>NC_069661.1:219506000-219814500 GCF_027244095.1 Hemicordylus capensis | reverse complement strand
TATAGACTTCCCGCTCATCAATCTGCATGATTCATTAAACTATACAAATCAACCATTGCTAAAGTAATTCAAAACATATATCCTACACATTGCAAACTATTGTGTGATTGATCCATTCCATTCCATTGCAATCCTTTAGCATGCAAACCTCTAGATTCCCAGATCAACTTGGGGAACTGCTCAAAATGAAGATTTGATGAGTCCTCCTTTTGCTTCTCGCATCCATAGTCACAATTGTATGTATTGCTGCTCTTACAAAGGATCAATCTGCTGCCAACACCATATCACATCCTTAAACTGTAAACCGGCTTCCTCTGGGTCCGTCTGGAGAAAACTACGACTCCCAGAATGCTTCAGCCACGCCGAACACCTGCAATTTGAGTCCCGCCTATTTGAAAGTAGGAGGGATACACACACAAAGAAAGGGAGATGATGAGGATGGATCGAGTGGAGGAAAGGACGGCAGTACAGAGGGCTTCCTATGCGTGGGAGAGCTACCAACAGCCTGCACCCCCCAACAGTCGAGGCAAGTGGGTGAGGCTGAATGTGGGGGGCACGATTTTTTTAACCACCAAGCAAACCTTGTGCCGCGAGCAGAAATCTTTCCTTTGCCGTCTGTGCCAGGGAGAGGAGCTCCAGTCGGATCGGGTAAGCGACCCCGAAGGATCGCCTCTTTTTGCAGATCTTGTGCGCGGGCTGCGTCTTCGCCCTCCCTTTGGGCTTCCTGAGCAACGCCTTCAAGGCAGCGAGAGCGCGAAAGGGTCGTCCGCACGGGCGGGCATGCTTTGAAGTCGCCTCGGGGCATCGTCCTTCCGTGGCTTCAAATGTCGCTCATTGTCAGAGTAGCTTTTGCAAAGTCACGCCTGCTAGCCCAGTGGATCTGGGTCGCAGAAGGTGCTCTGAACGAGCCGCGCATTTTGTGGGTCAACGTCTTGCTTTTTTTAAAAAAAAGATCGGGTTTGGGCATTCTAGCAGCGAGCAAGCGCTTAAAGGGGCGAATCCTATAGAACTCCTCTTGCTCTGGGTGAGGCACACCAGGCTTCTTTCTTTTTCTTTCTTATTTTTTAAAACAGTGTGTTTATGCAAAGTGCGTGTCCCTGGGGCTCCGCCTTGTGTACGCTAGTGTCACGTGAGGTGTGATGGTGCGCTGAGTTGCCTTGTGAGAATCTTGCTCTTCGTTTTCTTATCTTAAGAGTACCCAGGTTCCTGGCCGCAGCGGCTGGTCCTAAGCGGTGCGGGTGTGGGGTAAAGGAGGCACAACTGCCTCTCCTTCGCGGATCTCGGTGTGCCCCTCTCTCTCCCATCCCGCCTCAGCGTTAATAACTGACCCGTCCACGCAGCTCTACCTGACGAATGGCCAGCCTGCAGGCAGCATGGCTCTTATTAACGTGGGAGCTGGGTGGGGAAGAGAGAGGAGAACATGGGGTTCTGAGAAGGAGGGGCAGCTGTGGCTCTCTTGGTGCCTGCCCCCGACCCTTATGCCCTTATGATGAGCCACTCCTGACTGTTGTGGGTATGCAGCGCTGAAGTCCAAAAGCTTACTTCTGCTCCTGGTGCTCTCTATGACAACACAAGTAAAGTATGCTGCATCATAGATGCAGGAGAGGATTGCGGTGGTGGCAAACATGACTTGTCCCCTTAGCTAAGCAGGGTCTGCTCTGGTTGCATTTGAATGGGAGACTAGAAGTGTGTGCACTGCAAGATATTACCCTCAGGGGATGGAGCTGCTTTGGGAAGTACAGAAGGTTTCAATTTCCCTTCCTAGCTTCCCCAAGATAGGGCTGAGAGAGAATTCCTGCCTGCAACTGTGGAGAAGCCACTGCCAGTCTGTGTAGACAGTACTGAGCTAGATAGACCAATGGTCTGACTCAATATATGGCAGCTTCCTATGTTTCTATAGATAAATAGAACTGAAGCTAGCTTAACTTTTTGACCCCCTTCTTGTGCCCTCCTCCAGCCCTGCTTTCTACCCCCACAATGCACACCCTCTCTTGACTCTAAACTGTACATGTGCTTTTCTTCTATCCAGACCAGCGCTTCGCTTCCTTCACACATTCAGTTCATGATTGAGTCCCCTGCTTCCTCAGAAGTTAGAATATTAATGAACTTTCAGTGACATGATAGCAGTACAGTCAATAGCAGGGTAGAGTCACTTTCTGGTAGAGTCTAACAGAAAAGTGACAGCCATTTATTAGACATGTTGGCAGCTTGGATGTTATGTTTGGTTACAAGCACCTTTGCCCCTACTCTTTCTGGTTTTTATTAGGATGAGACTGGTGCATACCTTATAGATCGTGACCCTACTTACTTCGGACCCATTCTGAATTTCCTCCGACATGGGAAACTAGTATTGGACAAAGATATGGCTGAGGAAGGTAAGTTGTCAGGCCTGTGAAGTTATAACACCCAGGTATATAGGATTTGGTGATGTGGCTTTGCTCAGTACTTGAATGACTCGTATGCTGAAGGAGAGCAGTTGAATTGACTTTAAAAGATGGATGAAATAGCCAATATCCTATAAACTGAAAAATAAAGGCCCCAAAGGAAAGAAATAGTTAATCACACTGCTACCATCCACAGTAAATACACTGTTGCTGTTGGTTCTTATGTGCTAAGATGGATTCCTCTTCTTTTTTTAAAGTGCCTAGAGACCAAAATGTGTGGGAAAGGAATGTCAATATTTATTATCGCTCAGTTTACGAAGTACAAGAATTGGGGCTAACATATCATCACCCTGTGACAGTATGTTTTGATTCTTGAGAATACGCTTGTACTTGGATGTCTTAAATGTTTTAAAGTTTTGTCCTCTTGGTAAGCAGTGAGAATGTGAAGCTATGTCTGTGATTTCAAAGCACCAGAACCCTGGGGAAGAGGAAGGGTGCCCTTTATTCCATAGCAAGATCATGCCACTGAATCCATGTGGTCCAAATGGCAGATGTTTGATATTTGACCTGTCCTGCAGAGACCATAGGAAGCTGCCTTATATTGAATTGGGACCTGGGTCCTTCTGCATGCAAAACGAATGCTGTACCACTGAGCTATGGCCCCATCCCCAAGCCTCTCTGCCGTCTTCCATTCTGACCACCTCCACCCAACAAAGGCAACTTGGCAGGACACACAGAAGCCAGAAGCACTGGGCGTGTGCATGCCATGGGAACTTCCAGTTCCCTCTTCCATACTTGTTACTGTCTTTCTGGGGATTGTGTGAAGCAATTTTATCTCTTAGCCTAGTAGTCCATCACATATGGTTTCTGAGAGAACGAGAGTGAAGTCTGTGTGCTTCCTTAGTTCCTTGGAGGAAAGGTGAGATAAAAGAATGGATAAATACAAATTGATTCAAAAAGGAAAGCCTGTTCTCTCCTCCTCCCTGTCTGGTGAAATTTACATTTGTAGTGGCCATAGTTGGTTGGTCATGTAGTTCACTGTGAAAAGGAGACTGAAATATGAGGGCTAAATTCCAAGTAGGATGGCATGTCCAAGTGGGTTCTGAGTAATATGAGCAAGCTGGTTCCTAGGCATTGTTCTGATCCCCCCCTGTGGGTTCATTAAGTGCCTATTCCCATTGCTTGTTAGCAAAGAAAGTCATGTGCTCCTCTGGGGAAGAGATGGATGCAAATAACTGCAGACTAACAAAATGGAAGGCAAATCTTTATTTGCCTACTTTGCAGCAAGCAGCATCCTGAAGGCTATTCCTGGACAGCAATTGAAGAAGGAACAGTGGCATTCTTGCTGATGCAGCTGTTTATGGCATTGATGCCAAAGTGGGTGAAGCTGTATTGAGAACAGAGTGAAAGCATCTACTGCCAGGGAGAAGTAACCTTGCGGGTCAGAGATGAGTCTGTAAGGAAACAGTTTGTTATATTATTTGTGTGTATATATGCACTGTCTCAAACAGTTTTCCCCCACAAGCACATTAAAAGCACAAATATAATAAAATGTCAAACAGTATAAAGGTATGATTAAAATAAAAAGTGCAGAAGTAACTATACAAAATATTGAGCCAGTAAAGATATAATTGGCCAACAAATGGTTTGTAGAATATTTATTTATTTTATTATTTATTCGATTTCCATACTGCCCTTCCAAAAATGGCTCAGGGCAGTTTACACAGAGAAATAATAAATAAGATGGATCCCTGTCCGCAAAGGGCTCACAATCTAAAAAGAAACCCCAGATAGACACCAGCAACAGTCACTGGAGGTGGATAGGGCCAGTTACTCTCCCCCTGCTAAATAAAGAGAATCACCATGTTAAAAGGTGCCTCTTTGCCAAGTTAGCATGTCTTTAGATTCTCTTTATAAATAGGCAAGGAGGGGGCTAAACAGACCTCTCCCTGGGGGAAACTGTCAGTGGAGCCAGCACCAAGAAGGCTTTGTCTCTGGTCCTTACTAACCAGATATGATTTAGTCGATGCCTGATAACAAAGCCTGTTTAATGTAACTGGAGGTCATCTAATCCATCCCTTGGCATGGAGGCTGCATTCATCACGTTTGAAGCATTCTTAACAAATAAGCCCATATAATAAAATAATACAGCCTTGATCTTGAGCTCAGTGTGCCATTCAATGGGAGCCGAGGAGGCCCCCCCCCCATTATTCGTGGGGGTTCTGTTCTCGCTTATAGTTGTGTCATGAGTCCAGTCAGAGCCAGAGGAGGAGGGGGAAGTTCACTGGGGTTGAATCCTTGTCTGTAAGGGATTCACAATAGGCTGTTGCTATCTACTTTATTTTGATGTGGGGAAACCCACTCTCCATATAAGGTTCCAGTGGGGGGCAGCGGGGAGTGGCAAAACCCTCCCCAAAAGGGCTGAGCAGTAATAGGCCTCCAAAGGCATGTGACTAAAGCAGACCCAAAATGAAGAGTAGCAATTTCAGCAACAAGGATTTATTATCAGATTAAAAGAAAAAGGTCTGCAATAACAATTGTATTTTCATTAAACATTGTAAGAGAGAGATTTTGTTAACCTGGCAATGCAGATTCCAAGCAATCAGTAAAGAAAAATAACTTCCCTGACACGTTTAACTCTACTAGTCCGTATTACTCACAGGCTGTGGACTTCCCATGTCCCCAGCAGCTGAGCCTGCTACTTCCTCAGGGCCTTCCTGGGACAGACTGACTAACAAGCCAAAGCTTCTGCTGGTGGCTGAGCCAGAAATCCCTGCCCAGTCCTCTGGATTGGTCCCTTTTGATTTGAACTTCCTGGTTTTTTTTCCTTTTTAGGACAGGACCACCCTCCCAGCAGTTGCTCTAAGTGAGGCCTAGTCCTCCACAGGATTTTTTGTCAAAATGGCTCTGCACTATAAAATGGCCCGAAATGACATTAGAAGTCATTTCTGGCCACTGAAAATCATGAATAGGTGAATTTTAGCATATGTCTATACCACGGATAAAGAAACCGGGTTTCTAAGACCCGTCCACGGATATGCAAAACCGCAGTTGTTGAAACTGTGGGTAATGAGGACCACCTGTACCATGAAGGATTCTGAAGAATAGGCATAACAAAAATACTTCCATGTGGGTCAGTAATTGTCCTGTACCAGGAAATAATATAGCATTTATGTGCAACTTCCACTGTTTCCAAATGCTTTCCCCAATTTACTTTTTGTCATCCTTAAAATAGTTCTCCAAGGTAGGCCACTATTATCCTATATTGCAGGTGGGAGGCTGAAACTGAAAGGTAATGGCTTGCCCAAGGCCACATAGAGTTTGTGGCAATGATAGGATTCAAACTCACAACTTCCTGACTTGTGGCAAAATTCTGTTAGCCAAGACCCTACTCTACTTCCTTCATACCATCTATCCAGAGCATCATTCTGTCAGCTTGGTAGAGGAGGTTTTTTTTCCTGCCCCTCAGTTATACTCCATACAAGGAATACTTTCAGCAAAAGGAACACTTTTCTTGTATTTAACATGATAGCCCATCTTTTTAAAAAAATCATCTTCTGGGGCTGTGTTCACACAATCATGGCAATCCTAATGAGAATTAACCAGGATTGCTGAGCCCTGTAGAACTGATTATCAGGACTTCATCCTGGTTATATATCCAGAATATATAATTATGTATTAACTTTTGAGATCTGTACCTTTTTAATTTTAATTATGCATTGTTTTAATTATATTCTAAACCATTTGGAGATTTTAATGAAAAGTTGTATATACATTGAACATTAAATATGTATACCCTGGTTAATTGCAGTTTAACCAGGATCAGATCTTAGTTATCCTGGTTAAATGTGCTTTAACCACAGCGGTTTGACCAGGATTGCCTGGACATTCTGGGTTAGCAATCCTGATTACTCTTTAACCAGGATTACCATGATTGTGAGAACTTAGTCTGTGATAGAAAGCCTTTTTAGCAGGAGGAATAAGCTTTCTTTTACTCCAACAGGAGTACCATAGCATCAGGCTGAAATGATTCTCAAAGCTAGTAAGTTCTACTTCTATACATATAAGGTCCCTTTGTAGCATTTTGGTCCTCAGATGATTAGAAACCATGGACTTGGATGCAAAGAATTGTGAACAGAAAGAAAAAATTGCTTGGTGCTTATTATGAACTCTTGCGTAATCTTACAATGCTGAGTGACTTAATAGTGGTTGGACATGTTGGGGGTTATTAATTTTTACCCCGAGTAGGTAAAACAGCAGAACACTAAAGAATGAACACACACTCCAGTTACAGAATAGAGGATGGTTTAGTTGTTGCAGCTATTTAGATAAAGCACATGGAGATCCTTGTAGAACTAAATACTAAGTATTTATTGGTTAAGTACACTTGGATAGGAAAGACCTAAACCTAATCTAAAGGACTACATAATGAATAGGTAAGGTGGGAGAGGGATGTTTCCATCTTCTCTCTAGGAGGAAAAGAAGGATTGTGACTCAGCACAGGAAGTGTGGAAGTGTCTGATCAGGGGTCATAGAGTAGAGACAGGTAGAACAGTTAGGAGAGACCCTTACTCACTGTCTCTACTCCCAGTGGCCATTAGGATAGTTGGTGCAAAAGGTTGATGCACTGGAACTCCATATCCAACAGGACAACCCAACAAACCCAGGTTTATTTTTCTGTATATAGAAACCAGAGTTAAATAACCGCATCGACTTCCTGGTTTATTAGAACATCTCTGTGTGTATAAACTATTTTAACAAGCCAGGATGTTGACATCGGAGCTCTGCATAAGTGTGAAGGAGATGGGATGGGGGAGAGAGGAGGAAACATGCAGGCTCAAGGAACTTTAAGCTGAGTTCTTGACCCAATAAACTGTTAGGGATATACACAAAAAAGGATTTTGCTTCAAGCTCAAAATGAAAATGCAAAACAGCTGTTTCAATGAAACAAACTCAAAACAAATTCTAAAAATTTCAAGTGTTCCAGTCATAGGGAACAATGGGGAAACTCCCATAGGATCCTATGGAGGCTTGGGGAAATGGTTAAATTTGTTGAAAATTGGCTGCTTGTCCTTTGGGGGGTGGGGCTGGGTGGTAGGGAGCACCCATCATGCCCCACCATACAACCCACTTTGGTGCCCCTAGGAACTACTCATGGAGAACAATAGAGTATTTCAAGTTTCCCCATTGTTCCCTATGGCACTCAGAGTGCACACAAGTTTTGCATTGCATTTTGCATCCCTGCCTTGAAAAACACTGCAGAAGCACACAGTAAAAGGGAATTGTCCCTCCCAACACAGAATACACATTTCAAACTGTTCAAAAAAGCATCGCTGACCCAGAATCCACTGCCAGCCACAATGCCTATGCTGCAGTAACATTACTGGCACAAGTTGCTCTTGAGTCACACATAATTATGACTCCTTACGTTACCTCCTAGCATTGTAACAGCTGCCAAAGCAGCACCCTTAGCAGCAAGCATAGCCATAAGTTCAGTTAGAGCAACTTCAGCCACATTTTGACTAAGCAGACCAGAGCAGTGCATGAAGCACAAGTTAATCTCAAGGCCGGACATGGAGCGCAAAATAAATAAATAAATAAATAAATTGCAGAGAGAGCTGCCACTGTCCATTTCTGACTCAGTATATGGCAGCTTCCTATGTTCTTAGTTTTATAGGTGAGATATGCTTATATAGGAGAGACACTTATTTTAAGCTCAAAGGACTCTTCATTAGAACTTGCTGTCTTCAGAGAGCTGTGCATGAGAACTCCTAAGTTGGTTCAACTCCTGAAGTTGGTTCATGGAGGAGAAGTGTCATCAAATCTGTATTGATTGTCTATAATCTGTCAAAATGATAAATTTTTATCATTCATTGAGAATGTCTTATTCACATACATGAATGATGGCTCCTTGCTCATGGACCCACAAAAATATTGAACTGGCTCCAAGTAAGCAGAATCCAAGGATCTCTTGGATCCATAATGGGTTAAGGCTAAT
The DNA here is from genome assembly GCF_027244095.1 of Hemicordylus capensis. Classification (NCBI taxonomy): domain Eukaryota; kingdom Metazoa; phylum Chordata; class Lepidosauria; order Squamata; family Cordylidae; genus Hemicordylus; species Hemicordylus capensis. The sequence goes on along the minus strand of NC_069661.1, from coordinate 219,806,118 downwards.
TAACTCTTATTTTATTTATTCTTACATTTCCATCCCGCTCTTCCTCCAAGGAGCCCAGAGCGGTGTACGTTATGCCCAGAGTGGTTATGTTTATCCCCACAACAATCCTGTGAGGTAGGTTAGGCTGAGAGAGGAGAGATTGGCCCAGAGTCACCCAGGGAGTTTCATGGCTGAATGGGGATTTGAACTCGGGTCTCCCCAGTCCTAGTCCAACTCTCTAACCACTACAAGGTTATATGCTGGGGATGAACAGTGAGGAGGGAATAAGGCCATCATGCCCTGCCTATATGCTTTCCAGAGACATCCTGTGGCTACTGTTTATTTTAGCCTATTTTTATATCACCTAAAACTTGCGTCTCTGGGCGGTTTACAACAAAATAAAAACAGAAAGGAAAACATTAGTTAAAACAAAAACAAAAAGTTTAAAACATTACAACAATTTAAAATTTGTAAAACAATATTTTGAAACACCATTAAAACCATTAAACCAATATTAATTAAAAGCATAGGTGAGCAGTTGTGTCTTTAAAGACATTTTAAAAGCTGTCAGAGATGAGGAGGCTCTTATTTTACTAGGGAGCGCATTCCAAAGCCTCGGGGCAGCAGTGGAGAAGGCCTGTCCCTGAATGGCCATCAGACAAGCCAGGGACAAATGCAGACGGACCTCTCCAGACGATCTCAGTGGGTGGTGGGGTTCATGATGAAGAAGACGTTCTCTTAAATACCCAGGAGCCCAACCAACACCTTGTATTTTGCCTGGAAACATATCGGCAGCCAGTGTAGCTCCTTCAATACAGGAGTTATATGGTCTCTCCGAAATGACCCAGAGACCAACTTGGCTGCCGCATTCTGGACCAACTGTAGTTTCCGGACTACATACAAGGGCAGCCCCACATAGAGTGTGTTGCAGTAATCCAGTCTGGAGGTTACCAGCAGATGTACCACTGTTTTGAGGTTGTTCATCTCAAGAAATGCACACAGCTGGTGTATCAGCCGAAGCTGATAGAAGGCACTTCTGGCCACCGCCTCAACCTGGGACACCAGGGAGAGGCTTGGATCCAGAAGCACTCCAAGACTGTGTACCTGTTCCTTCTGGAGAAGTGTGACCGCATCCAGAACAGGCAGATCAAAATAGTCTCTCGAGTTCTGACTCCACACAATGAGTACTTCCATCTTATCTGGATTCAGTCTCTGTTTGTTATCCTTCATCCAGCCCATCACCGACTCCAGGCAGGCATTTAGGGAAGTTATGCCCTCTCCTGATGATGCTGACATGGAGAAATAGATCTGGGTGTCATCAGCATACTGATAGCACCCTGCACCAAATCTCCTGATGATCTCTCCCAGCAGTTTCGTGTAGATGTTAAACAACATCGGAGACAATATGGAGCCCTGAGGCACACTGTTGAAAACAAAATGCTGGACTAAATGGACCTTTTGGTGGATTCAGCAAGGCACATGCCTTACAGAGTACTTGGCTTCCATTCTCATTTTTGCATTGGCCAGGCAGAACTTGATGTACCCCAGAGTTGCCCAAAGCCACAAAGATCAGACAGCATAAAGTTCTCTGCCTGCAAAAAGGACTATGATTTTGCCATGTTTACTGTTTTGCATAATCCTGCCAGTTATGGGAAAGAGCTGGGCACTGTAGGTCAGTAAAGTCTGACCTTTTGGAAATCTTATTCAGCCAGTACTTCTGCTTCTGAGATTTTGGCCACCATGGCCCACCCACACTAAAGCAAACCCTCACAATTGCAAGAACTAGCAACTAGGGATATGCACGAAGTGTTTCGGAGCCTCTACTTGGAGGAGCCGAAACGCTTCGAGTTTCCCCAGCCGAATTATTTCTGCGGGCAGTGAGTGGGTACCTTTTAAAAGGAGGAAGGCAGGTCTTATCTGCCCTCCGTCACTCCCCCCCCCGCCACACACACCCCTCAGCACTGTTGATATTGGATGCTGCATTGCTGCTCCCAGCAGCCTCAGCATGTAAATGGCATCTGCGCATGTGTGGATGCCACTTGTGTGGTCAGCAGCACCATGCTGACCATGCAAATGGTGTCCACATGCCAACTCTGCCTGCAGGCTGCTGGGAGCAGCATTGCAGCCGCGCAGCATTTAATACTTACATTGTGGTATTAGATGCTGCAGTGCTGCTCCCAGAGTGATGGAGGGGCAGGTAAAACCTGACCTTCTTATTTTAAAGCGGCCACTCACCACCACCTCGGATGTGCACTAAACACTTTGTGCACATTCCTACTGGCAACTGCTTTTTCTCTCTCAAATGACAGCTTTCATTTGCAGGGAGCCACATTTCTGTGCCCAGTACCACAGTCAGGGTGTCTTTCCTGTCCTTCTATGGAATGGCATATACACACATGCTGTGTCAATCCCACTGAGTTAGTGAACTTAACTCCCTAGCAAGTGGACTTAGGGTTGTGGACCCCAATCCCCAAGTCAGACTTATAGTTGGTTGCTTTGCAAAACTTGATCTGTGTAATTTTGCCGTTGGCTCAAATTCCAAAATCATCCAAGCCTCCTAGTTATAAAAAGTTAAAGCTAGTTGTGTGTGTGTGTTTGTTTGCCAAAAGTTGGTACCAGTGATGCAGCTCAGTGGCTTCCAAGGCAGCTCATTCCTTTATCTCTGTCTGTGTTCCTAGGAGTACTGGAAGAAGCTGAATTCTACAATATTGGGTCTCTTATCAGGCTCATAAAGGACAGACTGGAGGAAAAGGACTACACAATAACACACGTATGATGGGCTATGGCTGTGGAAGGCCTACTTGAGAAAAAGAGAACTGCAGAGGGAATTCATGTGTAAATGCTGGGGCATTGAGCCTGCCTCAGAACTCTGCAAATGTTGCAAGGATCCATAAGCAAGATGTCTTGCAAAAGTGGGATAAAGTGGGCTCCCCCCCCCCCGCCGCCACAAGGAAGCAAATGAATGGTGCATAGATTCAGTTCTAAGGCACTCACTGTCCTGAATATTTAATTGGAAGGCTACTTCAAAACAGGAAAAAAGTGACGCATTGGCACTGGGAGAGCTATTCCCTTGTGAACTTACTGCTGAACCAGGCTCAGGGCTATGGGAAAGAGGGACAGCGAAGGTATTGCTCTCCGTGGTGGGGGCTAGCAGAGGAAACGATGCACACCCACAAAGCAGGAGTGTTCTCAACTCTTGCTTTGAAAGAAGCTACACACTTCTTGAATTTATTCCAACTATTTCTCTGCCATGCAGCCTTGCTGCGAAGGGCCCAGAGGTCTTTCAGTCATGAATTGGGGGCCATATGAAGTGTGGAGAAAGGCTCTAAAAATAATCTGAGCTTTTAAAAAAGAGTTGTCACACCCCACCCCACCCCCACTGTCACAAGGATCCTTGATGTTGAGGGTGGGAAGTAGCCATTTTCCTAAGGGAGAATCTGCTGAAGAGGAAGGATTCCGTCTTTACACAGGGTGTTGTTTTGCATTCCTCCTAGGTGCCTCCAAAGCACGTGTACAGAGTGCTGCAGTGTCAGGAGGAAGAGCTCACCCAAATGGTTTCCACTATGTCAGATGGATGGCGCTTCGAACAGGTGTGCAGGGAGAGGAGAGTTGTGGGGAGTGGTGGTGGTGGTGGAAATGGGGTGGAGATGTCTAGAGAGGAATTTGGTTTTCTCTGCATAGGATTTTATAGCTTTTCTAGACTCCAGAGGGTATTTTCTTCTTCTCAGCTGAAAGAGACATGGGTAGTTGCTGCTAAAGGCTCAGAATGATCAGTAACATGGAGTTTATTGCGTTTATGTACTCCTTTTTACAAAAGCACCCAAGCTGGTTTACAGTTTAAACTATCCAAACCAAAAATGTTACAAAATAATAATACTACTAATCGGGAGAGGGGCCACAGGGCATTGGTAGTCGCTCAACATACCAGGTCAGACCTTTGGTCCACTATCGTCTTCACTGACTGGTAGTGGCTCTTCAGAGTCCCAGACAGGAGTCTTTCCCAGCCCTACTGGAGATGCCAGGATTCGACCTGGGACCTTCTGCATGCAAGCAGATGCGTTCCTGCCCCATCGCCATATCTTCAGGGTTTGCTCTTGGGCCTGGGCACCTCTTCTTCTCTTGCCTTTTTCCTCCGGGGCACACAAGTCTTAAACAGCACCTGAGGAGATGCGGAGGGGCTGCCCCTACCGTCGCATCAAGCCAGGGATGGCCTCTCGAAATTCTGAAAGCCTCTTTTCTTTGGTTTGGGTTTCCCCTTTTCTGCTTCCCCTTTTGGGCACACAGGTCTGGCGTAGCTCCTGAGGGGGTGCGGGGGGGGGGCCTGCCCCAACATTTGTAATAGGAGAGGTGTTAATTCCATGAAAATGACATCACTAAACAAAGTGTGAGCACTTAAAGGTAAATATTAAACTAGACTGAGCCCAGCTGTGTTTACAGTCAGTTATTGACAAGAAGTTTGTCATATGTACTACTACCAGGGACTAGTTTGAAGTGAAGTTTTAGCACTAACATTGCATTTGTATACCGCTCTATAGCCGGAGCTCTCTAAGCGGTTTACAATGATTTAGCATATTGCCCCCCAACATTCTGGGTACTCATTTTACCGACCTCGGAAGGATGGAAGGCTGAGTCAGCCTTGAGCCCCTGGTCAGGATCGAACTTGCAACCTTCTGGTTACAGGGCGGCAGTTTTACCACTGCGCCACCAGGGGCTCTGGTTTTCTGCAGTATATTTGTGGGAAGCTGTTTTCGCATGCTCAGTGAACTTTATAAAGCCATCCTTTAAAGAAAAATGGGTGGGGGTGTGTGTGCATTAAACCAAACCTGCTGGGAAGATTAAACTTTAAAAGTAATTCAGAATATTTCTTAGGAGTAACATCTTCATAAAGGGAAGCCGGAGTATTTTTGGGTCAGCAAACATGATATGCTGTTTCTAGGAATGCCACTATTTCATCCCTCAGTTATAGTCTGCCCCCTTTAAAAAAAAAAAAAAAATCCGGCAAGAAAGCAAACATAGTTTGAAGAATGAATGCAGAATATGCAAGTGAACTTAATTTTGCATCCTGTACAGTCAAGTCCATCCCCTCCTTTATACTTCTCAGCTGGTGAATATTGGGTCTTCCTATAATTATGGAAGCGAGGACCAGTCGGAGTTCCTGTGTGTGGTCTCGAAGGAGCTTTGCAGCTCGCCCAATGGCTTGTGTGCTGAGCCCAGCCGGAAAGCCAAGGTGAGAGCAGTGATCAGCATTTTGATTTAAATGACAAGGTTTTTCAGCCTTCAGATGGCATACTTGTTAAGGAACACAACTTTACCCTACCTAGGCTGTGAGGGGAAATAGTAATTTTCTGTCAAAAAGGAGATGTAAGGCATGACAGCCAGCTTCAAAACCTACGTCCTTAAAGGTTTAAACATATGGGTCAGGATAGGACCAACATTACTGAACTAAGGTTGTATGAGACTGTCACTCCATTTTTGGGATGTATTGGAACTACTGGCCACCAAAAGCTAGGCCTAAAATAATAGGAAATAGATTATCCTTGTATATGTCTCATGCGTATGAACAGATTGGTGTTGACCATTCTGGAGACAGATGAAGATCAAAAGAGAGCTTGGAGCGCTTGGGTAAAACCTGGCTTGGAACTACTCCAGATTCTGGTAGGAGAAAATGTGGAGTGGACTTCTAATTATTGCAGCATTTCACAGTGCTGTAAACTCAGCTTGAAACCTCAAGTGTCATACATATCTGTGATTCAGAAATTGGCCTGGTTCAAACAACCAACATTAGCATGATTGTGCGAACCCACACCAACATGATTTATGACCTGAGATGAATCTGAGATTCCCATCTTGGCGTGAGTTCACACAATCATGCTAATGTTTGGTAACCACATTAAACTGAGCCTGAAGCCTTTATGAATATACTGTACAAAGCTGCCTTATATTGAGGCAGACCATTGGTCCATCTAGCCCAGTTTTGTCTACTCTAGGGGTTCTCAAACTCGGGTCCCCAGATGTTGTTGGACTGCAACTTCTGTAATCCCCAGCCACTATGGCTATTGGAAAGGGACAGGGCACCATGTCCTCCCTGCGACCTTGGTTATTTCTCTTCAGAAGTCATTGCCTGCCCCAAGAGTTCCCAACCTTGGATCTCCAGATGTTGTTGAACTGCAGCTCTGAAGGCCATTGTGGCTGGAGATGGAGGGAATTGTAGTAAGACACCTGGAAGCCTGAGTTTGAGAACCCCAATCTACTCTAACTTATAGCAACTTTCTCAACCGCTTAAGACCCCAGCAATTGAGCCTTGGACCTTCTGTATACACAGCCTATGCTCTGGCACTGAGCTATAGTCTTTCTCGTCAGTCTTGCCCCTCCCCGCTGTGTCTGCCGCCTGCTGCTGTCTCCTCCAGGCCATTCCCACTGCTGTCATCTTCTGACTGAGGAAAGCTCATGCTCCACCTTTGCTTTGGAGTGCTTTGTCAGCTTTTCCCAATCGGAGTTGGAGAAGTTGGTGGCAAGCGATGGAACCAGCCGAGAGAGGGGCAAGAGTGAAGGGCTTCAGTCAGTGCTCAAGTTGCTGGGTCATCTGGCAGTTCATGTTGGAAGGTAAGTTTGGAGCAAGTTTAAAGAGCATGCTTGGTGCTCTCTTCTTATCCGACTTCTGCCCTTAGCCTCAGGGAGGCATAATGCTAGGATAGATGGGCCATTGGTCTGACCCAACATGATGGTTCTGAAGACATCCTGACACAGTAGTCTAGCTGCATCGGCACATCTCCATGTCATTTCTCAATCTCTTCTCCACTTGCACCATGTTGCTATCATTGTTCCATTGGTACACGAATGCTTATGTTCTCCTTTTTGAGGGGGACACTTCTTCCATTGTACTCTGTTTGTGGAAATGGAGTTGTTCTTAGTAAGTCAGGGGAGAGAGGGAAATGGGGCCGAGCTATTCTTCTGTTAAAAATGTTCTTTGGTAGATATGGAAATTTAGCAGATGGGGAAAACTAAAAATTCACATTGCTATGTATTATGGTGGTGGGGATCCTTGCTTGATGTTCTAGAACAAGATGAATTTCCCACAAGGCCTTGCTCAGTTTAAACCAGGAACTGAAATTCTTTCCATAGCTCAGGGGCTCTTCCAGATGGCAATAAGCTGTGCATTGTGAAGAGCTTGTGAGGAAGTTCTAGGTGAGAACTTATGCAGTATCTACATGCTCCTGCAGACGTTTGTTGTCTTTTCCAGTGGGATCTTGCATGCAGATCAGATGCCAATAGAGACATTGCTCTATTTCCATAGCTCTACCTGCTGGCCAGTGCTTTCTTTATGAGATTAAATTTTCAATACGACTATTCTCATGAATGGGGAAAAAGGTGGATTAAATTTGCAAAGCAAGAGCTGGCCGGCAGGTGGAGCTGTGGAAATTGTGCAAGATCCCTGCAGGTTGTTTGACCTATACATAAGATGCTGCATAATCTTGCTGAGAATTGCTAACCCTCACAAACTCTTCACAATTCAGTTAATTGCCTTCTGGAATAGCTCAAAGCTATCTACTTATTAATACAGATGAGCTAGAATAGCCTAGACTAGCTGTTTTTTCTTCCTTTTGTACTGCATGCTGGGACGCAGAGCACAGAGGAGGAGCCGGAGCAGGAAGAGCAACAGGAACAGGAAGAGCAACGGCAACAGGAGGCGGAGGCAGAAGCTGAGGCAGAAGCAGAGGAGGAGAAAGGTGCAGCAAATCTCTGAGGGAAATCATGGCAAGAAGTAAACTCTAATCGAGAGCCATTTGCTCCCTTCTGATGAGAGCTGATGGCCTGGAAGCACTAAAGGAAGGGCTGTGGTAATGCCTATGCAGGGAGCAAGCAATACACCAGAGCCGGAGGCTTGGTGAGAGATGGGGGAGATCAGTTCCTTTTACCAGCGGCTGAGTTTTGTAATAAACGGCTTAGTTTTTGTTTTTTTAAGATGCTTAATTTCTAGCAAGTTCATTAACCAGGATTCTGCTGATTCTTTCCTGATCTCCTCCTGCCCTTTGGGTTCCTCTCACTTCTCTTCTGCTCTTTCCACTATGCAGTTTTCCCCTTGCTCATTGATGTGTTTCCTCACACCTTACCTTCTTGTGAGCCTCAGTTCCAGTCTCCTCTTCCACTCCCTGGGCTAAGAGTCCTATATTGTACTCTCGTTAAGACTTCCTCTCCTCCTGCTCCTTTTCCTTCCACTTCTCTGCAAATACAGCCCCTTCCACACTCTTGGACTTGTATGCATGATACCCACTTCCTTCCCTTGGCGGCTGAGGTAGCGGTAGGTAGGGATGTGCATGGAACCAGCTGGTTGGCTTCGAGTCTGGACTGGGCTCTAACCAGGCCTGTTTGGTCCGGCACCCACTCGAAACACACACACACACACACACACACACACCGGCTGGCTCGGTTTGGTCCAGGGGGTGGGGTTCGTGGACCTTTTTTCATTAAAAAAAAAATTTTTTTTAACCTTTTACTCCCCTCTGGGGAGTTGCTGGAGGCAGCAGGGGGCGGGGGTCCGCGGCGGTTCCCCCTCCCCCCACAGGCCTTCGATATGCCCCCCTCCGGCTGGTTCTGGTGCTCTTCGGCTGGTTTTTGGCAATGAACTGGCCAGAGGGGGGCATATTGGAGGGGAGGGGGAACCTCCGCAGACCCCCCCAACCAGCCACCTCCAGCAACTCCCTGGAGGGGGGAGTAAAGAGAATTATTTTTAAAATGAAAAAAGGTCCATGACTGGGTGGTTGGACCGAACAGGAGGTGGTTCGGTTCAAACCGGATCGACGTTGAGCTGGTTTGCACACCCCCTAGCAGTAGGGGAACCGAGTCTGTCCTTGCTCTAAACTTGTCTTTCAGGGTAATTCTTATAGTTCTGGGGTAAGAGATTCTTGGAGCAGGTGAGGTGTCTGGGTGTGGGGGTTGATGGCTGGAAAATTACACCTGGTGAACATATGAAACTGCCTTCTGGGGTCTATATAACCCCAGTTCTGTCTGCTTGGACTGGCATCAGCTTTCCTAGGTCTTGGACAAAGGTCTCCCCAACCCCTGCTGTGCTACCTGAGGTCAATTTAACTGTAGAAGCCAAAGACCGAACCAGGGATCTTCTGCATGCAAATGCATGTGCTCTCTAGTCAGTGGTCCACATACCACACAGCGTCCTGCGGATGGTTTCTGTACTGTCCATGTTGCTGTGGGTATTTAAAATAAAATTGAAGCAGTTGCATTAAAGCATGGTTGTGCAAATGCCGAACAACTGCACAAATGCCATTGCATGGAAGTGCGGCCAGTGGCTGTAATGGCCGTAGAGTCGCACAACTATGTTGTGTGCAATTCTTTTGCAATTGTGTGACAGCGCTCTAGCTCAGTGATGTCAGTTGTATCTTAATGCCTGCAGTAGCATGGGCAATGCAGATACTGCCCACAGGATGTGGCATGGTATGTGGGCCATTAGCTATAGCCTCTCCTCAAGAGTGGCAAACTAGGCTGGCTGTATTTTGATCTACCAGATGTGCCCACATTTCTTTGCTTGGAATAAATGATGCAGATTGCATCATTCTGGTTGCAGTGCTTAAAAAAAATAGGGAGGGCAAGTTGTGTGTTCTGGAGGAAGTGTCAGTGGTTGGTGACGGTGAACGGGAGCCACTGGAGAGGGACAGAGCATAGTAGAAGATCTGCCCCATGTCCACACTTCTCCTTGCCATCTTGGTTATTTCCCTTCACAAGTCTTTGTCTGCCTTAGGGGTCCCTAACCTTGGACCCCTGGGCGTTGGACTACAACTGTGTCCTCAGCCACAATGGCCAAAGGCCATCGGAGACCCAAGGTTGGGAACTCCGGCCTACTCTTTTAGTCCCTTTCCCCCCCTTCTCTTTCTGCTCTAATAACCCTGAAAACCAAGAGATTCTGAAGAAACCAAATTCTGTGGCAGAGCTCAGAAGTTGGCCACAATCCAATACAGAATTAAAACTAAGTGCGCTTAAGACCGCTGCGTTTGATTGGAGGCCAAACCAGAGCGTTGCGGTCCTTGGTCAGCACTTCCACACACGGTCTCTTCCTGGAAGTGGCAGTCTGACCTTTTGAGGAGGCCAGGAGCTGCTGTACTTGGCACACAAATGCCCATTTCTTTCCCCCCCCCTATGCAAAACCAAGTTGTCTGGAAGAGGAAGAACAGATCTTGCTCTGTCCTGTGTGAATCACTCCCTCAAAAGCATACTGGCCTCTTGCTTCTATTACAAAGAAGATATTGGGGCATACAGTACATGAGGCCTCCTGCTTGCAAAGCCTTTCTTGTATTGTCTTTTGAAATGAGAGGGTGGGGGTTTGTTCTGAGACCTCTTCCTTCTCCCATGCAGGAACCTTTCCTCACTGTGGCCTGAATATCAGACAGTCAGCAGTGCTCTGTGGCGCCTATGCATTTTCTCTCATACCTGTTCTTCCACCTACCACCCTTTCCTTGTTCCACATCCTCTTAATTTATTTATCATGCTTAATTTATCCCTTTTTACTTTTATCTTGCCTTCTGGCTTTGTTCTTGTCCCATTAAGCTTTTACAAACCAGGTGTCTCAGGGTGTGATGCTGGCGGTGATCAAAGTGTTTGGTTTTAATTTTTAAAGCTTTATTTTTGTACTGTAAAAAATAAATAAAAGTAAAACACAACCTGGGTCAGGGTTGGCATTGGGTTGATATTACATTTTGCACCTTGTTACACATAACTCTCCCCTTGTTGCACTTTTGTGTGTTTGACAATACGTTTGGGGTGAATCTTTCATCATAGGAACATAAGAAGCTGCCATATACTGAGTCAGACCATAGGTCCATCTAGCTCACTGTTGTCTACATAGACTGGCAGCGGCTTCTCCAAGGTTGCAGGCAGGACTCTCTCTCAGCCCTATCTTGGAGATGCCAGGGAGGGAATATGGGACCTAGATGCTCTTCCCAGAGCGACTCCATCCCCTGAGGGGAATATCTTACAGTGCTCACACATGTAGTCTCCCATTCATATGCAACCAGGGCGGACCCTGCTTAGCTAAGGGGACAAGTCATGCTTGCTACCACAAGACTAGCTCTCCTCTAGACCATCATTCTAAGGCAGCCACTCTGGTGCAGATGTTGGTGTGGGTTGCACCTCCAGTAGGTTTTTCTCTGCGCCTAGAGTTGACCTTCTATGCTAACAGAGCAACCTCTGCTGAACAAAGCACAACCATCACAGGCATGCCTCTTCTCTTCTCCCCCACACCACCCAAGAGTTTTAAACTAGTTTCAGTCCTGTTTAATGGACATGGTTCCCGAGTAAGCTGCCTGGAAATTCTCATTCTGGAAAGGTTTTAGGGCAGGGGTGGGCAACTTCTGGGACTCCAGCTATTGATTAATTCCCATTATCTCCAGCCACAATTAATTGTGGCGGGACAGCTGGAGTGCCAGAGGTTGCCTGCCTCTGGTCTAGGATCTAACAAAGGATTTTCTGAACCATGCCATGAACAACTATCCCCAGGCTTCTTTGGGGGCAACTGTAGCAGTTAAACCAGTTCTCAATTTTGGGGTGTCGGAATGAGTTCACACTACCCAGTTCTATTGTTCCTTCTCCCAGGATGATCTGTGCTTGCATTTTGCCAGTGTGCAACTCCCAGTGTCCCAGCAAAAAGCAGCACAAGAATTGTGCCCTCTGTAAATTGCCCAGCCAGGCTGCTTATTTTAGCAGTAGATCTGCTGGCAGATAGAGAGCAATCTAGTCTTGAAATCTAGCTCTAGCTGCTTGAAATCCAAGTTCTTCCTTGTAGCAGACCTATTGCAGCTATGCCTGGGAGCAGATACATTATCATCAAGGGTAGCCCTCCCATTAAGCAGGGTGAGACAGTCTCCGCTGGGGACAAGAACTGCCCCCACCACGTATGTCATCCTGCTGTCCACGGCTGTAGCCTTGCCTTTCCCCACGGGGTCACCCTTGATTTTCTTCCTTTCCCCTTTGAGGCACACCTCTTCATCTCCCCACTGCTGACTAGGGGGGGTGCAATTCAATCTGCCATTGAATCGAATGGGGGGTGGGGTGAAACACAAATTCAATCCTGAATCAAATCACCCTCCAAATAGGACCCAATTTGGGGTCAAGGACAATCACCTCTGAATTGATTTGGGCAATTCAAATGCCAGTTTGAGGCCTATTTTGCTGGAAATTCTGAATGGCTGCTGACCGGGCACAACCAACCTTTCCCCGCATTTCGGTATTCTTTTCTCTGAGACAAGGACACTTTGTAATGCGTAAGAAGCCTTCCGATAGGCTGAATGCACACCTCACCACTAAATGTGCTTCGTTTCAACACATGGGGAAGAGAACAACAGTCAATGAGGGAACACAATTATGATAATAATAATTATATACAATTATATGTATACAATTATAATTATATACAATTGTATACATGATGTTTGGAAGGAGATGCCTATCAATAATTATGTGGGACGGTAGCCATAACACAGTGCCTGAGGATGCTATGAAATAACTCCTGAATAAATTTCACAGATCATTACTGCTCTTTCATTGTCTTCTTGGCTATGGGAGGTGGGAACTGGGTTGCATTCTGTCAAGGCACTCAGATGCTGCCAGCTGTCTCCATTTTTGTTCAGGAGACAAACTCTGCACCCAGAGGTACACCTAGGTAATTTTGGAGTCTGGACTGAAAGGCCTTGGGAGCGCTCCCGCCCCCCTGCAAGTTAAACATCCTCTTACACACACACCACACATGCACCCCTGGGGGTGTGTAAGCCCTGGACTTCTGAGCACCTCTTGTCTACACCCCTATGTATTTCACTAGCTACTTTTTGAAAGTGTTTCAGCCCCAACATATTAAAATCTTTAAACACAATGCACATCACTCTTTCTGCTGCCTATCATTTATCTTCCTGTGTACAAGGCTACACGTTCCTTTCCTGCCTCAGTTTGGACCATCAGCCTTGGAACATTTCCTTTAGGTTATCTCAGGTCATGTTTCTAGAAGCTTCTTAGATCAAGGTCCAGTTATGGCAAGGGAGGGGATGGGAAAGGCTCAGCTCTTCCCCTAATATGCGTGCGCGTACACACACGATTCGTTGAACGGGGGCATTTCTAAAATTTATTTAAACACACTTAGTAAAATCTCAAAGGACAACCACATGTATTGTTAAAACATTTACCAAAACCTTGCATAAAACATAGCAATGATGTACTTCCATCCAGTAATTATATGAGAGAGCTCTTATTTTAAAAGAGAACTGCTTCTTTGCTTCAGTCTCTACACTAAAATTATGCAAAATGGAGTGAATATATACTGTAGCTGCCTGACAAAAAGCACAGCTGTTAACGAATGCCTCTGCTAAGGGCTCATGGGCAATTCCATTTAAAAGCACAGCTCTAACTTTTAGCTTTATTAAGAATTTATAGTTTCCTCACTTTTAAAAAGATAAGCCACTAAAAGGATGGGTGTGTTTTGTTTTGGTTTTTCTGTTTTTTTTGTTTTTTTTAAGGGAGAAATTCTAGCTCTTCATTTGGTCCCTGTGGGGTCAGTGTCTTTAGCTCCAAGATCCACCATATCTCTTTTCTTAATAGGACTTGTATCATTGTTTGGATTATTTATTTATTTCTCAAATTTGTAGACTGCCCCAAACTTCGGTCTCTGGGAGGTTTACAACAAAATGAAAACCTTAAAACAATTGAAAACCACAGCCAAATTGGGAGGGGGGGAAAGAGCCTTTAGGAACTTTTAAAAAGTTGTTAAAAAGATGGGGAGGCTTTTATTTCAGATTATTCCAGGGTCTCGAGGCAGCAATAGAGAAGGCCCATCCCTGCATAGCCACCAGATGAGCTAGTGACTACCGCAGACAAACTGCGGGAGTCATCTCCTCTCCTGCCCAAAACAGTACATCCGTTGCTAGATTATGCTTTCCTACAAAATGGCTCACCATTGGAGCATCTGTTTTCCCACACTTAATATTATGCAGATGTTCCCCTATCCTCCTCTTGAGGGATCTGGAGGTATTGCCTACATATCATTTCTTGCATGGACATTGAACGATATACACAACATTCGGTGTACTACAGGTAGTGAATGCTCTAATAAATATTGTTGGCTACTTAATTGAGCTCTGTTCATTTTACAAATGTATCAACAGTATACACAGAGGCTACATGGGTGATGGCCCTGTGGTGCAGTAGCCCGCAGCAGAACGTTTGGATAAACAAACTTACTATCTCTGAATTAATTTCTGATCAGTATATCCTATATGTTATCAGTTTGTTTAAAAGAAATAGCTGGCTTTTCTTGACAACCTGGTCTATCCTGTAAAATGAAGCATTGTTTTCTAATATTCCTAGATACCTTTCTTCTTGTTCGTAAAAGATCTTTTTGTTGAACAGATGCAGCTTTCTTTAAACTCCTATCACCTCTCTAGGGTATCCCCACTCAACAAGCTGGCCCCTCAGTGCTCTAGACTCACAGATAAATGATTGGTCTGGGGAACAGTTGCGTGTTATGCATCAAAATTGTCCATATGATACATTTTCTCTGATGACAAAGCTCAAGGATTTAGAATTAGGAGTAGTAATGCAATGACCTCACAAATCTAACTGGAACTTTGGGCAGGGAGCTGGGGGTGGGTCACTTCTCAGGAGCACATTGACATGAATGAGCTTTTGAACTGGTGGTATTGAAGGCAACTAGGCTGCTTGGGTCAACTTTGCCACACTAATGGCTGGTTTTTTTGTTTGTTTTTTGTTTTGAATTGCAGTCACTTTTCCACAGTGGGCCATATAGAAGTGGTCTTGCGAAGAGATCCCCGTCAGGTTCTTGGTACAGCCATCCACCTTCCGCTGCCAAATGAGGTTGAGGTAGCCCCAAGAGTTTTCAGCCGGGGAGCTTTTAAGGCTTACAGGCAGGGCTTGTTCCATTCACCAGCCTCGCCCTAGTGTTGCTACCCCCAAGGCTCAGTCAGTGTTCCAGGGCTCCTTCCACTCCAAGCCCTCCTCCTGGACTGACCCCTCATCACTGGCCAGTCCTCCATTTTGTAGCTCCTGATAGCTGGGGCAAGTCTCTCAAGTTCTCACCTTCAGCTCGCGCGAGAGCTGATCCTGATCCTGCGAAGCTATGCTGTCTGTTGATGGCAAGGCAACATTTCCCTGCCGGGGCCAGCGTGAACGCTTCCAGGTGGGTGTATCGACTGATGTCTACTTCTTCTCCCACCTGATAGGGTCCCTCCATCAGCCACAAGGCCCGGGTGGGGGAAGCCCCAACATGAAGCTTGCCATGTTTACCCGCAGTGATTGGCTCTTCCTCAAGGATTCCCCTACAATCCCACAAAGTCCGTTGCTAGCTTACCACATTCCTAGCAAATTTTCATCTTTGAGCAATAGTGGGTTGGTAGCTGAGCATGCATTTACACTTTTCTCAAGTCCAAATTCCATGTTGTTAGAAGGAATGGGGGGAATGATATGTAGTGGTACAGTTCTTATTGAGGTCCACAGACAGACAAAGCACACCTTCACAAGTAAAAACCTTTTTATTTTTGTTTATGCTGTGAGACAAGATAATCTGCCTACTCTTGCCACCAGGAGCTCAGCAGGAGGATCTTACATTTTGTTACCATTGACAACTGAAAACCCTTCGGACACTATGTTCAATACAAATTTATACCAGTTTCAGACTAGCTTGTCATTTCTGCCCAGAGCCTTGGCAATGACAGTTTTATGTGTACAGAGATGTTTTTGTTTGAGATCCTTTGCCCCTTTCATAGGACTACATTGCTCTTGTTAAAGTGCCATGAAAATAGTTTTTGGCTTGAAAATTGTTTAAATGCATAGTAATTAACTTTCACAGGAAAACTTTTCACAATTTTCATATTGATCACAGGGTACAATGTCTCTATATGCCAGTGAATCAGACACAACTGTTGTTGCACTGAATTTTCAAGCAGCCAATTAGGTTGCAATCCTTTTCACATATACTAAACTCCATTGAACACAGCAAGATTTTCTTCAGAGTAAAGATGCATAGGACTGTGTTGCTACTTATGCATAGGGATTACCATTCAACAATAATGGGACAAAGAGAAGATTCACCAGGCTGATACTACCAGGAAGAAATGGTACTGTTCTTGTAAAGTGTGCCATTGAGTCGGTGTCGACTCCTGGCGAACACAGAGCCCTGTCATTGTCTCTAGTAGAATACAGGAGGGGTTTACCATTGCCATCTCCTGTGCAGTATGAGATGATGCCTTTCAGCCTCTTCCTATATCACTTTCCCATAGTCTGGGAAACATACCAGTGGGGATTTGAACTGGCAACCTCTGGCTTGCTAGGCAAGTCATTTCCCTGCTGCACCATTAGGTGGCTTGTACAAAGTAGGTGTTCTTGTACAAACTAATATACGTAGGGTGATGCTGTCAGTACTTGGGTATGCAACCCTAGTTCTGTTTGCACATTATGTTCAACACATGTACAAGCTATGCACAGTGTAAGCACAAAGAGATCTATATGCATGTACAGTTATTCACACACGTTCAACACACATACAGCAGTCCTCTTCCTATTTGTACCCTGCATTTGTGGGGCATGTACCCAGGCTCACTTTTTAAATGAACATATGTACTGTCATTCACACAAAAATATGTACATGTGTACAGACACCTGTATGCATGTGGAACATAATGTCTGAATATGTACTCCTGCAATGAAGAGTGAGCATTTTTAACCCTAATGCCTGTATGAATTCAGATTTTCTAATAGAGATGGGGGATCTCCATGATGGGATCATGGCAAAAGAATCACTTGGCACACACAAAATGATAGTCTGAACTTGTCTGCAGCTTTTGATGGGGAAAATGGCGTTCTTTTAAAGCAGAAGCCTTGCATCACCCTGCTCCATCTTGTTTGGGATACGGAGCAAAGTTAGACCTCAAAGCCAAGCCAAGATCTCAGAGCCGTAGCAAAGTTAGACCTCAAATCAAAGAAGCCTTAAAGCCCAGTAGTGCCTTGGCTTTGAGGTCTCTTTGCTCATCACCTGTTCAGACAACCAAGAACTGGATAGGACTGCTGCTGGATGGCAAGCCTGAAAATCAGCCGAGTGTCTGGTCCATTGGCCCCAGCCACAGCAGAAACAGGAGCACTGTGGGCCTCCCCAACAGATGGGGCATGGTGGTCATTTAGGGCAGTAGGTGTTTGGTCCCTCCACATCAAATAATTCAGCATTGGGATAATGGGCAAATTGCGCAATGCACACTATCTTCATCTCCCCTCCCGAACAGCATCTGTGCAGGGTCCCTCTTACTCCCTGCCTTCCAGTGTGCTCGATAACCTGGATTTGTAAGTGCCTGGCTTTAATACACAACCAAAGCATTTCTGGAAGGGAGGCCAGAAGGGCTTCCTGTTGCTAACCCCACCTCCACCTTCCTTTTCAGAAGTGATGCTCTGTCCTAAGACTTTGGGATGTGCACCCCTGACTATCTTTAAAGCAAACTACAACCACTACCTTTGATAGTACTATGAAGGGAGGCGACAAATGGCAGAGAATCCTGCCTCTGAGTTGTTCCTCATGGTGAAGGACATTGTGACATGTGGGATGCATTTGAGAAAACAGGCACACTTGCCCTGATTTTTATTTCTTTAGAAGGGATTTTTAATCTCACCTTTGCATTAGAAAGTACCCAAGCCAGCTTGCCACTCATTACTGGGCTTTTAAAGGCTCCTTCTTTTCATGCACCAGCACTTCCTTGGCAATCAGCGCATGAAGAGCCGGTAGGGTTTGGTTAGATGCAGGATGTCCTACAATTCAGGACATCTTAAAGAGATGGCGAGGGCTGCAAGGGATTCCTCTGCTCTGTTTCGGCGGGGAAAGGGTGGGCATCGCTCAGCTCATTGTCTGTTTCATCCATCCTGTCACACTGGTGATCCTGGTGTAGACGCCGTAGTTATTGGGCCGTGCACATCCCATCCCCCAGCTCACCAGGCCAGCTAGGAACCACCTGCCGCTAGGCTCCTGGCAGGCAAGGGGTCCTCCAGAATCACCCTCGAAAAGAGAAATAAAAACAATCCTCCAGTCAGATAAAAAGCTGCTGGTGAAAAGAAAGAAGGTAGATGGAGGGAATTTGCTTTGCAACTCAAAGGGCTTGTTCTCACGATCATATCAGGATGGACTAGAGCAGGATTTCTTAACCTTGGGCCCCCAGATGTTGTGGGACTACAACTTCCATCATCCTCAGCCACAAAGGCCATGTCTGGGGATGATGGGAGTTGTAGTCCAACAACATCTGGGGGCCCAAGGTTAAGAAACCCTGGACTAGAGGGCACGCTCCTACCTCGTGCCTCCCAGATGACCAGATCCTCCTTTGGGCTCTGCAGTTCTCATATCCGCAAGACCGTTGCAGCAGCGTTCTCCACTGCTGAAATTGGGAGCTGGGGCCTCCACATATACCACAATGCACTGCAGGAGCAGTGGAGAGGCAGCCCTCATTACTGCAGCAGCTCTCTTCTCCCTGGCCCTGCAAACCACAGTACTCGGTGGTAAACATGGCCGCTGGCTGCCTGGGAGCAGTTTAAAACTGTGCAGCAATGCAGATGACCAAAAAAGAAGGTAGGACAGGCTCCATTTTAGGCCTACCTCACTTGTAACTTGGGTAGCAGATCTGGGCAACCCAGGCTCAGATATGCTGGGTCGGGAGGCCTCCCAGCTCGCCAGACGATGATGGATCCCTGGGATAATCCCGTCCTACCCAGGAATCTGTGGTTATGAGAACAGGCTCAAACTGTGCAATGAGTTACATATAAATATGAGCCTTTCTCATCCTGAGCCTTTTGGAAGGGCGGTATAATTTTTTTAATAATAAATTAATAAATAAATAAATTAATTAATATGCAATTCAGCCTTGTAAGAAAAGGGTACATTTACATGCAATTGGCAAGCTAGGAAACACAACACAGATAAGCCTACAAAGTCATTTGTGTGCTGTGGAAACCAGCACTCAAGCTTACCTGGCAAGCATCATTTTTACCATCAGGGTAGCCAGCACAAAGCATTCTGGGTGTGACCAGGTAGTGATAGGCTTCACTGCAGATGTCCTGCTGCACTAGCTGAACATCAGCTTTTTGCAAGATATTACTGGTGGGACCTGGGAGAGGACACAGAATGAGTACCAACGAGAAAAGAAAGAGCAAGTTGTCCTTGCCCGTACGGTAGGAAATCCCCCCCAACACATAAGTTAACCCATCCTTGCAGTTCAATTATGTGCAGAAGGAGTTCCCTATGACCTGTGCTCGCTCTGTATCTCTCATTCACTCCAAGAACTGAGACTGGGAACACCAGCTGACATACTGCGCAACGTTCCACTTGCCTTCTGTGGAACACGCAGGCAGTTGCGCAAGAGTGCTGCTGGGCTAAGTGCAAAAATTGCACAAACCAAGCGGTGCGATGTACGGCCATTATTCCCAATGGCTGTACATCACACAACTGCGCCTCTGCAATTCTTGCATTTAGTGCAAGAGCACTCTTGTGCAACTGCACACTCATTCTGTTAAAAGGCAGAAGGAGCATTGCATAGTATGCCCGCCACCATCTTTTCTAGATACTTTAATCTGGGACCTGATCAACCTCTTCACTGACTCGCCTGAGTCCTGCTTCTGAAGCGCACCAGAGCACCTTTCCTTGTCTCAATCACAGGGATATACAGATTCCATGGAAGAGACCTGTAGATGCCTGTGGTGCCATCAGTTTTCCAACCAGTTTGGGAAGTGCCTTTACAATGGAGATGCTGAGTTAACTTTTAACTTCCAGCATGACCCCCACCCCCGTAGACATTACTGATGTTTCCAGTGTGAAATGCACTGAAGTGTTTATTGTAAAAAGGTAAACTGTTGTTTCTTTAAGCAGGCTTTTCCAAGCTGTCTTAAGTCTGGAAATAAACAAACAAACAAGAACAGTGCAGTGTGTCAGTTTTTCAAATGCAGGCCTCTGGATTCACAAACCAGAAGATTTTGCTTTTGAGATGTTTTGATTCTGCAAAGCATTCTGATCTCGGATCCCTCCCCCTACGGCTAGAAGGTTTTCCATGGAACATAACAATCTCCCCACATTCATCTATCTAGGTGCAATTTCTTCAGATCATTGAGCTGGCTCAGTATATTATAATACATAAAGCTCTTTGCATGATTTTATGCAAAGATCCACTAGGGGGAGCATGAGAGCACCTTTCAGCAAAGCAGGTTACTTACTACATCAGTTCTTAGCTGGTTATAGTATCCTATGATGCGGCTGAATTTGTTTTTGGCAGGCTGTCTAGCATACTTAAGCATTCTGCAAAGCTTAGAATGCCCCAGTATGACAAGAGGGCCTCTGACTGCGCAACACCAGTTATGTTCTTTTTCAAGCCTCATGACATAGACTCGTAAAAGAAGAGGAGACCCGCGTTGCAAATACCTCCTTCCTTGGCGGCACCCCAACCCGTGATCCAGCACAAGAGGCCAGGCACAAAGAGATGGGAGCTGGCAGGCAGACAGATAGGCTGGATGGAAGCAGAAGCGGAAAAGATAACCGGAAGGTCAAGCTGCAGCAACGCCACGTCGTAGTCATGGCTGTCCTCTTCAAAGTAGGGGTGCTGCAAGATACGGATCACCTTGAAGGACACCTCATTCTGGCTGGTGGCATTCAGGAAAGACTTGCCAAGGTAGACAGTCCAGACCGTAGGGGAAGCCAGTCTGCAAGGCAAAAAGGTGGCAAAGAGCTCCAGCAAGATCTCCCTATGGGGGTGCCTGAGGATAAAGGACTTGGGCTCCGGACAGCAGCCGGCATGCAGAGCAAGGAAGCACGGCTGCAGTGGGGAAGCCGTCTGTGCCATCCAAAAATATTTATTTATTTATTTATTTATTAAAACTTTTATACCGCCCTTCCAAAAGGCTCAGGGCGGTTTACATTAAAACACCATTAAAATCAATTAATCATTAAAACAAAAATTATAAAACATAAAACAATAATTAACAATTAAAAACATCATAGAACAACAATTAAATATTCAGAACTATTTAAAAACAAGTTTTAAAAAGTTGAAAAAGCCTGGTTGAAGAGGTGTGTTTTCAGGTGTTTTCTGAAAATTGCGAGAGATGGGGAGGATCGTATCTCAGCAGGGAGCGCATTCCACAATCAAAATATGTACCCAAGGCAGGGATGTGGTCACAAATTCAGAAGTGCAGGCACTCTCCATGACAGCCCCTGTAGCCACACATCCTTGACAGACGTGCCCCATGGACACGCCCATCCCAGTGGCCAAACCCCTCACTGAGATAGATGCAATAGTTTGGGAGGTTACAAGAAGGCAAGGATCACAGACTCTAGGGAATGCACTAGAATGAATGACAAGGAATGCCCACTGAAATGCACTGATTCCTTCCAAATGGCCATAGGAATGCATGGGAAATGCAGTGCATTACATGGCCATTGGGAAGGAACCAGAGCAGTTCAGTGCACATTCCCTGTTATTCGTTTTAGGATGTCCTGACACTAGTCCACCATAGATCCACTTGCATGCTGATGGTCCCAGGTTCAATCCTTGGCAGCATTTCCAGGAAGGGCTGGGAAATACCCCTGCCTGAAACCATGGAGAGCCGCTGTCAGTCAGTGTAGACAGTACTGAGCTGGATGGACCAAGGGTCTGACTCAGTATAAGGCAGCTTCCTAAGTTCCTGAGACAAGAAGAATGGTAATAAATGGTCGGAATAGCAAGAGCAGCACATGATTCCCATGTAGAGAGCCAAAGGCTCTGCATCCCTGGTGAGACCCTGGAAGGAAAAAACCAGGACTGCAACACTGCCCGTCCCGGCAGCACTATACCACTGACCCAAGGTCTACTCAACCCCCAGGCACATATTGTGCCTATATGAGCCAGTGTGGTGTAAGGGTTAGAGTGCCAGATCAGGACCAGAGAGAGCTGAATCTCCTCCATTCAGCTATGGAACTCAGTGAGTGACTGGGCCAGTCATGAATCTCTCAGCCTAAGCTACCGCACAGGGTTTATTAATCATTCATTCATTCATTCATTCATTCATTTGATTGTTGTGAGGATATACATAACCATGTGTACTGCTCTGGGCTCACTGGGGGAAGAGCAGGGTATAAATGTAATATATGTATGTAATATTTTTGAGAAGCATAGAGAGCTTCCTTGCCACTACCCCCCACTGCACAAGTGCCGTTAGTTGGGAGGTTCTGTTAGGCTGCTCTCTTGGTGCCAAGAGGTGCAATTAGGTAATTTGGGAGCCTGGACCTAAACGCCTTTGGAGGCTCTCCCCGATGGAGGCCCCCCTCCCACTGCAAGTTAAGCATCCTCCTCCTGCACACACACTGTGACAAACACAGTATTTTTAAAACGGGTATATTTATGCAAAAATGTTTCATTAGCAGAAACATTTCAACATGCAACTTAACATATTCCCAACCCACACTTTTCTTTCCCCACCCCGCCCCTGCCCCCACCCCACCCCACCCCCCCACCTAAAGCACCCGGCACAGGTCATGATCACACTCAGCCGCCCAGCACAATCCGAATCAGCAGTGACCATGCCACCTGAGACAGTCTCAAGAGGATTTGGGAGCCCCCTGGGAATGTGGAGGCCCTGGACTTTGGCCCCGAAGTCCAGGGATAAGAGTGCCTTTGCTTGTTGCACTGGTGCATCCTTTCTCTGAATGTCAGTCACTGAGGTTTTTTGCACAATCAAAAACTGTGTTCTGCCCAGGTTTGGGGTCTGTGTGTTCTCCCAATTTTTGGTTGTGTGGAGGCAAGGTAAGAGGAAAACCTAGGTGGCTTTTCCTCCTACCTTGCTTCCATGCAACCGAAAATTGGGAACACACACAGCTCCCAAAGCCAGGCAGAACACAGTTTTTGACTGTGTGAATGACCTCACTGTGTGTTAGAAAGGACAGGTTATTTCCATCCCTAGAACTGAAACCAAAGGCTTTAGCTTCAGACCACCTTCTTGCTTCAGAGGTAAGGTCCACCGAGTCCAGCATTCTGTCTACAGCAGATTATGCCCTTGGGAAGCCAACAAGCAAGTTTTGGTGGGAATAGCCATCCCAGCTCCTACTAATTGGGTGCTGCTGGACATGGATGTTCCATTGTGATTTATTATGGCCAATTGCCATTGACTGACCTAACTTTTTAAAAGCCATCAAAGGCAGTGAAGGGGGGACACCAAGAACCAGGTTGCTTTGGCATCCAGCCCAGACTCTCATTATTACAAATTACATTCATTCCTCCATAGAAGAGCTTTCTAACTGGAATTGGCCTTGATTTTGATCTCTTAGGGCTACTGTGAGGGGGGAAACACCAACACTAATAGTTGTAAAATATGCCATATGGGGGAAAAGTACTATATGGGGGAAAATAGTACTAATAATACATTTTTAAGTTCCCCTTAGACTGCTTTGTCCCGTCTAAAATGTTGCTCATTTGTTGCTCAGCTGTCAAGGTATGTTGAGTCTCCTTTAGTGGAGAGATTCCACTTCCATGAGGTTAAAAAGATCAAACTGCTGTATATAAATCTTTAAAAGTACGTGAAAGAGATAGGAATGCTGAGAATTTGACACAGACTATTTAGTGAGGTCCAGTTCTCACCGAGGTGATACATCTGAGTCTGGGCTGCACCACTTCCACTTCAGAATGCAGGAGGTTCAGTCATATGACACACATATGACTGAATGTGTGTCAAGGAGCATCCGTTCATATGAGCCCCCACCTGCAGTCTGAAGTGGTACAGCCCACTCAGATTTATCATCTCAATGAGAATTTGGCCTCACTAAATACCCTGTGTAAAATTCTCAGTAGTTCCTTCTGTTGTGTGAACTCTTCTCTTTGGGGAGAAGAATTCTAGCCCAACCTTCTTCCTGATATGCTAGTTTTCTATATGGAGGGATTAAAAAAAAAATGTCAGCATGGACATTATGCCAGCACACGTGATAAGGTGTCACACCAATAAGCCCTTGGCTTGTTCCATTCTTGTGTGGAGGGGAGCTATGTATTTGAATCACCCCTCTACATGAGTTCCAAATACCTGTTTAAACAGACATTTAGAGTATAATTAGAGGGGCAATTCAGATGATACCCCCTGTGTGATAAAGGGATGCATTGGGAGTGCATCAGGATGTCCGCTGACATCACAGCAGGCATACTTTTGGCACAATACCTTCCTTATCATGTGCTGGGCTACATATCGTCTTTAGCAACCCAATAATTTTGTGATGTGGGCATAAACCTAATGCCAACTGTCATCTGGCCTCTCCCCTGTTGGACTTCACCTTTGACCAGCTATCCTGCAGTGTAGCAGAGGAAGTGGGATAAAGAGAGCAAGGCCCTTTCCACCAGCCTGCCTGGCCCAGCTGCCATTTGATTCCTTCCATCTTGGATTCCATGGGTGGCCATCCACTCTGCTTGAGACAGAGGGAGCAACAGACCGTTCTGGACAGCAATTCATTCTGGCATTCACAGATTCATTCTCCATTCCTCCTACTCTCCTTTCTACCCTCATATGTCTTTCTTTAGATTGTAAGTCTGAGGGGAGGGATTGTGTTACTTTGTACAACAGCAACACATTTAGGTGCTTAATAAACAAACAAACATTGGGCTTGGGAGCATAAGGCTGATCTCAGTGGTGGTCAGCAATCAGTCTGAGAAGCCTCTGTTTCTTCATCCCCCCCTTTCCCGCCACCATTTACCTGTCTTCCTGAAAGCAGTGAGCAGCAGTGATCACCCAGCGATCTGCAACCAGCGTCCCACCACATACGTGGTGCCCACGAACCTGCAGACTAGCTTGCCATGGCCACTCCCCTTCTACCGAGTGAGCACCACCCACAATACGGTTCAGCGGGGCTTGCAATCCACAGCCTGAGGAAAGAGAAAGAATCCCCAGAAGTCAGAAGCCACCTCCTACCCTAATTCAGGAGCCATGAACACTCCTGACTGGCCATCGTGAGAATTCTACAGAGGAGGTAGGATATGGGGGAAATGATCACCCATGAGCTGGGTACAGAGGCGGGCAGCAGAGGCATGGCCAGAACTTGTACCTAGCTCCACAGTGTACCTGGAAAGGAAAGCACTTCCCATGCCTCCCATCTCATACCCAGCTCGCAAACAATCATTCCTCCTTCTTCCCACCATGTTTGTAGAATTCTCATGATGGCCAGTCAAGAGTGTTCATGGCTCCCAAATGTCAATCATGAGAACAGTCCAAATATTCTTTTTCTGTGTGGGTGCATGACGGAACCTGTTTTATATTGGAAAAAAGCTGGCTACAGAAAAATCTAGTTCAGGTTTTCCTTTGGGACTGTTATCATATACATTAATAATTGCCAAGGCTTGCTTAGTTACAAGGCAGGCTGAATGCCCCCTTCCGGCAGCAAATTTGGGGTACAATTAAAGGACCCCAAGTTGTGGTCAGATTTTGAGCAGGGGTGTGGGTGGGTTCCTTTTGATCTGATGGTACTCTGCCAAGGATTTCTTGAAAGATCATCCTAATTTTTAACTGCACCTTGCATTTTAATTACGAAATATCAGAAATAAAACAAATCCCCTACTGGAGAAAAGTGGATAAGGGGATTCTGACAAACTGTGATAATGAATAAATATATGCATTGTGCAAGATTATGGGAAACTAAAGACTGGAAAGGTGTTGCTCTTAGAAGAATTTGTTCCTACATTTTCTTTGTTTTGTCTATGAGTCTTTACAACGTACTAATAATAAAATAAATGTTGAGCAGTGATGTGAAAACTGAGGTGTCATCATGACACCATGCGATTTTCCAGCGATTTTCACTAGGCTAGTTCACACAACCTGAAATAGGGCCAGAGGAGCACCCAGCCAGAGTAGGAGAGCTGTGTGTGCTCCCAATCGGCAGTCGTGTGAACACCGAGATCAAGGTAGCAGGAGGGGAGAGTGATCGTGTGGGAACTGGGTAGGATGGGTGCCACCAACCCACATTCTGTCCCCAACATTTTACAGAGGATGGACGAAAAGCCATCCTACCCAACTCCCGCCTCCCACATGATCCCTCTCCCCTCCTCCTACCTTGATCTCAGTGTTCATAAGAATGCCGATGGGGAGCACACATAGCTCTCCTACCCTGGCTGGGCGCTCCTCCAACCTTGGTTTGGGTTGTGTGAACTAGGTAAAGGTGAAGTGTGCCATCGAATCGGTGTCGACTCCCGGTGACCACAGAGCCCTGTGGTTGTCTCTGGTAGAATACAGGAGGGATTTACCATTGCCTCCTCCCATGCAGTATGAAATGATGCCTTTCAGCACCTTCCTATATCGCTGCTGCCCAATATAGCTGTTTCCCATAGTCTGGGAAACATACCAGCGGGCATTTGAACTGGGAACCTCTGGCTTGCTAGTCAAGTCTACTCTTTTTCAAGATATTGGCGGCGGCGGGCGGGGTGGGGTGGGGACGCTTCAAAGTGAGAGCCACTCTGTGCAGTGCTCTGCTTTCCCCAGTACCGGGGGGGGGGGGCAGGGGGTGCTTTAAGAGAAACAGAGACTTGTTGAGACCCAGCGCCATCTCAGCATGCCTGCATGGAGCATCGGGAACAATGCCGGCCTTGGACAAAATGCTCTCCTTGGCATGGCTCCCTGTGGCTGAGAGGGAGCTTTCACCGCTACTGCTGCTATGAATATTTTATATGCCACTTTCTAACAAAAGGGGCATCGGTCTTGCTGACGCCCCTACTTCTTTTAAGTAGGTAGGTCTTCCCCCATTAGTGTCTCACCACAGTGCATCTCGTCAGACCGATCCTTGCAGTCAGGAACTCCGTCACACTGAGGGTTGGGTTTCTTTACGCAGCTCCCATCTGCACATTGGTAGGTGAAAGGGCAACAGGGAACCCCTGGAAATACATATTTAGGAACATAGGAAGCTGCCTTGTACCGAGTCAGACCATTGGTCCATCTAGCACAGTATTGTCTACCCAGACTGGCAGTGGCTTCTCCAAGGCTGCGGGTAGGAATCTCTCTCAGGCCCTATCTTGGAGAAGCTAGGGAAGGAACTTGAAACCTTCTGCATGTAAGCCTGTAGATGCTGTTCCCAGAGTGGCCCCATCCCCTAAGGGGAATATCTTGCAGTGCTCACATGTAGTCTCCCATTCAAATGCAGACCAGGGTGGACCCTGCTTAGCAAGGGAATGCATTCCCCCTGCCTATTTTTGGGAGTGCAGGGGAATGAGAAGCCTTACTCTTACCGCCACAACTATGGTTGCTAATTTAACGACTACGACGACTGCTAAACATTTACATAGCACCAACAGTATGTTAAACTGCTGTACAGAATGTGGAAATCACATAATCACAGTCCAAAGGGCTTGCAATCTACTTTAAGATCTGCATGTGATACAGCCCTCCTTGAGCTATACCACTTATGAATGCAGGTGAAGGATCACATAATGCTGCTTCATTGCAAGGGATGAGAAACTGTGGGTAAGAACAAAAAGGTAAAATGATGGGAGGTGGGAATACTGGGGTAGATGTGGTGAGGCAACTGATTTCAGATGTGTAAAGCAAAGATGCTTTTGTCGGTGGCTGACATCCAGACTATGCAAGTGAAGGTGCTCAAACACTGTGCTTAGGAGGAGGGGCAGTTTTGGTCAGTCTTCCCTTCCCTCCCCTCCCCTTCAAAGTCCATCGTGTCTCCTGAAAATATGTCCCCAAGGGTTGTGCAGCCATCAGGGACATATTTTGGGCAGGCACAAAGGGCTGCAGAAGGAAAGGGGATCTCTGAAAATCACTCCTCCCCCATCCCTTATGCAGAATGTTCCTCAGCATGCACAGCATTCGTCCAGTTGCTGCCCAGTATGTTTTTGTAAAATGCTTCCTCATTTGTATTTAATCCTTTAAAACACTGATATCCTGCCTCTCCGTCAGTTTCAAGGATTCTCAAGGCAGCTAACAATCCCACAAAAAAAATAAATAATAATAATCAGTGCAAAATTAACAGATGAAAGCAGTCAATAAATCAACTTCAAAGGCACTTCTCAAATACCAATAAAAAGCTAAAGGGTGGGGGGAAGCAGTATTTTCAGTTGTTTCCTAATAATGATCAGAGATAGATGGGTAAAGGAAGGGAATTCTAAAGACAATGCACCACCACGGAAAGGGCCCTGTCTCTTGTCTCCATTCACTTCTGCTCAGGAGGTGGAGACTCCCCACTCAGGGCCTTAGAAGGCATGCCCCTTCATTCACAACACCAGGAATGAGGCCAATGCTCTCAAATCATTTGCCCCCATACCTTCGTGGCATTGTTTCTCATCACTCCCATTGATACAGTCCAGAAGTTGATTGCAGACCTTGGAGAACTCGACGCACGTGCTGTCTTCTTGACACTGGAATGTTGCTGGACATACTGGCACATTTCCAAGCATGAGAGAGAGGAGTGAGCGAGGAGAAGAGGATGGGGAAAACTGCTCAGGTTGAAGGTGGGGGGCAGAGCTTTCTGAGCATGTAACATCCATGGGCAACGAGGCTGCGTGATCCTCAGGGACATATTTTTGGGAATCACAGAGTGCTTCAGAGCGAAAGATCCACTCCCCGCCATGAGAATGCCCATGCTGCTTTACTCTGAAATGTAACAAATGCACATGCGCTTCCTTTGCTGCATGCTTGCTTTGTTAGTGTTGGCCGAAATCTACATATGTGTCTATCACCAGTTTCTTTTGCCAAAGCTTGCTACCTTGCATTAGGTAGACTTTGGCCTTTAGGCTCTCTTCCGTCTCACCTGGAGAAAGTTCTCTCTTTTATCTAGCAGGGAGACAGACACCTCTGGCCAAGGGAGGGCTGAAGGGACGCTTGCTCATGAAGGTCAGCCAAAGTGTGTATGGTGGGGCAGGGCGGGGGGGGGGGCGGGGATAGGGAATGATAAGCAGCAACTCACCACAGTTTCTCTCATCTAATCCATTGGGGCAGTCTTTGATCCCATTGCAAGCCGGCACACACAACCCATTCACAGAGCAAAGGAACTCGCTGGGGCAGGCTAAATATATATATTTAAAAGAGTATTACTTGACCGAGAATGCTAAATCAAAATGCACATCACATACTACAAGGTCATTCACAGAATCAAAAACTGTGCTCTGCCCAGGTTTGGGAGCTGTGCGTGCTTCCAGTTTTCAGTTGTGTGGAAGCAAGGTAGGAGGAAAACCTGGGTAGAAGTGATTGGGTAGCAGCAAGGCAGGAGGAACAGCTACCCAGAATATTGGGGGGCAATATGCTAAATCATTGTAAACCGCTTAGAGAGCTTCCAGCTATAGAGCGGTATATAAATGTAAGTGCTATTGCTATTGCTACCCAGGTTTTCCTCCTACCTGGCTTCCTCACACAGCTCCCAAACCTGGGTAGAACACAGTTTTTCATTGTGTGAAAGACCTCTACATGTGTTCTCTTTGTATGTTATACATCTTAGTGCTTTAACCCACCTCAGGTTCCATTTGGAAGAGTGGCAAGGTATACATTTAAAAAACAAAGGAATTATAAAGTGCCAGGATCAGAATATGAAAGTTGGGATTGCAGCTTTTCTAGACACACATCTGCACTGCATGGTTAATTCTCCTCAAAACCACAATCCAGTTCAGGGCTGCACAACTTGGGCCCTCCATTTCAGAAGCAGAACAACACTGACTCTGTGCCATACTGGTGGCTATTTCTGTTGCAAACTGTGTTTGTGTCGTCTTCACACTCACGCTTGTTTAAACTATCTTGGTTTTTGGCATTGCTGTACTGGGTTTGTTTTGTATGTTTAGCTCTAATGGGAAGGCAATGGGAAAGTTTACTTTTGCATGTGTCCAGTATTTTATTTGGAGTGAGCTGTGAAACGGCTGGGCTTGCACTGGCAAGCCAAACCCACAGTCCGTTTGGTCTCTCCCTTAATGCCTCAGCAAGTTAGGTGTGAAGAAACCTGGGTTCCCCACCAGGGGCGTAGCTAGGGAAGAGGGGGCCCGTGTTCATCCCTCTCTCTGGCGGCCCCCCAGAGTGAGGGAGATAATGAAGAAAATAGGGAGGGATGGAGCTGGAGGGCCCTCTGGAGCTGGTGGCCCGTGTTCTTTGAACCCTTTCGCTCAATTATAGCTACGTCCCTGTTCCCCACTATGGGCACAGGCCAGAGGAAGCAGCAGCCTGTCCTGGCTCATCCTGATGAGTATACTCCATGGCTAGGGGGATGTGGTAATGGCCACCAGCTGGGATGCCTTTAAATGAAGCTTAGATAAATTCCTGGAGGCCAATTCATTGGCAAATTCTATCAGCGGCTGGGAGGAGAGTGGGTCTTGTGATAGAAGTGTGAATTGTCCCCTTGGCTAAGCAGGATGTGCCTTGGTTTGCATTTGGATAGGTTACTGCGTGTGAGTGCTGCAAGACATCCCCCTTAGGGGATGGGGCTATAGCTCAGTGGAAGAGTATCTGCTTGCTTGCATGCAGAGGGCCCCAGGTTGACTACCTGGCATCTCCAGGTAGAGCTGGGAAAGACCCCTGCCTGAAACCTTGGAGAGCTGCTGTCAGTCAGTGCAGACAATACTGATCTAGGTAACCAGGGGTCAGACTCGGTATATAAGGCAGCTTCCTATGTCAGACTCAACCATTGCAAAAGGAAAGGAAAGATTGTGCTGTTGAGTCAGTGTCAACTCCTGGAGACCACAGAGC
This sequence comes from Hemicordylus capensis, assembly GCF_027244095.1. Lineage (NCBI taxonomy): Eukaryota > Metazoa > Chordata > Lepidosauria > Squamata > Cordylidae > Hemicordylus > Hemicordylus capensis. The sequence goes on along the minus strand of NC_069661.1, from coordinate 219,775,449 downwards.
CATGTGGTTTTCTTGGTAGAATACAGGAGGGGTTTACCATTGCCATATCCCAAACAGTATGAGATGATGCCTTTCAGCACCTTCCTATATTGCTGCTGCCTGATATAGGAGTTTCCCATATTCTGGGAAACACACCAGCAGGGATTCAAACCAACAGCCTCCTGCTCTCTAAGCAGGTTGCTTCCCCACTGCGCCATTAAAAGAGGCCCTTTGTTCATGCTCCTCAACATGCCATTACAATGCCATGTGATATGGCTTCTCCATAATGTCTTAATGAACATAGGAAGCTGCCTTCTAATGAGTCAGGCCATTGCTCCATCTAGCTCACTATTGTCTACACAGACTGGCAACAGCTTCTCCAAGGTTACAGGCAGGAGTCTCTCTCGGCCCTATCTGGAGATGTCAGGGAGGGAACTTGGAACCTTCTGCTTGTAAACATGCAGGTGCTCTTCCCAGAGCAGCCCCATCTCCTAAGGAGAACATCTTACAGTGCTCACAGATGTAGTCTCCCATTCAAATGCAAACCAGGGCAGACCCTGCTTAGCAAAGGGAACAATTCATGCATGCCACCACAAGATCAGCTCTTCTCCCAGATGATGAGCTGAGCGGCTGAACTTCATTTTCTAGAGGTTGTACTCACGGTCTGATTGGTTATAGAGGCTGTAAGTAGCATGCACTCCAGGCCCAGTGAGGGAAATCTGAGAGGTGAAGTTGATGGTGACACCAGCACTGGATACTACAGGAATCCTTTCAGCATAGGCTTGCAAGATCCGGAGGCCACAGAACCTGATTAATAAAAAAAAAAGAGCAGGTAGAATATCTCATAGCCTTGCAATGGTGTTGCCTTCAAGTACAATGGGAATTATGGGATGAAAGACTTTGTGGTATTTGAGAAGGGGGAGTTGGCCATAGGTAAGCTTTAAGGAGGGGTTTGAAACGGGCGTTCTACCCTGCTCTGAGAAAGGTGGATTGCCCTCCTCATGTTGCAGTGATACTTCTGAAAAAGTAGAAGGAACAGACTTAGCTTGGTTCACTGGCAGCAAGATTAAATACTAGTTTGGCTCTCTCTTGATATATCCCTTGTAAAGTACAGTGGGAAATTACTCGACTAGCAAGTCAGACGTTGCCGGTTTGAATCCCCGATGGTGTGTTTCTAGACTATGGGAAACACCTATATCAGGCAGCAGCAATATAGGAAGAAGCTGAAAGGTATAATCCCATACTGCACAGGAGGAGGCAATGGTAAACCCCTCCTGTATTCTACCAAAGACAACCACAGGGCTCTGTGGGCGCCAGGAGTCGACACCGACTCGACAGCACACTTTACCTTTAAAGACACTCAGCTTTGCTTTTCAAGAAAGACAGCTATGCTTCCCATTCCAAAGGAACCCCAGATGCTTTTGGTATTTGTTTGTACCTCCTTTTTCCAGGTATCATGAGTTTGCAATGCCACCTTTTCTACTGATAGAGGCTCATTGACTTTAAAAGCCACATTATAGCCAGACATCCAACAAGTACAGGTTTCCCTGTCATGGAGATGCAATCAAAGGACAAATGGGATCTCTTGAATTTCTGCCTGTCCTGTAGCTGTGACAAGCACAGTGACAAAACTGAGCGCACAGAGGAGATGATGACACACACTAGAAGCAGATGGAGGGAACATTTCCCAGCAGCTACTTCCTTAAGAGACGTGTAGTAGGAGAAAAACAAAACAAATGAGAAGACCGAGAGATAATTTTGACCCAATGCGGAATTAGCGGGATGGTATCTGATGAAACCAGTTTCACTCATGGACATTTGGATACTCCCAGAGATGGCAATAAATTCCACAAGTTGAAAGTACTGTCTTACTGACCATGCTCATGCCCTCATTGGCTTCTGCACCCTACCTGCTGGCCAGTGCTTGCATTCCAAGAAGAACCTGTTCCCTTTTCAATACTACTTTTGTGGCGACTGCTGGCTTTCTCAAAATGCAAGAACCGGCCAGCAGGTGGCACTGCAAAAATCATCCAAGATCAGTGTGTCATCAGACGATAAGATCCTGGTATGAAAGAGCACAGAAGCCTGCAATTCCATGAATATAGTCAATGAGATGGCACGTTGAACTTGTGCAGAAGCTTTCAACATTGCACAATTTATTGCCATCTGGAGGGACCCAAAAATATGCACTAAGGATGCATTTTCCATACTACCTTCTGTTCTGGATAGTCCACTGTCCTTGAGTACATGGCAGATCATTCTCCTGTCTCCTGAGAGCATAACCATCAAACCAAAGGACAACTCCATATTCCAGAGATGGGACCTGCAGAGATGGAAATGTGGCTGTCTAAGCACAGAATTTGCATCATGATAACAAAAAGTGGCTTTGAACTGATAGGTTGCAGATATAGAAATGAAAGTAATGGGCGGGGGCGGGGAGCAGAGTAAGACAGGAGAATAGGAAATGATATGTGTATGGTGGTTTTGAAGCAGGGCTCAGGGAACTCTTGGAGTTCTTGCAATTTTAACCCGTGTGTCTGATCAGTGAGAAGATCAGTAATGGATCTTACAAGCAAGAAAGGAGAAACAGTGCCTGTGAAGGAATGAGGCCTAGACCTCTTGGATTTCTGTAAATAAGCCACTGTATTGTATCATGTATTAATATTCCCAAACCTCTTCTTCTAAATAAGCCCTGATAAATGAATTGTGTGCTATTATATTCATAAAAACGCTGCAGTATTGTAAATAGGATTTCTGTGCTTGCAAATCCCTGTGCATGGAGAAGGATGGCAGGGTCAAAAGTTCATTCTTGGTTTTCTCAAGTTTCACTTTTGGTTTAGCAATTTTGGAGGGAAAGGAGATTTCATGAAATGGAGATAATGTTTGTTTGTTCTAAATGGATGGCTTTAAAAACTGTTGGGCCAGAGAAACTGTATCTATTGGGAGTGTTTTGAGAGGGAAGAGAGAGAAGTCAACAGAGTTCTGAGAGAGAGCGTCTTGGAAGCTGGAGAAGTCAAGTCTCCCGGAGAGAGTCAGAGCTGAAGGTTGAAGAAGACAGAGAGTCCTGGAAGTCAGTCTGCTGGAGTGGGAAACTCAGCTGGAGTCATTAAGAAGAAAAAGAAGAGCCAGGCTGGATTGAGCCCTGGACCTGTGCTGTAATCAGAACCACCCAGCAAGCCAGAAGCTGGCAAGAAAGCACAGAGGACTCTGAGTAGGGACCAGTATAGAGTAGTTTTTATTTTCCCTGTCCTGCTCGGTTAATAACTGTTTTGGATTTGTATTTTTTCTGCTGCAAAAATAATGTTTTAATTGAAACAATTTTTCTAAAAGTGTATTTTCTTGTTATAAGCCTTAAGGGTTTGGGGTTTTTTTGGAAGGGCTGTTGTAGTGGACCCAGCCATACCAAAAGTCTACTTGATGGCAGTGGTAGGAGGAATAGAGGGCTGTTTCCCCACAGTGCCACATAAGGGGAAACAGTCACAGGCAGAGCTATGCTGCTTTTCATGAGACTGCAATTTTAGATTGCATTTTCCATTTTTACATTACCTTGGGGAAACAGCTAATCCATAAACAAGCCAATCTTTCAACTATTGGACTCCTTGAACCAGAGAGGCCCAGGTTCATAAGGACATTGGAAGAGCCCTGCTGCATCAGACCAAAGGCCTATCCAGTCCAGCTTCCTGTTAGCAACAGTGGCCATCCAAATGCCAACAGACAGGGCATAGAAGCAGTGGTGGCTCTCTGTCTTAGTCCAATGAAGTCACCACCACTCAAGGTCTCTGCTAGTGGCAGAGAGTCTGTGACCAAGGGGTGGGGTCATGGAGGTAGGTAGGTAGATGGCTGCGGAGGCAGGTGGCACAAGCCCCACTGGATGGCCCATGTTCCCTACACACAGTTGCCTAATGGTAGATCTGCCCCTGTATCCAATGGCATTCTGCCTCTCACCATGTGAGTTCTATATAGCTTGCAAGGCTAACAGCCATTGTTTAAATCCCTACTATAAGACATGAAGCTCATTACCTTAGAGATTCCCAACCTTGGGTCCCCAGACATTTGTTGCAGGACAAGAACGTCTATCTTACCCAGCCACAATGGCCCAAAGGGGTTGAGTCAACATTTAGGGACCCAAGCTTGAGAAGCCATGCCTTAGGCCAGTCTCTCTCTCTCTCAGCCTAAGCTACCTCACACTACTGTGCCATCAGCTACATGAACAGAAGATGGAAGAAAACTGTAATGAGAAAAAAAATCCCACACAATGTATATTCTTTACAAGATGTGAGTTCAGTACAGAATCAGTTTTTTAAAATATTATATTATTTAGGATAATAAATAATACTAGCTGACCGGGTGCATAGCATCTGCGCCCCTAGTAGCACCGCAGCCGGGCCTGAGAGTGCCGCCGCTGCAGCCAGGCCTGAGAGTGCCGTCGTGGCCGGGCCCGAGAGTGGTGCCGCCGCCGCGGCCAGGCCCGAGAGTGCCGCCGCGGCCAGGCCCGAGAGTGCCGCCGCCGCCGCGGCCAGGCCCCAAGTGCCGCCGCTGCCTGGCCTGCCACGCGGCCTGGCCTGCCGCTGCCGCCGCCTGGCCTGCTGCCTTGCCTCCGCAGCCGCCCAGCCAGGCAATTCTCCTGGGTGCGCCAGGACCAATCAGACACCCCTGCAGCCCAGCCAATCAGCTGGGCAGCCGGGATGCACGTTCCAAAGGCACACCCAGGAGAATTAAATATATAGATTTATTATCTCTGTGGCTGCCCCAAGGCTTTGGAATATTCTCCCGGTTGAAAAGAGAGCATCTCCTCCTCTGTTTGTTTTAAGGAAGACCCTCAAGATGCACCTGTTTTCTGCAGGCTTTGGACTGAAATTAATTTTAATAACCTGTTTTATTTTATGAGATTGTTTTTCTCGTGTTTTGAGGAATTTTAATCTGTTTTTACTCTTTTATATTGTGTTTAAATTTTGTACACCGCCTAAAGATGGTATAAGTCTGGTCCTTGGTTTTAAATTAAGCCAAGAAGCTGTGGTGGGTTAGTTTGGGGGGATGTGTCTGGGAGAGTGAAAAAGTGGGTCTGGAGTGGGGGCAGCATATCACGGGTAGCGGGCAGAGGGAGGTATGGCAGTGGGAGTTGGGCAGGCCGTTACAGGGGAAAATGGTCCAGACAATTGAGGCCTGTTCCTTTTTCCGGCCCTTCTCCCAACCCTCTGACCCTAGGGAGCTCTGAGAACACTCCTTTGAGGATTAGGGTGCTGCTGCTGAATGCCAGGTCAGTTAATGCTAAAACATCTCTCATCCACGATTTGATTGTGGATGAGCGTGCTGACCTGGTATGCATGACGGAGACCTGGTTGGATGAGCTGGGCGGGGTTGGTGTCTCTCAGCTTTGTCCTCCAGGTTTCCAGATCGTGCAGCAGCCCCGCCTCAAGGGTTGGGGAGGAGGCGTTGCAGTCATCTTTTGAGAGACTCTCCCTATTTCCAGGTGCCCGGTCAGGCAATCTCAGAATTTCGAGTGTTTGTCCTTGAGGCTGGGCCTCCGAAATAGGCTGGGGATTCTGCTGGTGTACCGACCACCCCGCTGCACTTCAGTCTCCCTACCTGAGCTGGTGGGGGTGGTCTCGGAGGTGGCCTTGGGTTCCCCCAGGCTCATTGTTTTGGGGATTTCAATGTCCACGCTGAGGCCCCCCTAGTGGGTGCGGCTCAGGATTTCATGGCCTCCATGGCAACCATGGGCCTGTCTCAATTGGTATCGGGCCCTACCCACGTGGCAGGACAACACTCTGGATCTGGTTTTTGCCGACTGGGAAATAAATGATCTGGAGGTGGGGGAATTTGAGACCACTCCCTTGTCATGGACAGATCATCACCTGGTGGGGTTTAGTTTGACTGCTCCATCTGCCCTCTGAAGGGGTGGTGGGCCGATTAGGATGGTCCGCCCCTGGAGGCTTATGGATCCGCTTGGATTTCAGACGGCCCTCGGGGAGTTTCCAGTGTCCAGAGCTGGTGACCCTGTCGAGGCCTTGGTTGATCTCTGGAATGGAGAGATGGCCCGGGCTGTTGACACGGTTGCCCCCAAGCGCCCTCTCCGGCTTGGTGGAGCCCGTTCTGCTCCTTGGTTTTCCTCGGAGCTTAGGGCGATGAAGCAACTCGGACGACGGCTAGAACGACGCTGGAGGAAGAGTCGTCACGAATCTGATCGAACACGGGCTAGAGCCCATTTTAGGGACTATGCCGTGGCGGTGGCGAAGAAATTTTTTTTCTCTGCCTCCATTGCGTCTGCTCAGTGCAGACAGACAGAGCTGTTTCGTGTGGTGAAAACCTTGCTCCACACATCCCCCCGGACAATGGGGGAGGAGTCATCTACAGCTCTTTGTGATCGGTTTGCCTGTCGCTTTGCAGATAAAGTTGCTTGCATCCGTGCTGACCTGGACTCCAGAGTTTTGGCAGTTCCGGCAGAAATGCCTTTGGTACCATCTGGTCCTGGGCAGTGTGCGGACGACTTCGTGCGCTCCTGACCCTTGCCCTTCATGGCTAATAAAAGCTGCCAAGGAGGGGACAGGCAGATGGCTGGAGGTGATCGTTAATGCTTCATTAAGGGAGGGCAGGATGCCATCTTGCCTCAAGGAGGCGGTGTTAAGACCTCTATTAAAAAAGCCCTCCCTTGATCCCTCCAACCTGGACAACTATAGACCTGTGTCTAACCTTCTCTTTTTGGGCAAGGTGATGGAGCGTGTGGTGGCGTCCCAACTGCAGAGGGTCTTGTATGATACGGATTATCTGGACCCTTTTCAATCTGGCATCCACCCCGGGTATGGGACTGAGACTGCCTTGGTCACTCTAGTGGATGACCTACGCCGGGAACTAGACAGGGGGAATGCGTCCCTGTTGGTTCTGCTGGACCTCTCGGCGGCGTTCGATACCATCGACCATGGTATCCTTCTGGGCCGCCTCTCGAGTATGGGAATCGGAGGCACTGCATTGCAGTGGTTCCGGTCCTTTCTTGAGGGGAGGGTCCAGAAGGTGGTGCTGGGGGACTACTGCTCGGCCCCATGGCCGTTGGCCTGTGGGGTCCCACAGGGTTCGGTCTTGTCCCCCATGCTGTTTAACATCTACATGAAGCCGCTGGGAGAGGTCATCCGGAGATTTGGACTGAGTTGTCAGCAATATGCGGATGACACTCAGCGCTATCTCTCCTTGTCATCTGATCCTAGAGAGGCGGTGGATGTCCTGAATCGGGGTTTGGAGGCTGTGATGGGTTGGATGTGGGCTAACAAACTGAAATTAATCCGGATAAGATGGAGGTACTGTTGGTCAGTAGGAGAGCCAATCGGGATGAGGAGATTTTACCGGTTCTGGATGGGGTTGCACTCCCCTTGAAGGAGCAAGTATGCAGCTTGGGGGTACTACTGGACCCGGCTCTGCTTTTGGAGGCTCAGGTGGAGTCGGTGGCCAGGGGTGCCTTTGCATGGCTTCGGCTGGTGCGCCAGCTGCGTCCCTTTCTCGAGAATGCAGATCTGGCCACGGTTACCCACGCCTTAGTCATGTTGCGGCTGGATTACTGTAACGCGCTCTACGTGGGGCTGCCCTTGAAGAATATTCAGAAACTGCAGCTAGTGCAAAATGTGGCAGCAAGGGTTTTATCTGGAGCTGCCCGTTGGGAACATATCACCCCCATTTTGAAAGAGCTGCACTGGCTGCCGGTTTGTTTCCGGGTCCAATTCAAGGTGCTGGTTTTGACCTTTAAAGCCCTAAATGGTTTGGGCCCGGGGTATTTGAGGGACCTTCTGCTCCCAAGGGTTGCTGTCCACTTGACGAGGACATCTGAGGGGGCCCTGCTCCGCGTGCCGACAATGAGGGAGGCCCGGCTGTTGTGCACTCGGGACAGGGCCTTCTCTGTTGCTGCTCCTAGACTCTGGAATGCTCTCCCAGTGGCCATTCGTTCCTCGGACTCCATCAAAGCTTTTAGAAAGCTTTTAAAGACTTGGCTTTTTACCCAGGCTTTTACATAATCGTTTTTTACTGCTGCTTTTGTGTGTTTTTATCTGTTGTCTTGTTTATGCTTGTTTTTAGCTTGATGTTTTTACTGTTTTTTATTGTATGTTTTAATTTTTATAAACCGCCTTGGGGTTTTCTTTTAATGAAAGGCGGTATAGAAATGTAAAAATAAATAAAAATAAAAATAAATAAAGATGTACATATCAGGCAGTGTAAAAATATGATGAATAAATAAAGATGCGGAGGAATGCACAGCTCAGTTTTGTCTAGGAAAGGAGAAGAAAATCTCACCATCACATGCCAAGTGCACTGTGTATTCGGCGCATAGTAACTGGGGTAGTGAGGAGTCTTAATGTTCCCTTGCAGCTCCAGGTTTCCCTGCAATGTTAGATTCCTCTGGCAGGCTGAAAAAAAAAGGAGATATTCTCATATCAGCTGAACTACAGAAAAAGTGTGGCTCATGTTTATCCTTCCGATTGAGAGTGAGAGGCTGCCAGTAGGGAAGCTGTGAAACTGGGCTGGGGGCCTCCTTGAGGCTTCTGCTTTAAATGGGAAGAATGAGCCACCATGTCCAGACTTTTAACATAATGGGAAACTGCAGTTTATTCTACACCACATGCGGAAGTATTCAGTCCTCGCTCCTTGCATGTGGAGGAAAAGGGAGACGGGATGGGAGTGTGTGCCTTAACTCTTCTTGCAACCCTAAGCCATGGCTTAGCATTGCGGACTCCATCTTGAGTGGTCTGCAACACCATGCAGACCACTCAAGATGGGGTGGCAGGGGGCGGTGAAGGAGCAACAGAGGGGCAGGTAAGACCTGCCTTCCTCCATGTAAAGGGACCAGCTTGTCCTCGCCGAAACGATTGGCTGGGGCAGCTCGAAGCGCTGCTGAAACACTTCGAGCACATCCATAGTCTCAGGCAGGAACTTTGGGATGCCCAAAGCAATCCGCTATCGGATTATTTTAATGAAAAAAGTGGTATCGAAATCAAACAATACATAAATTAATAAACTCTTTCCTAGGCCAGCTACCAAAGAACATTTTAAGTGGTAATCTCAGGGGATTGAATCTGGGACCTTTTGCATGCAGACCCTGTAATCACTGCTCAACCCACTGAGCTGCTATTGCTCATCTATCTATGATAGACAGTTGATGTGATGCAAAGTTTAAGTTGCACCGTACTGAAAGTCACCTTCCTGTCTTGGTTGCTTTGCTATAGGGTAGCAGCTGATTTTTTAAAAAAATTACTTCCCTTATCTGAGTGTTAAGTTACCTTCCAAACAGTAGTGAATTCCCGTGCCAAACTATTGGGTACTGTTGCTGTACCCCTCTAAACAGCAGTTGTCTATATCTTAAATATTATACTGTGGCTGAAAAGGATATTTTAAAAATATATACCATATTTACCCAAATAGCAGACAACTCTGAGTTTAAGACAACTTCCCTTTAGAAATACAGGGTAAATACAGGTTATACTGTACCTGTATTTACATGAAAGGAAGAGGACTCTGAATTTAAGACAACTGCTTGATTTCTAAAATCAAAGACCTTGGAGAAAGCCTAGTCTTGGATTCAGGTAAAATACGATACTATGGTTAGCCAAGGAAGTTAATGGTCCTTCCCCTTCTCTCTTTCAACCTCCAGGGATACTTGCTCACCTTCAAAGGGCACAGCCTGGGCAGAGAGGATGAAAGGATCATAGTAGCTGTACATCCCCTTCTTCCATACCACAGACATGACAGGACCTGAAGAAAGCACTTCTACCACGGGTTCCTGACGGCTGCAGCCATACAGCCTGAGGCAAGGGATGAAAACAGAGGAGATGTGTGTATTGACAAGGTGCAAAGAAGAGGAGACTTCAAGTGGTTTTTGAAGTGGTAGTATGAGACAAAAAGAGGTCGAAAGGAAAGGGGGCAGTTATTTTGGTCTTGAACAATGTGTGTCTGTTGCTGAAATTGAAACAATGATTGATAGAGAAGGGGAAGGCATTGGTAAGTGATGGGCCATGAGAGTACACTGCCAGGAGAAAGTAACTGGAAGCTGTGGGGTGGGGTGTCTGGTGATGCAGAAGCTCCACCCCCTATTTAAAGTATATCTGTGGCCATGAAGGCTAGAAACTTTTTTTCTTAAAGTGGAACTCTGTGTTTTTGTCGTATTATTTCACATTATGTGCCAAGTTCTGCATATCTTGAAAACTGCCAGCCCTGAACCTTGTATAATATTACTCAATGACATTTGAAAATGATGGCATAGATATTGAGGCGGTTCCCACGATCAGTGGGGGCTGCCTGGAGAGGGTTAGCGGGGAGAGTGTTAGGGGCACCCCAACATATTAGACCCAGAGGTACCAGCCCAGAAGTATATGGAATTCAGGCCTGTGTCTGATTTCATTTTATAGTAAGAGTTCAATTAATGCCTGGGCTCAGGGTGAATTGACACCCCAGATCTCAACTGGTCTGTGAGGGAAGAGGCGATCCAGCATTGTATTGTGAAATGGGTACTCAAGAAAGCACAAAAGCCAGGCCAGAACAATCCAAATGCTAAAATGTGACTCACTATCAGATAATGTCTGTGGAAGAGGCCAGAGGCTGATCTCCCCTCTCCTGTTGCAAGAGGTCCATGTTAATCCTTGTCAATGATTGACTCAATTGCTCTCTATAGAAATTCAACATAGGTAGATGCATACAAAGAAAACACCTATAGACTTTGATTCTTACTTTACTAACACTTTAACACCTTTTTGGGATGAGGCTAGCAAATCTGGGACAAGAGAAGATGCCCATTTGCAGCTCAGAGATGCAGATTTGCTTTGGGCAATGCCCCCCCTTTCTAAGCTCACAGTTTACAGAAGATGGGATTCAGATCTCCCTGGACTGGGCTAATATCCTGAATAAGTAAAAGACATTATCCAGAAGGTAGCAGCAAGTTGTCACCTTTTGGGACCCAGGAAAGATGATGAGAGATCAAAGGAAAATAAAACTATAAAGAACAGGCTTACTGGACAGAGAGCAAGCAGTCTTGTGCCTACAAGGAGTCTTGTGCCTACAGGCAGTCTTGTGCCTACACGCAATCTTCTGCCTACAAGCAAGACTTGCTCATGAGTAATCCAAGAGTTTGCTGCCCAAGCCGCGGGGCTAGAGGCAGGAACTCTGTCCATGGACAGGAACTGTCTGTGACTTCCACTGCGCAGTGAGAAGTCAAGACTTCCCCAGCCATGGTGCTCTGACTCTCAGCCGTGCTCTGAGCAAACTGCATGCTTGATCCAAAAGCTCCTGTCTCCAGCCAACAGCTTCTCTCCTTCAGCTGAAAGATCCACCGTTCTCAAGCCTCTGATCCTGGTAATATGCTGCCTCTACAAGCCTTGGATCCCTTCATCCTTTCCCCTTCTTCTCCCTTCCCCTCGTCCCTCTACTAATTCCTGATCTCCCCAAACCATGCCAGCCCTCAGCCTTCCTAACCCCCCCCTTTTTCAGTCTATATCTGAATTATATTAGGCTTTAGGAAGATTTAATACACATACACATATGTTAGTTAGGAACACTGGGTGAATATTGGTGCTGGCTAGGGTTGAAATACTGTTAGTAATATTGATAGAATGTTCTGCTTTCTGCTCAGCTTGATTGATGTTGTTATTCTTTTATACTCAATAAAGCCCATTGGATCATTTAGGATTGGTTTGATCTCCTTTCTTCCTTGCGCCCAGATCCTACATGGTCACTATATAAAGGAACTTGGTCACTTGGTGACACTATGAGACAGGCCTAATTTTGTATGCTAGCTAATGAGCTTATTTAGTATATAAATCAGGCCTGGACCACAACAAGAGCGGGCTTAGCCGGGGGCTGGGGGGATCGTGGGCCATGTGCGCAGAGCATGCTGGAAAGACCCCCCGAGCTGGGAGGCTGCTTTTAAGTCTCCTGGTCCGGGGTCTGCTTATGAGTTGCCGTGGAGCTGCACCGCAGCAACTCACAATTGTAGAGCCCGGGTTAGCGGAGCACTTGCTCCACTAACCTGGGCTTAGGGGAGGGTTATTTAAATAGGTTAACCACTTAGAGGCTACCGGGCTCGCCTGCGAGCCTGGTGGTTCTCATGGTCAGGCGAAATCAGGCTAGGGGAGTTGCCTGATTGTGAGAATCGCCTCTATGAGTTGTAAAAATATAAATCTATTAATTACCAATGAAGGAAAGTATTCAAATTATACAAAGATTTAAATTGTATCAACTGAGATGAAACATATTAATCAAGTAGATGCTGAAATACTCAAGAGATATTCTGATTTGATTTTTGAATCTGACAATCTATTTGATTCATCTTAACATTGGAGCTATAGGTAGAAGGACCTTGCTTCAGCAGAATAATCCATGTTCTTCATGTTATAACTGGGTTATAAACCTATCAACAAAGTTTAACTGTTTGAGGTACACACTGAATGAGCCTAATTTATACCATACCTGCCAAGATGTCCCTATTTTCCCATTCACTGAATGGGGAAATAGGGACATATTGGCAGGTATGATTTATCCTTTTTGTGTAAGTCAAAACCAGCAAAGAAGTAGGGATGAGACAGATTCCACACTTCCATTCCTTTATTATTCCTCCAGTTTGCTTTGCCCACTCCTCCTGAATTCTTATTGAACTAGGAGAATATCTAAATGCCCAATATGCATGTCTGCATTGATAAAACACTGCCCTAAAGGCAGTTTTAGCTTTATTCACATGATATATTCAACACATGTGCAATCTGTATACAGTGTACTCATACAGATCTGAACACATGTACAAGTGTGTTCATATCTTATGTTCAATACATGCACAGCAATACATTTCCTATCTGTACCATGCATTTGAGTAACCTATACTAAAATAAACACTTGTACAATCAGTGTTTTAAAATAGACACTTGTACAATCATGCATATAATCATATATACACAAAAATGTGTGGGTAGGCACCTGAACACGTTAATTTGTGTTCACAAATTTAACTTGTGAACATAAGTTAATTTTGACTTTTAACACAAGTCCAAATAGGGCTCATGATGTGATCATATGTAGGACTGCATCCAGGTTGTTTTGGTGTGGTGTTTTACTGATGTGCATATGCACTCCTACATATCTGGTTAAACACCACACCAAAGAAATCTTGACATATATATCCACATATAGGATCATGTCCAGTTTGATTTTTTGCCATGTTATATCAATGTGCACATGTGGACTGAGCAACTGAAAGCTGCATCAAATGACGTGTGGTATGCTCTGCACAAAATCTGGAAATTAAAAAAGCCCAACACAGAACAATGGAAAATTTTGATGAGAATTCCACTGCAGCAACAAGGCATGGTAATTCAGAACTCCAGAACTTGGAGAATTTCAGAAGCAACTCTAGAGAGAAGAAGATGATGACTACAATTCCCATTGCTGTTCATGCCGCTATGCTATCAAGGCTACCTACAAAGTGATGAGTCGCCTCTCCAACGGCCCAGCTGCATCATACATGGCCAGTCGGTCCCTGCATTCTGAGAGGGTCCATTCCAGACGTAGCTTAATCATATGACCTTTAGGACCATGGAGATGCCAAAGGCAGCTGGAGGCAAGATAGTCTGGGCCCTTCAGCTTTAGGACTGCATCCTCCCGGATGTAGCTGTATCTGTAGCAACCTGAATGAACAAGACAAACAAAACTGAAGAGTGCCACTAAAGTAAGAAAAGATGGCTTGGAGGAGAAAACTCTTACATTACTTAAATATATTTCATCTATACACGAGGTCAGGGCAAAGAATATAACAAAAGTTTTAAGTTCTAAGCATTAATCCAGTGACTTCTAAGTGGCCTTAATATCTCTAGTTTCTCAGTGGCACCAGTCTCCTCCTATCCTAGTGAAACCCTTGCTAACCATCCCAGTCCTCCAATTATAAGGGAGTCTTCATTCCCCAAGTCTGCCCATGATCCAGCCCAAAGTTCAGTACTTTTTACAGTCCCATTGAGTTCAGTGGAATAGACTAAGGTGCGTTGATTTAATGAAAAACTAACCCTTACATTAAATCAATGGCTTAACTTTGGCTGAGGTGTGCTCTTTATTTCTCTCATCCCCAAGTTGCTTCGTACTTGACGTTTTCCATGGGTAAACTTACAAAAATAAATGCAACGGACAGGTATTTCAAAGCATGTGTATTCAAGTTGTCAGAGAAACAGGACTGATTGCAACTCCATGTTGGCAAACTTGGGTTCATTCATTGTTGTTTGAGGTATGAAACAGCCCCACCCACCACCCCACAACTCTCTCTGTTTCTAGCCCTTTTCCAGCTAGTGAATTCTCCCAACCTCTTTTCTGTAGTTGTTGTTCTTTTTTAAAAAAATCTTCAACTTAGTTTTTAAAGAAGCCCTCAAGTTTCTAGCTTTGAAACTGTGTGTTGGGATGGTGGTTTCCATGCACTTACCATGACTAAATCACACCCCTCCCCCCACCAATGTGCATAAAGGTGCCCATAATGTACACACAGCCCTTTTTGTAACAATGTGTCCTGTCAGTGGTGGATAACACATCAGTCACCACAAAACAGCCAGTGGCACCCAACAGCAAGTATCAATGTGCACATGTCAATGCAGGCAGCCATGCATTTCAATGCATGCATATGGATGCTGATCACATCAAACAGCCAGACTAGACAATATAACCTATTGTGTTATGGCAACCTACATGTTTGCTTTTTAAAATGTAAATACCAGTTGTGTGGGATCCCAACATGGGAAGAGGGCCTTAACCTTTGACTCCCACCACAGCCCCAGTCCAGATCAGAACATCTCCACCCCCACACAGTTGCTATTTGCCCCAGAAGGAAAGCTCCGATCCAGATGGTTAAGTTAAGGCCTTGTGTGGCTGTTATTTTGTTAAAAGAAAACAAAACGTGCAAGCCCTGATCATGTAATACTGTAGGTGCATCATCTAAGCTCTGTTCAGGCATTATAAAACATGGGGATGCTATACTTGCATACAGTGTCCCTGAGAATGTGCTCTAAAGCTCTGCCCTGGCACTGATGTGGCTCAGAAGCTCCGCCTTCACACATTATGATCACAAGGAGAATCTGTCCACAAGTACAATGTTTGTCTCTGCAAAGACAAACTGTGGACAGCAGGGGAAGCAGAACTTCTGAGTGTGTCAGAGCCAGAGAGGTTCGAGAAAGGGTTTGCTTCAGATTCTGAGCGTGTCAGGTCTCAATGACATTGTATGGAAGTACAAAATTCCCCTTCCTCCCACACTTTATAACATCTGAATGGGGCTCTAATTTTATTTATTTAATTTATGTATTTAACATATTTCTATACCGCCAAAAACTCATGTCTCTGAGCAGTTTACAAGAAAACATACAAAAAGTTAAAACATTAGTTAAAATAAATGACAACAGAAAACTTAAAACAGTAGTTAAAAATAAATAAATGATATAGTAAAAGTTAGAACATTACAACAATTTAAATTTTAAAAGATTTTAAAATGATGTTAAAACTGTTAAAACAATATTTAATTAAAAGCCTGGGTGAATAGGTGCATCTTTAAAGACTTTTAAAAAGTTGTCAGAGATGGGGAAGCTCTGATTTCACTAGGGAGCACATTCAAAAGCTTTGGGGCAGCCGCAAGGAGGCCCATCCCCAAGTAGCCACCAGACGAGCTGGTAGCAACTGCAGACGGACCTCTCCTGATGATCTCAGTGGCGGTGGGGTTCATAATGAAGAAGACGTTCTCTTAAATACCCAGGGCCCAAGCTGTTTAGGGCTTTATAGGTTATAACCAGCACCTTGTATTTTGCCCAGAAACTTATCGGTAGCCAGTGTAGATCTTTCATAACAGGAGTAATATGGTCTCTCTGTGATGACCCAGAGACCAACCGGGCTGCCGCATTCTGAACCAGCTGTAGTTTCCAGACTACACACAAGGGCAGCCCCACATAGAGCACATTGCAGTAATCCAGTCTGGAGGTTACCAGCATATGTACCACTGTTCTGAGGTCATTTATCTCAAGAAATTGACACAGCTGGTGTATCAGCCAAAGCTGATAGAAGGCACTTCTGGCCATTGCCTCAACCTGGGACACCAGCGAGAGGCTCAGATCCAGAAGCACCCCCAGACTGAGTACCTGTTCCTCCCGGGGAAGTGTGACCCCATCCAGAATAAGCAGATAAAACTCATCTCCTGAGTTTCAGCCCCACACAATGAGTACCTCCATCTTATCTGGATTCAGTCTCAGTTTGTTATCCCTCATCCAGCCCATCACGGCCTCCAGGCAGGCATTTAGGGAGGTTATGCCTTCTCCTGATGATGTTGACATGGAGAAGTAGATTTGGGTATCATCAGCATACTGATAGCACCCTGCACCAAATCTCCTGATGATCTCTTCCAGTGGTCTCATGTAGATGTTAAACAACATTGGAGACCATACGGAGCCCTGAGGGACACCATACAAAAGTTCAGATTTTGAAGAACAACAGTCTTCAAGGGACACCATCTGGAACCTGCCCGAGAGGTAGGAGCAGAACCACCGCAAAGCAGTGCCTCCCACTCCCAAGCCCCTCAGACGCTCCAGAAGGCTACTATGGTTGATAGTATCAAAAGCTGCTGAGAGGTCCAAAAGGACCAACAGAGTCACACTTCCTCTGTCGATTCCCAATTGGAAATCATCCATCAGTCCAACCAAGGCAGTCTCCACCCCATAGCCTGCCTGAAAGCCAGTTTGAAATGGGTCTAGATAATCAGTTTCCTCCAAGACTGTCTGGAGCTGGGAGGCCACCACCCTCTCAATTACCTTGCCCAGCCACCAACAGTTGGAGACAGGCCTGTAGTTGCTCAACTCTGAGAGATCCAAGGTAGGCTTCTTCAGAAGTGGTCTAATAATTGCCTCCTTAAGATAAGAAGGCATCCTGCCTTCCCTCAGAGATGCATTTATAATCTCTACCAGGCATTCTACAACAACCCCACTGCCAGAGAGTATAAGCCATGTCGGGCAAGGATCAAGAGAACAGGTGGTAGGTTGCACCATTCCAATCAGCTTGTCACAATCAGGAGTCACAAACTGGAACTGATCCAATTTAACCACACAAGAGGAGTTGCTGGACACCTCCACAACAGACACTGAAGTAATTGTGGAGACGGAATCTAAGTCAGCCCGAATATGAGAGATTTCCCCCACAAAGAATTCATTAAACACGTCACAGTGGGTAATCGATGGTTCCATATTCTGATTCAAGGGAGGAGGGGCACATACTAGCCCTCTCACAACCCTAAACAACTCTGCCGGACGTGAACTTGCGGATGCAATACGGGCAGAAAAGAATCACTTCTTTGCCACACTATCGCCTGAGCATAGAAGGGTGAATTAACCCTGAGTATAGATCTTCAAATGCGCTCTATGTTGCAATCTGTCAGATTCGAGTCGAGTCTTTCTCCACTTGCGCTCCAGTCATCTACCTCGCCGCTTCAGCCCCAGTTTGGCAGACATAGTAATACTATGGGTAGCTTCTGATGTCATATTAGTTTATAGGCCTTCTAGGACTGCCCCCCCACCCAATCCCACTCTCAGTGGAACAAACTTTAAAATAAAGGGGAAATAAACAGCCTACCTAATGTGGATTTCAGCACTATTATGTCTTTCACACTGGATTCTGTCAGAAAAAAAAATACACAAAGAAAGAGAAACACATGAGATGCTCAGATGCTAAAACTTAAAGTGCTAGAAAGTCATATCCCATGCTCAACGACTTTTCTCATCTTCCAGTGAGTACTCCTTCTATCCTCTTCCCATCATCAATCATATACTGTATGCCCTACAGCTCAGTTCCATACATATTTACCCAAATCTAATTCCTATGGAGTTTAATGGGACCAAACATTTTTGCCAGCATTCTTAGGTCTACTGTATATGTTCTGCATTCCCAGTGTTGAATAATCAAAAGTAGACTATCCCTGAGCATGGAAACTCTGAGGTCTTTCACACAATTAAAAACTGTGTTCTACCCAGGTTTGGGAACTCTGTGTGCTTCCAATTTTTGGTTGTGTGGAAGTAAGGTAGGAGGAAAACTTGGGTAGTTTTTCCTCCTATCTTGCTTCCACACAATCACTTCTACCCAGGTTTTCCTCTTAACTTGCTTCACACAACTGAAAATTGGGAGCACACACAGCTCCCAAATCCAGGTAGAACACAGTTTTTGATTGTGTGAATGACCTCTCTATTTAGTTATCGTGGCTAATTAGGCAATGATAAAGTTTGTCTGCATGGATTTGTCTAATCCTGCATGAATTTGTCTAATCCTTTTTTTAAAGCAGTTTTGAAAAGCAATTTGTCCGCATGAATTTGTCTAATTTTTTTAAAAAAAGCATTCTAAGCTACTGGCCAACCTCATATCTTGTGGCAGTGAATTCTTTTAGATCAGTTATGCATTGCATGAAGAAGTACTTTCCTTTTGCTTCTGAACCTATTAATAATGCATCTCATGTTATGTATGAGAGCATGTACATTTTCTCTTGGTTCACTTTCTCCATAATTCTGAGTAAATATGCTGAGGATCACTCTGTTGATTGCCCTGACCTTCCTTAAAAACCCCTGCAGTACCTCTGCTCAAATTTGCTTTGCAGCTCCTTCTGCCCAACCCTTGCCCTATCTTTCAGGGTGGTTTTATCTATACAGCATGATGCCAACAATTCCCTTCTTTCCTTTGCTCATCAATCACTTTGCAGCTGCTTCAGTTATCACATTATATTGTTGGTTTTCAAATTGCTATTTTGTTATGGTAAACCACTTTGTACTTTTTGCAAAAGCATTATATAAACGTTTTAATAAATAAAGCACCTCTCCTAATAACGTAAGCCCTGTTTTCTTATTCTAAGTCAGGGGTTCTCAACCTTGGGTCCCCAGATGCTGTTGGACTACAAAGCCCACCATCCCTAGTCACAGTGGCCAAAGGGCTCTAGTAAAGTGCACCCATCCACCTCATCTGCATCATGCCCAAACGTGCAGCTTGCAGCCACTAGGCCTGTGAAAATATTTGGCCTCAAAGTGTTTATGCCGAATCATTCTCACCTCATCCAGGGACAATGTTTTGATCAGTGTAGTTTGTCCAGTATAGCTGAATCATTTGCACCTTGGCCCATGTAGTTCTTCCTAGCACTTCCCCCATAGAACTCTATGGAAAATGCACTAGAAAGAACTACATTTTCCCCAGCCTTCCTAGCACACAATTTTGGGCACGATCTTCCTCACACACTACCCTCACACACCCGGTGTCTGGTGGTTTGATAGCAACAAAGTCAATCAGCAGTTTCGTACATTAGACAGCACCCAAATGTATGAAAGGGATGCTGAAATTCAAATGGATGTGTTATCAATAATAAGAAACCTAGCACCTTATTCAGAAAACTCCACTACAGGATGTGAAGTATTCCCACAGAACTCAATGAGAATCTGTTGCAATAAAGCAAGAGGCGGTGAAGAAGTGGGAGGAAAATTGGCCCAGGTGAATGATGTACAATAGAAGAGCTACTGAGCTGTTCTTTAATGCCAGATGGTTTTGACAAGGGAAAGCAAAAGACAATTAAGATAAATTGACACCCTGGGATGAATAGAGATTAGTAAAAAGAACACTTGGAAAGATATAAAGGTACAGAATCCAGCAAGCTGGGATGAAACATGCATGTGTAGCCTTCATTCCTTGCTTATACCGCAATCTTAGGTAAGCCTACGCAGAATGAAGTTTCACTGACTTAAATGGCACTAACTCTCAAGTAAGTGGGAATGCTATCTAGTCCACCCAGGGCATGGCTGTCTGTTCTCTAAGCTAAACATTCTGCACCAAGTCAATCTAAATCAGGCATCCCCAAACTGCGGCCCTCCAGATGTTGCTGAACTACAACTCCCAGCATCCCTAGACACAATTTTTTGTGGCTGGGTATGCTGGAAGTTGTAGTTCAGCAACATCTGGAGGGCTGCAGTTTGGGGATGCCTGATCGAAATTCTGTTTCAAAGATGCTTAATTTTTGACATAGCAGCCTCAGCCTACTGATCACAGAAATGGGCATGGTCATTCTTACAGTGTTTGCCTCTTCAGATAACTGCCACAAGCACAAAGGGTGCAGGCAGGAGGGTGAGTGACACACCAGTGGGGGTGGGGGGGAGACTTCTGGACTCGCTTTGAATGTAAGCATGTGCAGTAGGGTTTTTTTTTAAAAAAACATCTGAACAGGACTTTAGAGGCACATATTTGCTCACATTATGCTGGTGCAACGCTGGCCTGCATCCTGCCCTCAATTTTTTTCGTATCATGCTAGCACAGAACCAGAGAATATAAACAACTCTGACCAAGGCCAACCAGATGCAAAGACAGATGAGGCTCCCATACTTGTAATGATTGTGCAGGAAGGCCAACTTAAGAACATAAGAAAAGCCCAGCTAGATCAGACCAAGGATCCATCCAGTTGAGCACCCCATTTTTCCCAGTGGCCAGACAGATGACTCCAAGAACCCCACAAGCAGGGCAGAAAGGCAACAGACCTCCCATGTGGCTATCCCTCAGCAACTGGCTCTGAACATGGGAGTTCTATATAGCTGTCATGAAAGGTAACCCTATCCTCCATGAATCTGGCCAATCCCCTTTTAAAGCCATCTAAGCCAGAGGCCATCATTATGCCTTTTGGCAGCCAACTTCATACATCAGGTCTATTTTGTGTGAATAACTTCCCTTTATTTGTTCTGAATCTGCTACGCATCAATTTAATGGAATATCCCAACTTCTAGTACCAAGAGAGAGGAAGGAAAAGTTCTCTGTCCACTTTCTTCACACCATGCAGCTTCAGATAGTGCAGCCATGATTGCTCTTACATGGGAGGATGTAGCCACAAGCTCTGTATTAAGATCCCAGATCCAGAACATCCCCTACTGGGAGGCAAAGGTAGACAGTTCAAGATACGAGTCAGGGTGGGAAGACCTTATGACCCAGATCCTGGGCAATCCTGCTTCGCTGGGACACACACACACCCCGCCACAACCAGGAGAACCAGAGACAGCATCCCTAGTATGACCCAAGAATATGGCCTTGCCTTCATCCTCTCATTCAGAGGAGTCCCTGGAGAACCTGCCAACCCAAGTACAGGTCCTCTAGTGTTGCTGGAGCTAGCACTTAGAAAATCAGACAAGGTCCCTTTAAACCATAGAGCCTTCCTCAGAGAAGGGGAGGGGTCAATCTATTCTACATGGCAGCAGCTATCAAAAGCAGCAGTCTGCTCCAAGCATCCTCTGGAGCAGGCCTGTTCAACTTAGGCCCCCCAGCTGTTTTTGAACTACAACTCCCATAATCCCCAGCCACAGTGGCCAATAGCCAAGGATTATGGGAATTGTAGACCAACATCTTCAGGATGGCCAAAGTTGAGTAACCCTGCTCTGGAGTAACATCCACCTCATAGTGTTGTATCCAGCTCTCTTGATCTGCCACTCAGAGCTATCCAAGGTCCTGAATCTTTCCCCCTTGGAACTGTCCGAGGTCTTGGTTCCTACTGGATACTAGACTAGATTGACCTTTGTTCTCAACCCATAGGGGTCTTATATTCTTAAGTGTGCTTGGAAACAACCTTGATTTGCAACCTTGGTTTGCATGGCTGAAACCTGTATCAGAATCTAGTCAGAATATTTTAAGATGTATCTATTTCTGATTTAAAATTCAAACAAAAGGAGCGTTAACACAGGACAAATCCCTTCAGTTAAGAAACTCTTAAGGCATTAAAAGATTTTGCTATCAAACTGAGTAATGCTAGAAAAAACCCAACCCATTTTCTAATACAGGCTTCCTTCCATCTGAGATAATAAAAATCTTATCGTTTCTCATTAAATAATGAATCAAACCTCTCTATGACTAGTAAGGGAAGAAAGCTACTGCCCTTCCCCTCATTATTTTAGAAGGCAGTATTCCTATTATTGATACAGCATCAACAGTGAGGATGGCATTTTATGAAGTAAGAAATGAAAAAACCAGACTGAATACCAAAAGCAAAGGCAAAGGAGGAATCAAAGATAGAACCAAGGCCTTGTGCCTGAACAACAGGGTGGACAGTGACGTCAGTGGTGACAGAGTGTATTGGAGAAGGCGGCTTAGAAGAGAATGATTATGAGATGTTCAGCCTTGGATATATTGTGTTTGAAACAGTGATGAAACATCCAGGCAGATGGCTTTCTTAACTAAAGATACAGTCCGAGAAAACAGAGAAAATCACATATATTTCTTCTTTGCTTAAATACCTGACTTTATAAGAAACTGGACTGAGTGTACAGGCATAAATAATGTGAATGCAGAAAAATAGTGGAAAGGCAGAAAATGCAGCATAGCTCAGCTTTAAAAACTTGCCTTACAAGTTTGGTCCTAAGAGTGGCTTTGGATAGTGCACTACAAGCATTCTCTGGGGATTTTGCTGCCTGCTTGTTTAAAAACACACACAATTACTTTGAGTCATTCCTATATAAAAGATCCTCATTCTGACACAAGTGCTTTTTTTGCATGTTCAGTGCCATGTGAGGAATGGATACACATTGTGACAAGGTTGGTTTTTTTGACAGCCGGCGAGTTCAGCTGGGAGAGAGGCATTCTAGAGAGACATGCATCACTGCTGCCTCTTGACCTGGGCACCAAACTACAAGGAATGTTAAATCCATCATTGACAAACAGGTTTAACCATGAAGTGGAAGAGAAGCAGTCCTTTTTTTATAGTCCACTGATCCAGTGCAAAAGCACAGCAGGCGGCAAGTGTTTATAAAAGTCCTCACCACCTGCTATAGCCTCTGGTAGGACCAGTTCCCTCTGCAGCTGTGTGTGGTGTGGTTGTTTTTAATTGTAAAAGGACTGCTTCTGGTTCATTTCTTGATTAAAACCATTTATTTATGATGGCTGTAGTTTGGCCCTGAGATAAGTAGCAAGCTCCTACTCAGGAACAAGGTGGTTAGTACGTGAGATACACATTTTAACATACCCAAACGACCAATGTTTGAGGACCAAAGGACACAGTAAATTAAATGTGAACTTTGGTCCTGTGGATTTAATTGTAAAGAGCTGCCATGATGAGGGGAGGGGCATGGATCAGGATTGGGGCAGCGGTGCCAAGGGAGGGGATTTAACCCTTTCTTCCTGTGCCACGATCCCAATGGATATTGACTACCACTCAACTCTGAGGCAGTGTTTTGCCTTGAGAGGGAAGCTGCAATTGGGTGCCAACAGCAGCTTACCTTCCAAGTCCAAGAGCTGCTTTTTGTATAGTGGGGGGACAGAGGTGGTCATTTCATGAGGCAAGGCAAGATGGTCACCTTAGGCAAGAGTTTGCTGGAGCGCCGGCAGGATGGCAACATTCACCTCCTCCTCCTCCTGCTGCTTCTACCGCCATTGGGTGTGACCCTTGCAAATTTTGCAAGGAACGCCTCTTTGCAAAGTTTGCAAGGAGGAGAGAAAAGGCAAGCTGCTGGCAAACTCCCCTCCTTCCTGCCCCCATGCACCTTCAGAACTTGCAAAGGTTTGTTTTGACAGGGGGCTAGCCCCCACCAGGGGCATGGGGCATGGCTGCATTTTGTGCCTCCCCTCAGACTTCACATAACCCTGGGCCACTCTGTGTGTGTGTTTTATGGGGAGATTTCCATCAGGGCTGTGGCACAAGAGGAAAGGGTTAACCCCACGTTTTATGCAAGTGGCCCTGATCCAGTTTTCCCCTCTCCACAGCTGCTATTTACAATAAAAATGAATAAATACACAAGGAGTTCATTCACACAATTAAAAACCGGGTTTGGGAGCTGTGTGTGCTCCCCATTTTCAATTCTGTGGAAGCAAGGTAGGAGGAAAACCTGGGTAGAAGTGATTGTGTGGAAGCAAGGTAGGAGGACAAGCTACCCAGGTTTCCCTCCTATCTTGCTTCCACACACCTGAAAATGGGGAGCACACACAGCTCCCAAACCTGGGCAGAGTACAGTTTTTGATTGTGTGAATGACCTCCATTCCAGCTACACATTGATGTGTATCTTGATCCTGACATAGATGGAAACATAGGAGAGCCAGTGTGGCATAGTGGTTAGAGGGTTGGACTAGGACCAGGGAGACCTGATTTCAAATCTCCCGTCAGCCATTAAACTCACTGGGTGACTCTGGGCCAGTCTGGGCCATCTCTCAGCCTAACCTACCTCACAGGGTTGTTGTAAGGATAAACATAACCATGTACACCACTCTAGGTTCCTTGGAAGAAGAGTGGGATATAATGTAAAAATAAATAAATAAACACACCATATTCAAACATTACACTGTAAGTGCATACAAATGCCCTTACACGTCAGCATGTGTTTGTGTGAATGACTGTACGTGCACTGATTTTAAACATGAGCCTGAGTACTGACTCCCAGGGAACAGATTGGAATTGTACTACTGCATGTGTGCTGAAGATAATGTGTGAATCTCTGTACTTGCGTACACTTGTGTACACTGTACACAGATTGTGTGTTGAACATAGCATGTGAACAGGATCTAGTATGTGGCTCATGGGGTGCAGTAGGTGATGAACTCTGCTCCCCAAGCCAATATTTTGCTGCAGTGTACAGTGTACACACAGAGATCTGTGCTGTACATAACACACGAATGCAGTTACAGTTACATCCCAATATGATTACAATGGATTGTATTAGCTGCAGCTTTTGAACAATCTTCAAACTCAGTCCCATACAAAAGCCATTGCAGTAGTCAAGTCTCAACACTAAGATCAGAACTTAGAAGGGCTTTGGACAATACAATGAAGAAATAAGTTACAAATCACAAAGTCCTTGGCAAAACAAACCTCAGCTCTGCCATGAATTGACAAGGCAAGTCACTTTCTCTTAGTTTCAGTCTCCAAACTATACTATGGGGATGATAATAATGGTCTACATTACAAGGTTATGGTAAGTTATGAGAGAGATGCTTTAAAAGTGCTACATATAAACGTTAAGTATTATTATGCCTGTTCTGTAATATCTGCATAGATATCATTGCATGTCCAAAATCAAAGAACATGGGCATTCAGACCTTTTCGCTGTATTGTTCAAAGTGTTCTAATACTTGATCTTAATTCTGACTTGACTACTGCCGTGGGCTCTGCTTGGGACTGGCCTTGCAGATTGTTCAGAACCTTCAGCTAATACAGTCCATCACACTGGGGCCGTAATTATATGAATACAACCAATATTTATATACCACTTTTCATCAAATGTTCCCAAAATGGCTTACATAGAAATAAATAAATAAAGCGGCTCCCTGTCCCCAAAGGGCTCACAATCTAAAAAAGAAACATAAGAAAGACACCAGCAACAGCAACTGGAGGGATGCTGTGCTGTGGCTGGATAAGGGCCAGTTGCTCTCCCACTACTAAATAAAGAAAATCACCACTTTTAAAAATATGCCTCTTTGCTCAGTTAGCAGGTGAATGAACGCTGTGTGTCCATTCATGTCAGATAATAACTTTTGCCACTTAGATATGTTAAAATGTGCCCTTCTGTTCTTTGCTACATTTGCAAAGCTATGACACACAAACTGCTTAGCACAATCATGCAGAATGCCTCAAAAATGGAAAAGCTGTAAATAAAATGTAATGGTTAATGGCCACTTATTAGCAAAGAGAGAATGAAAGTAGCATATATATTTGATCCTATTTAGCATTTCTATCAATGACCAGAGAGAAAAAGTAAACACCAAAATGTGTTCACTGACAAAAACAAAGGGGGCAAACATCTAATACATGAAGTACTAATGAAGCTAATTCTTTGGGTAGGCATGCATTATAACTGGATTCTTGGGGAAACTGTGGGTAAAACTTTAAGCACGTATCTCACAGGAACATCTAATTGCCATAGCTTTCCTACAGAAGTCTGGTTTGTAAGGATGCTGAGCATCTTCTCTTAAAAGACTCATTCCTAGGTTCCCCAGACCAAGAGATAAAGTGTTACAGCAATTTAAATTTGTAGTTTAGATATGCCCTAGAAGTGAATGACTGGTGTATTGGCAAAACAGAGCCAAGATTTTAACCAGTGTATCGGGGGGATGTTACAAGGAATTTTAGCACAAGAGGAAAACAAAACTTCAGAAACTGATGATGTTGAAAGAGACTTTGAGATGGCAGTAATAGAAAAAAGTAGATGAATTTGCTCATACTATCAAAGGAAAAGCTGTGAGGGCTTAAATTTTTTTTAAAGACTATCTACTAGGGATGTGCAAGCTGGCATGAACTCGAACTGGCCCGGTTAGAGGGCACATCCTTGAGCCGGACTGGACCCGGTTCAGCTTGAGATCAAGTTGAACCTGCTGGGCCTGTTCGGGGCCAGTTCATTTTAAAATATATATATAAGTAGAACTTACCACTGCTGAGGGTTTTGGCAACCATGGGGGGTGCTGCTGAGGCTGCAGGGGGGTTTCCAGTGGCTCCCCCTGCCCTGGCTGGCCTCCCCCTAGTCTCTGAAGGGCCATTTTGAAAGGCCTCCCCCTAGTCTCTGAAAGGGCCATTTCGGAGCTGTTTTGGCCCTTTGAGAGTGTGTGGTGGCCATTTTGGAGCCTGCCATGTCCACTGGCCTTTTGTGCGGCCAGCAAACTGGCCCTTCAGAGAGTGGAGGAAGCTGGTAGCAGGAGGGAAAGCCAGAGACACACACACACATCCTGGGGCCGCCGAACTCCTCAGCAATGGTGTGTCTGTGTGTGTGTGTATAGATAGATAGTACCTCCCCTCTCCTCTCCCCCCCGCCCATACAGCTGGGCCCGAAATGGTTCAGACTCAAGCTGAATCTGGCCCAGCTCACCTATGCACAAAACTAAACCGGACCCAGTTCAGGCTAAAGTCCGCTGGTTCCCACGAGCACCAGAAAGCGGGCTAAGCTCTGCTTTCCAGTAATCGTGGGAATAGCCTCACAGTGTAACTAAAAGAAACTGCCATCATCCCCAGCCACAATAAATCCAACAACAGCCAGAGTGCCAAGTTTGCCTACCGCTGCCCTGAGATATTCAATCAGATTTGACAATATTGATCACTTGTTGCAGGAGAGGACTGGATCAAAACTCCATTCCTCTTCCCACAGGCAAAAAACCACTGTCAAAAGCTGACAGTGCTGACCACCTGTTTGGCAGGTGCATATGTTCAGACCTTTACATGCACAAGGATCTGGGGATGGCAATATCATCCTAAAGCAAAGTATCATGAATCAAATACAGAATACATTCTCATTTATCCAAATGACCCTGGAAGCTTTTCACACAGGGCTTCTGAGGTCCTTTATCTCATATCTCCTCCAGAATGGAGGGGCTGCATTCACATATTGGCTAGATTTACCCCAAAGTCCCTGTGAGTTATCGGGGAGCAGTTCACACACAATTTGGGTTTTTCACTGTGCGCTATTGTGTAGCCCGATTTATATCCAGGATTTTAAAAACCCACTATTTGCGGCAGTTTCTGGGGACAACGGGTTTGCTTGCAGTAAGGCCTCCCAGTAAACTCACGGTAAAACCTGCTGTGCGTAAAAGTCCCAGGGGGCAGAAGAAAAATCCACATCATAAGATGCTCAGATAAAGAGGAACACAACTATAAGGTTCTTACTGAATGGGACTTCAGTAATATTGACTAGATCATGCTCTGTGTCAGTGATCTTCACTATTCTTCATGTGGGGGCTACTTCAAGTGGGGGCAAAACACCTTCAGTGTGGGAGCTATTTCCCTGTATGGTGACCTCTACACAGTACTTTACTTTCCTCAGTGCTAGGAGGGCTCTTTACAAAAGATGGAGCCCTCACCTATGCGGAAAGTGCTGGGAAGGGCTACACTTCCCAACACTCCGTGTACATCTTCCAGGATAGTGCAGGTGCTCAAGAGGGCTCTGTTTTCCGGGAGCCCCACTGGCACTAGGCAAAGTACAGCACTGTATGGTGGAAATGGTCATCTCCACATGGTGCCAGAGGGAGTATGCAGACAGCTTTGGCCAAAGCTTCATACAGGGCTGATCAACTCATAGTCAGGGAGCTACACTTAGGGTTGATGGGGGTTGCCACTGGCCCCTGGGCCTTATAATGAACACTGTTCTTATTTATTTATTATTTATTTATTTATTCAATTTTTATACCGCCCTTCCGAAAAGGCTCAGGGCGGTTTACAATTAAAACAGAAACCATTAAAATCAACAACAATTAAAACATAAATATAAATACCAAATAACAATTAAAATATCTTTTAAAAACAATTAAAGAATAAGAACAATTAAAACCCTAAAAACCAGGTTAGAGCATTAAAACAATTAAAACCAATTAAAACCCTGGAAGGCCAGGCCAAACAAATAGGTTTTAAGGGCTCTCCTGATAATAAAGAATTAAGATTGCAGATCTCTGCTGGGAGTGCATTCCACAGCCCAAGAGAAGCTACAAAGAAGTCCCGCCTCTGAATCGCCACCAAACAAACTGGTGGTAACTTGAGATGGACTTCCTCAGATGACCATAACATGCGGTGGGGATCATGTAGAAGAACTTACACTAGTATTTTTAGCAGAAGGAATTTAGACCTTTAGAAGTTGCTCTGTGTGTGTGTGTGTGTGTGTGTGTGTGTGTGTGTTAAAATCACAGCTTTTACAGTGTGGATCCCCTATGGAAGACTCACACAACTCATCAGAAATAATTTCTTTATGGGAGTCATTGCATCTTTCCTTCCTTTTTGGCACTTTCCAGACTAACTGCTGAACAGCAGCAAAATGTTCAGGCAATTCGCATTCGAAACATAAACAGCAGGGGGAGCAGTCTCACAGAAACTAACAGCCCCCAAAACCCAGCAACCTTCTTACGCCTGATATACAATGCCCTAGTTCTATATCACAGCGATTAAATTTGAAACAAGGCATTGGAAATGTGAATGGCACCCTACTGTCTGCCTATGGACTGTGGTGTCACAATGCAGGAAGTGTGGAAGCACACTTCCAAGATACGATGTGACCCTGTTTCAGGGTCTAATCTGGAAAACGCCTTTGTTGTTGCCAGCATGCCTGTTAAGCAACTTCTTATTTCTCTGCTTTTCCCAACTCATAGACACACCCACTTCCATTTTACACAACTTTTCTGCTTTCCTTCTCTGTCCTTTCCTTCTCTCTAAAATCAGATGGGGACTGTAGGTTTCAGCCTCTCTTTCTTGAAGACTAAATTGTGATTAGCACTTACCGAGGAGAACCAAGGATTCGGGGTCAAGCTTGTACTGATAGGTGAGGTGGCCTGTTCTATTCATGCTGGCCAGGAGCTCTTTATGGAGCTTAGTATTCACCTTCTCCTCAGTCATTTCCTTCTTTTGGGTTTGTGGGATTTGAAGAGTGAACCAGAAGAAGCAGGTCAGAGATCCCTCCCTAATTGTGAGATAATAACCATCTTTACTGTTTCTTCACCATTTTTCATTATACGCCATGTAGCTATTGTTAAGAGTTCAACAAACATTTCCAATTGTAAGATGTAACCAAAAGTTCTAGCCAATACAAATTTAAGATAAGTACGGAGATTCTATAGGTTTTTTAGATGAACACCTTGCAACTTCTAAGGTAACTCTCAAATAGGCCAGTAATTCTCCACTCACCCAAAGGCATAGACAGTGCTGGAGTTGTAGTAATGACCCAGCTCAGTTGCATGAATAAGATCTTTCAGCTATAAAGAAAATGTTCTCAATTAACTACCAGGCAATAATATCATCACAAGGAATACCTCTTCCTTTTCTTCCTATGGTATAATCACCTGTCATTGATTTCAAAAAAGCTACCCAGTTTCCACAGTGGCTGCTACCATTTTGACTGGCCACATGTCAAAATTCAGCCAATAGAGCTTTTCTTGCTAGAGAAATTCAGTCATAGAGGATCACAGAATCATAGAATCTGGATTTTAGATCCAGAAGGGACCTTGGAGCTCTGCTCAGTGCAGGAATCCTCAGTGCTATGACATCCATGATAGATGGCTGCCCAGCTTCTGTTTGGAAACTTCCAGAGAAGCAGAGCCCACCACTGCATGAGGCTGACTGTTCCACTGTCAAGCAGCTCTTACAGTTAGGGAATCCTTCCTAACATCTAGCCTAAATCTGCTTCCTTGTAATTTCAACCCATTGGTTCTAGTCCTGCCCCCACGAGCAACAGAGAACAAATCTGCTCCTTCTTTTATGTAAGAGCCCTTCAGATATTTGAAGACAGCTATCCAATCCCTCTTTCTGTCCTTCAGGCTAAACATATCCAGCTCCTTCAACCGTTCTTCATAGGACTTGGCCTCCAAACCCACCCAGCATCTTTGTTGCCCTCCTCTTAACCAGTTTACTTCACTGGATTGATTTCAAGCTACTCTGAAAGGCACAGGAGGACTGATAGTGAAAGAGTTGGCAACCCTTATTCTCACGCCCACTGAGCTGCCCAAGACCTCCACAGTTCACCAAGCTGTGCCCCACCATCTGTTGGCTCTTTGTCCTCTCCGTCCAAAAGACTCTGGACTCCATCCGTCCATGATCTGTAGAATACTGTCGATTGAGAATCCTCAGGCTGCCAGAGTAGAAATGCAGGACACGGGACTCCAGATGCCGTGGCCTATAATCTGCCACCAGAAGACACGGTTGATCAGTTCCATTCGTTCCTTAATAAATCTTTATTTGTTTTTTTAACTCAACCTACTGTCCCTAGATAATCTCTTGGGCTAAGCATTTTTACCACCAGAGCACACTCTGCAGTGTGAGGACTTTAATGTTTCTCCTCACACCCCTCAACAGTAAAAGCATTACATGGTAGGCTATTGTATTTTTAATGCTTGTCCAGCACCTGTTGATTTTAGGCACTTCATCAACAGACAAGACAGGAAATGATGACATAGCCTAAGGCGGGGCGGGTGGAGGGGAGGAAATGCCCTGATCCTAAAAGCCTGTGCTTGGGCCAAACTATATGTTATATTGGATCTCTCTGCTTGGAGTTCCCAAAGCAATTTTCTCCTTATAAAAGCACATCACAGTCAAAGGGTGGGATGGTATTGTGTAGTAATCTGGCTCAGATCCATGGTGCGGGGAGGTGTATCTATCTAAACCTTTGGAGTAATATGCCGACACACAATTACTTCATATTAGCCCCTGGTGGCGCAGTGGTAAAACTGCCGCCCTGTAACCAGAAGGTTACAAGTTCGATCCTGACCAGGGGCTCAAGGTTGACTCAGCCTTCCATCCTTCCGAGGTCGGTAAAATGAGTACCCAGAATGTTGGGGGCAATATGCTAAATCATTGTAAACTGCTTAGAGAGCTTTAGCTATAAAGCGGTATATAAATGTAAGTGCTATTGCTATTGCTATATTACTTGGCAAGTTGATTTCACCATCAACTGAAAACAATCATGGGAAGAGACATAGGAAGCTGCCTTATACCAACTCAGACCATTGTTCCATCTAGCTCAGTATGGCCTTCAAAGACTGGCAGCAACTCTCCAAGGTTTCAGGCAGGAGTTTCTCTCAGCCCTACCTAGAGATACCAGGAAATGAACCTGGGGCCTTCTGCTGACAAGCAGGTTCTCTACTGCTGACCTATAGCCCCAGCCACTAAGGGGATTATCTTATTGCAAACAACGCTTGCATGTAGTCACCCATCCAAATGCAAACTACCAGGGCATATCCTGCTTAGCAAAAGGGACAATTCATGCTCGCTACCTCAAGACCAGCTCTTCTCCCCTAAGGAACATCAGATACTGCTGTTTGATTGATTAATTAATTAATTAATTAATTATACCACCAGACTCAGAGGCTTTAGGCAGTTCACTTGAATAAAAACAATAAAATAATAAAGTTTTAAATAATATTTTTTTGAAATAAGTACAAAGGCACAGCCCCACATAGACTGCATTGCAGTAGTCAAGCCTAGAGGTTACCAGAGAGTTTTGAGATCACTTCTTGACCCATCTGCTTGGCATTTGCACACTGGCTTCATTCTCCCACAATGCTTCATCAGCATGAACGACACAAAAGATTGGAATTGTTACCTAAGAAATACCATGTTAGTGCTCCAGCAGTACCCAACAGCACCAAGACTATCCACAGTGGAATGTAGCGTCGACAGTTATGAGATCTGGTCCTGTGTCCATCTTGAGGTACCTCCTTTGAGTCCTCCTCCCCATCCTCTCCTTCGATCATCGGCATCTTGCAAACAGCCAATTAAGATATATCTCCATTATCAATAGCTGAGATGGTGTGTCATAAGCCCTATTCAGGCATTAAGTTATACGCATGTAACACGTGTCTGTAAATATGTACATATTTTGGGGCTATCTCAGACAATACATTTCTGACCAACCCAACTAAGGGTCATCCTGACCAAATCAAGAAAATTGAGTGGGAAAGCATATCCCCCGTTTCTTGAGACAAGTGCATCTGTTAAAGACATCCCCTGAAGACTGCAGGGGAGTATGCATCAGCTCCATGGCTACAGCTCTAATTTTCCAGAACTTGATCTGTGCAGGAAGTCCTTTTGTGGGACTGCACAGAGACCACAAAGCAGAAATCTCTTCTCCTCTCCTCTCCTCTCCTCTCCTCTCCTTTCCTCAGAAATATAACTAAGCCAGAATCATATGCATAATTACTTGAAAATTAGCTGCACTGTAGGGATGTGTATAAACTTAGGTCAGCAATACCTTGCTGACTGTGCAAATGGCACCCGCACATGCACAGATGCCATGTGCATCTGGACACTGTGCATGGGTTCTTGGGACAAGCGCCGCTGCAGCAGGAAGCTGCATGCAGCGGAGGAGAGCAGGTAAGGGCCAGCTCCCCTTTTTAAAAAAACCCCAATCCTGCTCCCCACTCACATCCCTGTAGCACCGAACCAGTGTACAAACCTTCATACACATCCCTACTGCACTGAACACATTTAGATTGACTTCTTGTAAACACAGATATGATTGGGTCAAATGAGTGAATGCTTATGATCCTTTGGGATAGGTTTCACTATCACTTGTCATGACTGTCTATGTGATATTAACTACATCATCATATAGGATTAAAAATTAAGCCTTCACAAAATGGGAAGGCTGTATTTGCAAGAAATCTTCATGAGAAGAAAATAACAGGAAAATCTATAAGGACTTTCCTAAGGAAAATCATTGGGTAAAGTTGTTGGACTACAACTCCCAACATCCCTTTGGCCTTTGTAGCCAGGGGTGATAGGAACTGTAATCCAAAAACATCTGGGAACCTAAGGCTGGGAACTCCTGCCCTAAAGCAAAAACAAGACAGTGTTTGCACTTGTTCTTGGCTTGAAGAAAGGCAGGACAAAAGAAAAAGCAATTTATCAGAGGTATCAAAGGGAAATGCCTCCAGGGAAAGCAAGGAACAATGTCTCCATTATGAACCATCTATGTTGAACTTTGGAGGAGCACACAACAGTGCCCAAATGGCAATGACTGACAGAAGCATAGGTTACCATTCCATTGCATAGACCAGGGGTTCCTGACCTGTGGTACTCCAGATGTTGCTGAACATTGTAGCTGGGGGTGATGGGAGTTGTAGTTCAGCAACTTCTGGAGTGCCACAGCTTGGGAACCCCTGTCATAGACCAATCAGCAACATACATGTTTAAGACCAAAGGGCTCTTGGTTCTGTGTTGCTGTTAGTGACTTCTTTCCATTTCACTTCCTCCGATAAGGCAAAGTTACACACAACTATAACAGAATCAGGGGAGGAGTGGGTGTGTGGGGTCCCCTCCCTGCCCCTGCAGAGAACAGTTGCACAAAAGCACTCATTTGGGAATGTGCCAGGTCTGGCCTGAGTATGAGGAGGCATATAAGGGATCAATGTGCAGCAAACAAGTTCATGGATCTCTCTTTCACAGAAAGGCAGAAGGCTTATATTAGCAGGGCTGGACTGGGGGCACACTGAGAGAGCAGTGGAATGTATGTGGAGAGGGTGCTGGGTTTTCAGCAGAATGGGTAATTAAGGGTGGGAGTTGGGGTGGGCACACCGGGTGTTGGAAGTGAAGGACTTTGCGCTGTCTCTTGTCTCAGTGACCTAGGAGGACAGACTAGTGAGTCAGAGGGCTAGAGGGTCAAGACATTGATCATCCCTTCTTTACTGCTCTGACACTATCCCTTTGGAATGTAGATTGCTAATCTCAGGGTCACTTCCTCCTTTCTCTTCCTGTTCCTTCTACCTTGCAACATGGCAAGCTCCTCTCCCTGCACCATGTGTGCAGAGATGCAGAATCCATCTGCATCCAGCTAGCTAGCTAGATTAGAGATCCTAACTCCTCACTTTCCTATCTAGAATGGAGTTCTTTAATAAATGCCATATATAGTGATTTGAAACTATGAACTGGCTCCAAGTTACTTTACTCTCAGCATACACGCATGCCTAAGTAAATTCCGCTGTGTTGTGCCTCTGCACTCTGCTATAATGAGAAGGGGATTCTCTTACCAGAGAGAATTCCCAACACCAGGCATATGGCCTGTTGCCCTGTGGGCCAGTCTGAGCCTGCATGTTAGCAGTCATCCAGTTAGACCACAACTGGGGGAAAGGGGCAGGGACACTAAAGACTAGTTACGTCAGTGTGGTAGAATTCTGTGGAATTGTGAGAATTTGAAATACAGGTAAGGCACTCCTGTTGTGCTTGGCCCCTTCAGATGCCAGAGGAGGTCACATTGATGTGGTCACATGTACTGTGCAGATGTGTGTCATTAAGCCTATGTGGGTTATTGCAGTCATATGACTGTGTGAGAATTTGAGTACTTTCATGAGGGCATGCATTGGACTTCTGAGACCATGACAAGAGATTTACATTAGGCAGTAGGATAGGATAACTAGGGCCTTTTCGGTTGCTCCCCCACTTCTCTGGAACTCCCTTCCCCTTCAGATTCGTTTAGCTCCTTCCTTATTGATTTTTAAATCTCTATTGAAGACTTTTCTTTTTTGCCAGGCTTTTGCCCTGTAGTTTACCTATTTGGTTTTTTTCCTTTTTTGTTAGTGACTTTAGTGTTTAATTTAGAATGTAATTTTAATGGTGTCTTGCTTTGCATGGTTTTGTACACCGCCCAGAGTCTTCGGAGTGGGCGGTATTTCAAATAAATAAATAAATAAATAAATAAATAAATAAATAAATAACTAGACTGTTGCATTTGGAGCATGGGTGAAATGCAGGCTCAGATTTCAGCTCTAGGTGTTTGGGCAATCTTTCTTCACCTAGCTGATCTCACAGGGTTGTTGTTAGGCTAAAATACTTCTCTGAGCTCCTTAAAAGGTGTTGCATACAAAGGTGGTGACTAATTTTTATTTTATTTTATTTTATTTTATATATTGCCTAACTGGTAAATTGCACATCTCAGGGCGGTTTACAATCACAAGCTGGTGCACACTGTTATTTCTTCAAATTAAGAGTATCACAGCCAGAAGGTGAAAATAAGCAACGGAACATAAATATCTATACCAACAAGTATGAAAAGAGGATAATCATTAACCCTGAAGTGGCAAGGCAACAGGTCCCTGTAAACACCAGCAACCTCCGTCTACTTCCCACACGCAGTCAGAAATGCACAGACTTCTCTTTCGCTTCACCATCCAATACCTTTTGGCTGATATTTTCCTCAGGTCTTACACCAACATATCTACAGCAAGAAGGTTCAGGCTTTACTATACTGTATAGTCAGCAAAATACCAGCATCAGAAAACAGCTCCCAAATCTCCTCCTCCCTTGAAGAAAAATTCTGAAAACTGGTGATATCACAAAATTAGAGACTTACCTATGGAACCTTTCGTTGTGCTTGTGGCCTGGTGTACTCTCATGCAAAAATCACACACACGTATGCAAATACTGAGCGAGATTTAATATTTACTTAGCCCAAGGTCTGCCCTGAGATCAATAATCCAAAGCTTTGTCCTCTTCCTTTGGCCTTTGCTCTATTCCAGCTCTTCGCAGAAAACTTTGCAATGCCCTCACGATTTTCTCCTAATGAAGAATTTTGTGTAGCCCGATAACTACGTAAGTCTAATAAAAACACCAAAGAGACTTGTGTCACCTTAAAGGCATGCACATTTATTGTCGCATAAGCTTTTGTGGACTAAAGCCCACTTTATCAGACGTCTGAAGACTAATAAAGATTGTCCTATCAAAAGGGCATTCTCTTACCTCTCTGATCTCTCCTTCCATGGGAATTCTGTTGCATTTCTTTATGTCAACCAAGGAAGACAAGATAGCTTTCCAAATGGAGAAGCATAGCAGGGAGGGTGCCAGGTGGAAAGACACTTGGAAAGAAACAGTCTGAAAGACTGGATGAAACAGTGAAGAGCGATGGTAATACACTACTTGCTTCCAACCCCCCTCCTCCCTCGTTTCCCCTCTAGAGGGCTGCAGACTAGTTGCCCAGCAACTTTTCCCTATCTTAGTTACACCCGTTGGTTCCAAGGGGATAAAGTCAAAACCAGGCTGAATGAAAGGAAAGGGGGGGGGAATCCACCCTTGTGCAGGAAATCCACATTTCAATGGAGTCCGCATGTTAGGTTGCCACCTCAGAAGGTGCCTCTTCTCCTTCACCACACACACCTCAGCATGGAAATGCTGGAATGGGAGCCTCACGTTGAATTTCAGCACCTATGAAAGACATAGGAAGGGTGGCACAGCTTACAGCTTGCTGCAGTGAGCTATTACTGAACTGGGAAAGGGTGGGGAAGCCAGAGCAGGAGATAGTGATGAAATGGGCCCAGGAGTGATAAGCTGGCAGAGTATTTTCCAAATAGACAATGCTGATAAGAACTGGACAAAACTCTGTCAAGAGAACTGGCTCCGACCAACCACATTTTGCACTTTTTCAATCCTGAGCTTCCCTCACCCTCACTTTCTGTTTTGCAGAGAAAGCTGGACTTATTGGATCTCCATACGAGGCTGAAGGTGATTCCTGGTTCCTTATTTGCAATACCTAATTCCTCATTCAGTTTGAAGATACAGGCTGGATAAGGAACTGGGTCTAACCAGCTTTGCATGCCAAAATAATCTTCATGTGTCTAGATAACTATATGGCTGTCTGCTATAAGCCGCTCTGTGCTGATGCTTGGTCCAAAGATCCGTCAACCAAGATGTCGTTATTGCTGAAGGCCAAGGATTATTTTGTAAGAGAGATTCCTGGGTTGATAGCCCAGAATGTTTCATCCAGTGGATGTTTCTTTGTGAGAGTTCCTTGCTAGTAGGAGATGGGTTTGGGAACAGAGATTACTCAGGAATAACTGGAATGTGGAAAGTCAGAGGGGTCTCCAGGTGAGGTGAGGGGCGGGTGTGTGTGTGTGTGTGTGTGTGTGCTGACTCCGTTTGAGTGGGCTGACTCCCACTGTCAGGGCTGACTCCCAGTTTGAGTGGGCACTCAGCAAAGTGCTGTATGTGAAACCCCACTTACTTAGATGCCTCTTTGGTAGGGTTGCCCACCCTCCTGAGGGCCATCTGTGGTCCCCAGAAATCAGTACCAGTCTCCAGGTGACTATTGAAGTCAATCCTGGGCATTCGGATGTCTTTATATTGTGAAATACAATAGTGGGGAAATCTCCAGGAAAAGCTTCACCTGGACTCAGCAACCCTAGTGCAAAGGCTCATGGGAGGCTTCCCTTGGCATTGTTGGGGTTGGTGAGGCAGCAATTATGGGGCTCAGTAGTTTCGGCCTTCTCAAGGTTCTGTTGGTGTTCCAGTGCATCGACCTTTTGCACCAACTTTCCTAAATGACCACTAGGGGCACTGGGAGTACAGATAGTGAGTAAGGGTCTCCCTAACTGTTCTACCTGTCTCTACACTATGACCCCTGATATTACTCTTCAGGTATTTCCTCTTGAGTCTCACAATCCTTCCTTTCCTCTTAGAGAGTAGATGGAAACATCTCTCTCCCGCCTTACCTGTTCATTATGTAGTCCTTAGATTACTGCTACGAATATTTACTACAATTATTTATAAACTCTTCAACAAAATGGTCAAGGCAGTTTACATAGAAAAACAAATAATACATAAATAGGATGGTTCCCTTCCTGTCACCAAAGGGTTCACAGTCTAAGAAGAAACATATAGTAGACACCAGCAACACCCATTGGAGGATGCTATGCTGGGGTTGGACAGGGCCAGTTGCTCTCCCCCTGCTCAATACAAGAGAATCACCACTTTGAAAAGGTGTCCCTTTGCTCAGTTAGCAAATCCTAATCCTAGATTAGGATTAGGTCTTTCCTATCCAAAGTGTACTTAACCAATAAATACTTAGTATTTAGTTCTACAAGAATCTTCATATGTTTTCTCTAATAGCTGCAACAGCTAAACTCTGAGCTAACTACTCTGTAAGTAGAATGTGTGCCCTTCCCTGATGCTCTGCTGGGGGTAAAATTAACAACCCCCAACAGGTTCCTCCACTACCACTAATAGGAGCTTTCCTCCCAGAGGCCCCTGAAACCATGTGAGGGCCATTGGTGGACAGGTTCCGCCTTGTGTCTGAGACAGGGAAGATGAGGCGATGACACAGTAGCAGCTGGTGAGGGCACCGGTGGAGGGGCGGCAAGAAGCACCTTTAGGAGTAAAAGAATTGGTGCTTACCTCTGCTCTTGCCATACCTGAATGCTGCTCAGAGAAGCAGCGTGCCACCCAGCACCCCCTGCGGTGGGGAATCACCTCCACCACTCACCTGGCTCCCACGGAGCTGATCCGCTGCCCACGGCCAGGTGAGTGGCAGAGGTGATTCCCCACCGCAGGGGGTGCTGGGTGGCACGCTGCTTCTCCGAGCAGCATTCAGGTGCGGCAAGAGCAGAGGTAAGCACCTATTCTTTAACTCTTAAAGGTGCCTCTTGCCGCCCCTCCACTGGCTCCCTTACTGGCTGCAGCTGCGATGACAGAATGACTTCCTTGGCCAAGAGAGTCATTCTGCCACCATGGAGGCCACAGACACAGCAGTGGGCCCTCAGCAGCTGTCTTAGCATGTCAGCCCTAGTGAGTGAGAAGGAACAGCAGGTTTTGTAGTTCTTGGGAAAGACAGAGGGAGAAGCTAAGAGGTTGGGGGGACCTATCTGCCAATGGCCCCTACCTACATGGTTGCAGGGGCCTCTAGGAGCGGAGAGAGAGAGAGAGAGAATTGAAGGCTGAAAGGCACTTTGGGATTCAAGGCCTCTTTCTGGCAAGCTGAGAAGAGACTGTGGGCTTGCTGCTTGCCTTGACCTGTGCTCAGCTTGTATGTTTGTAAATAAACTAAACACCACAAAGACCCCATAAGCCCCTGTGACCTCTCTTTCAAAAGAAACCAAAATCCAGGTTGTGCTGCCCTAGAATCAGCACTCAAGGCAGGGGAGGGAGAGCATGTAACTCTATAGACTTCTTGCTGGCTGTCTTTTATTTTATTTATTACATTTATAATTGCCCAACAAAAAATTATCTAGACAGTTTACAAAATAAATACAAAATAATTAAAATACCAAAATTAAAACAAACCAATTAAAAATGGCTAAAACAAAACAGTTAAAACAGCCATCCGAATGCCTGGTTTAAAAAAGATGTGTTTTTAGAGCTCAAATGCAAGAGAGGGCAAACTTCGGATATTGGCTAGGGGTTTGTTCCAGAGCTCGGGGGAGGCTACAGAGAAGGCCTGACCCTAAGTTGCCCCAGTGTCAGGGAACTTATCTCAGAGACTCAGAGACCTTTGAAAATTCCCTGAGGGGAAGATGGTAATGACAGCTAGCTACCAACTTTCCTTTCAGGAAAAGTTTTTCCCATTGCTGCCAGGAAAGACTACACCTGTTGAATTTCTGCTTGTCATACAGCTGCTAAAAGGCACAGGAGTCCTGCAAAAAACAAAAGGGGAAGCTGATAACTCTAATGAGAACAAAATAGTGGCTCTTTCATTATGAAAAAGAAGAGCAGGAGCGGCCATGTTTATAGGTATAGAAAAAACAAAACAGTAACTATTGGACTGCCTGGCTCATGTGGTGACCCCTTTGTTCCTACCACCTGTGGGTAAAATGACTGTTGGACATGCCATTAATGCTAGAGCCAGTGTAATGCAGTGGTTAGATTGTCCAGGAAGATCCAGGTTCAAATCTCTACTCCTCTATTGGACTTAACTAGTGACCTTAGGCTAGTCACCATCTCTCAGCCTAACCTACTTTTCAAGGTTGTTGTGAGGATAACATGGGTTGTGCAGGGGAAGAACCATGTACACTACTCTGAGTTCCTTAGAGGAAGGGTGAGGTTAAAATATTTAATAATAACTAAGCTGGAGAAATCTGAATGTCCCCACAACAGCCAGCTGGAGCTATGGCGTGCTTTTGGGCCAGTAAAGAAACTTACCTTACTCTGGGCCTGTAAAGAATCTTACTGAATTTGGACCAGTAAAGAATCTCAGCAAGGAAGATACAAATTTCACTTGATGCCAGACCTGTATGTTTGCCTCCATAAGACCTGATTTGCCTACTGAATTTATTCTTCCTGGTGCCTGAATAGTTGAAGAAGCAAGAAATGAAAAATGAATCCATCTTGACATTCATTCCACATTCCTCATCACCATGGTATCCAAATGTCTGAATAAGACAATGACACAGTAGGCCAAAATTAGACCTGGTTACAACGGAGGTGCACCCACCCACTGGAGCTGAATTTGGTTCTTGACAGCCATGTTTCCATGGGGATGTGCGTCACTACAGACACCACAAGCAAGGGACACTGGCAAAGATGTCAAGGTGTTGCTGAATGGAAATACCACACCGCCTCTTCCTGTGCTGCACCTGCCCTCAAGATGAATAGAAGTTATCTGGGGTGGTTGTTCTAGCCCCTTTTCACCAATGAGAAGGCTCCATTTAACAATGCAAGCAATGTCTCCCCAAGACATTGCGCCTTGTCCTTCCTCTTTGGAAATTCACTCATATTGTTTCCAGAAAGCGCTACCTCAGGGCCTTTCAAGGTGATATTCGAATGCTACATCCCCAGCGTTTCCATATTAGCATCCACATAACTTCAGGTTCTCAACTTCCCAGTAGGCGAAGGCAGGACCAGAGCCCAGTGGTCCTTTCTTTTGCTTTTCATGCAAAACTTTTTGAATTCAATCTTTGATATTTCTAGTTTCTAAAAGGATGTTTAATTGGGAGACAACTGCCTGAGATATTGGAGAACTACTGCCAGCCAGAGTGGACAGTACTGGGCTAGCTGGGTCAATAGTTTGAGCAGCTTCAGGTAGATCCAAACTCAGGGGTGTTGGCAGTATTGGACCATCTGGGCACATGCCCCAGATCAGTTCTTTAGTGCAGGGGTTCCCAACTTTGGGTCCCCAGATGTTGTTGAACCACAACTCCCATCATCCCCTGCATTTGACCATTGTGGCAGGGGATGATTGGAACTGTAGTCCAACAACATCTAAGGACCCAAGGTTGACCATTGCTTTAGTGTTTCCATCCTCCACACTGCCTGACCTTAGAAGATTACATTGGTGATTAATGACTTAACAAACAAACAAACAAACAAACAGGAAGAGGGTTTTGGATTCCTTTAGAGCAGGGGTTCTGAAATGGGTCTCCGGAGATCAACAATCTCCGGAGACCCATTTCAGAACCCCTGCTCTAAAGGAATCCAAAACCCTCTTCCTGTTTGTTTCAGCTCCCACAATCCCCAGCCACAAGGGCCTTTGGTGGAGATCCAAGTTTGAGAACCCTGCTTCAGAGAGCATAAAAAGGCTTAATTATCACGATGGGAGAGCGGGGCTATGGACACGGGCAGCCCTAGGTATTGTTATGTCTGAGGCAACGTGTCAAATGGTGCCTTATTCCACACCTCTGATGAGGGCCAGCCCCCTTTCAAAACCAACCCTTGCAAACTTTGAAAGCTATGTCAGGGTGAGGAGGAGGGAAGGTTGCTGCCAGTAGCAGCCTCTTCTTTTCAACTCATGCTTTGTGCAGCCTCTGAGAGGAATGTGTGAAGATGTGCTCCTTGCAGAGCTTGCAAGGTCCAGAGGCGCTCTTCTGGACTTTTGGGAGCCAAAGTCCAGGGCCTCCACACCTCCTGGGCCCCCCCAAATCATCTTTAGTTTGTCCTGGGTGGTAGTGTTTGTGCCCTCCATAACCTATGTGTTAAAAACATGATGCTTAACTTGCAGCCGGGGGTGGGGGGAGTCTCCAAAGGCCTTTAGGTCCAGGCTCCAAAATTACCTAGGTGCACCTCTAGCAAGGTCAGATTAGGGATTGGTCATAGCTCAGTGGTGGAGCATCTGCTTGCATGCGGAAGGTCCCAGTTTCATTCCCTGGCATCTTCAGGTCGCCCTGGGAGAGGCTCCTGCCTGAAACCTTGGAGAGCTGCTGCCAATTGTGGCACCAGGAAAAACTGAAGGGGGCACCAAAGGGGCAAAGTGCATTTCTGGGTGGGCAAGCTGTGTCCTACATGTTAGATTTTTGAAACAGAAGTAATAGTATATTTCACATTAACACTTGCATCCAGAACATATTTTCAAATAAAATTATTTATTTATTCATTCATTCATTCATTTGATTTTTATACTGCCCTTACGAAATGGCTCAGGGCGGTTTACAATTAAAAACAGAAACCATTAAGATCAATAACAATTAAAACAGAGATAAATATTAATACCAATTAAAACGTCTTAAAAACCAATTAAACTATCATAACAATTAAAACCCTGAAAACCAGGTTAGCATTAAAACAAATAAAACTAATTAAAAACCCTGAAAGGCCAAGCCAAACAGATGGCTTTTAAGGGCTCTCTTGAAGGTCAGTAAAGAACTGAGATTACGAATTTCTGCGGGGAGCGCATTCCACAGCCTGGGAGCAGCCACAGAGAAGGCCCGCCTCGGAGTCGCCACCAAACAAGCCGGTGGTAACTGGAGACGGACTTCCTCAGATGACCTTAACGTGCGGTGGGGATCACTGTTGAGTGGTGGGGGGGGGCAAATTACTCATGGGGGGGCATTTGCCCACCCATGTCTTCCCTGAGTTGCCCCTGGCTGCTGCCAGTCAGTGAAGATAATACTGGGCTAGATAGACTAATGGTCTAATGCTGTATAAGGCATTTCCTATGTTTCTGTATCTCAAAGAGCTGCTCTGGTGTGGGGGGGGCATCTTACCACCCTTATGGTGCACCAATAATTCATTGCCTGAGGTGGCTGCCTCACCTTATCTCATGAAAGGGCCGGCCCTGTTGGCCCATGCCTCAGATCTTTTAAGTACCTCACAGTGCCCCTCTCCACACCTCATACTTACCAGCAGGCCCACTGTATTCCTCACACACCTTCTTTCCATGTCTGGTAGTGTTACCGTCCAGGCCTGATTTATATACTAAATCTGCTTGTTAGCTAGTATACCAAATTAGGCCTGGCTCATAGTGTCACCAAGTGACCAAGTTCTTTTATATGATGACCATGTAGGATCTGGGCGCAAGGAAGAAAGGAGATCAAACCAATCCTCAAAGATTCAATGGGCTTTATTGAGTATAAAAGACTAACAACATAATCTAGCAAAGCAGAAAGCAGAACACTCTATCAATATCAGCAACAGTATTTCCTAGCCAGCACCAATATTCCACGTGTTCCTAGCTAATATATGTGTGGGTATTAAATCTTCCTAGAGCCTAATACAATTCAGATATAGATGGAAAAAGGGGAAAAGGAAAGCTGAGGGCTGGCATGGTTTGGGGAGATTAGTAGAGGAAAGGGGGGGGGAGGAGGAGGAGGCAGGAGAAGGGGAAGGGATGAGGGGATTCCAGGCTTGTAGGAGCAGCATATTTACCAGGATCAGAGAGACTTGAGAGCGGTGAATCTCTTCAGCTTGAAGGAGCGAGGCGCTTGGCGGGAGACAGGAGCGTTTGCAGTTGCTCAGATCACGGCTGAGAGCCAGAGCACCATGGCTGGGGAAGTCTTGACTTCTCACTCCGTAGTAGAAGTCACAGACAGCTCCTGTCCATGAGCAGAGTTCCTGCTTTTGCCCCGCGGCTTAGCAAACTCTGGGATCTTTGTGTGAGCAAGATTGCCCATAGGCATAAGTCTGCTTGTAGGAGACAGTTCCTGTCCATGGACAGAGTTCCTGCCTCTAACCCTGCAGCTTAGCAGCAAGCTCTGGCATTACTGTGAGCAAATCTTGCTGTAGGCACAAGATTGCTAATCTGCCATGTCCAGAGACTCCTTCTTATAGTGGTTCCATCATTTGATGTCCATTTGAGTCTTCTGGATCACAAAAGGCGTTTATTCCTGCTATCCTCTGAATATTGTCTTTTAATTACCAAAATTAGCTCAGGATATTTGGTCATTCCAGAGAGATCTCAATCTCATCTTCTGTTAGCTGCTATCTTGAGGAGGGGACATTGCCCAAAGCAAATCTGCATCTCTGAGTTGCAAATGGATCCCTTCCCAAAAGGTGTTAAAAGTCAGGAGTTAGTGAGAGAATTAGTTCTATTTTGTGTGAGACAGCAATTACATTATTTCTTGTGTACCTCTATCTAGTGTGTATTTATAACAAAGGAATATTCAAAGTAACATCAAAAGGGGCACATGTGTGAGTTAATC
Organism: Hemicordylus capensis; assembly: GCF_027244095.1. Lineage (NCBI taxonomy): Eukaryota > Metazoa > Chordata > Lepidosauria > Squamata > Cordylidae > Hemicordylus > Hemicordylus capensis. The sequence continues at coordinate 219,730,956 of NC_069661.1, read as the reverse complement.
AACACATTTGACTTAAGGCAGAAGCATCCTGTTACTGGACAACAGGTTAATTTCAGCAGTGTGAGACTGGTAATTAAGCCTGACCCATTGTGTCTCAGTGAGTTTCCACAAACATTGATAGACAATGCTAGATTACTCCTGCCTCTACAAATCATTTACCAGGCAGTACCCAGGCAGATCTAATTGAACTCTTAATATAAAATGAAACCAGACACAGGCCTATATTCCATATACTTCTGGTGTCCATAACAGTAGGATGCCTTGCTTGTTGCCTCCTAGTCCATCTTGACCTCCCTGAAGCATTAGGGACTGCAACTCAAGCACCCACTGCTGTTGCAGAAGTGGTATCCTACTTCTAGATAGCAGTGTAGTAGGGCTGGAATGGTATTCTACCTAGATGGCAGTTTAGGGTTGCCTAGTTGTAAGAAAAACCCTGGACAGAAGCATTTAATGGCAACTCTAGGTCAAAGTACACTTAGCCTCCAAAGAATGGATCCCGCCGTATTAGAAGCTACAGCTGGGGATTTGTCCCTCTGAAACCAGTCCTGTTTACCAAAATTATGCAACACACAGCTGTCTACAACTCTACGGCTAAACTGCCTGATCCCACTTTCCTCCCTTTTAGAGAAACGCAGTGCCCATGCTGGAATATTAGTCTCTAGAAGCAAATGTATAGGCCTTGAATGTGTTGCCTGATGTGGAGACCACATTAAGGCTGTAATCCTATGCACACTTACTTGGGGATGTAAGCCCCATTGAACACAAATGGGATTTCCTTCTGTTGTGTTTTGACAGAGGACAATATTCCTGCCCTGCTCAATGGTAACAATAATGTGACCTGTGGGTCCCATCCAGAAGGTCCCATCCAGAAGGCAAAAGAGGGTGTATTGTGAATGGTGACATCTCTGCCCAAACCCCAGAGCAACAAACCCTGTGTATGTTATGAGTAGGGTTGGCCATCTATTCTTGAGGCTCTCCAGCTGTTGTTGGACTACAACTCCCATCATCCTTGGCCATAATAAATTACAGTGGAGATGCTGGGAGTTGCAGCCAGCAACAGCTGGAAGTTTTTCACACGGGGCTTTTAAAGCCCTTTAACGCGTATCTCCTCCGGAATGGAGGGTGTGTGTTCACATATCGACCAGATTTACCCTGAAGTCCCTGTGAGTTATCAGGGAGTAGTTCACACACAATTCAGGTTTTTCACAGTGCATTAGAGTGTAGCCCAATTTATATCTGGGGTAAAAAAATCTACTATTTGTGTCAGTTTTGGGGGACAACTTTGAGTTCACCTTCCAGTAAACTTGTGGTAAAGCCTGCTGTGTGTAAAAGTTCCTGCAGAGCCTCAGACTGGCCACCCCTCCACTAGAGGAACCTATACAATCTAACATCTTTCTCTCCATGACTATGTGGATTAATATTATGTATTTATATCTTATAATCACTGTGCATGGTGCTTTACAGAGTACAAGACAGGTCCCCAAACCAGAAGAGTTTACAATCTACAATTTGGCACAGGGGAGTCAACAGACAAAAGAAGGGAAGGAAAGTGAGGGCAGGGGTAAACAGGGTAATAATGTTTGATTATTTCAGTTACACATACTTAGACTCAATTTACAGTAGGGTATGGATGGCAGGAAATCAATGAGAAGGTTAAGAACCACAGGATAGAAGAAAACTGGGCAAAGAACCATGGTTCTTTTTCAGTGAGGCACTCCCAGTAAAGTGAGGACAAGTCTCTGCAGCTGTTTGCAATTTGCAGTGGTTGTTGTTGTTGTTATTATTATTACATTTATATCCCGCTCTTCCTCCAAGGAGCCCAGAGCGGTGTACTACATAGTTGAGTTTCTCTTTCACAAAACCCTGTGAAGTAGGTTAGGCTGAGAGAGAAGTGACTGGCCCAGAATCACCCAACTAGTTTCATGGCTGAATGAGGATTTGAACTAGGGTCTCCCCGGTCCTAGTCCAGCACTCTAACCACTACGCCACACTGGTTACACTGAACTATGTCTCTATGACAAATTTAATTCAGTTTCAGATCTGCTTAACTCTCACCTCCCAAGCAAGGATCATGAAACCTAACATGAGTGAAGGATAGGAATCCATTAGAAAGAACTCCTAGGGATCTTTGGGGAAAACCATGGCAATTGAATTGTTTCCCAGGTAGTTTAAATACATACTCTAAGCACAGAATCATGGAGGTGGAATGGGCCTTGTATAGGCCACCTAGTCCAAATATCCTAAACCAGAGGTGTGGGAAGGCTACTATTTCTAATGTTTCTGTTATGTTGTTTGTACACAGGAATTTGAAACCTGTATACAACATTTACTTGTTGTCAGATCAGTTCAATCAACAATTAAAAGCTGCATATACATTTCCTGTTTTTTTAGAACAAAGAGCATGGGAAACAACTGAGGTTAGCCTCAGGTTGAGGTAAGCACAACATTAAACTGAGAACCAAAATTTGATGTAACATTTTAGAGGTGGCAACACAGAAATGCTTTGGTATTTCAGAGTTTCCTGTTCTTTACAAACACTCTTCTGCCTACTGCAGTATCTTCACTGTAAAATTCAAACTCAGCCAGCAGATGCCCCACTATCTGACAAGTATTCTGTAGCAGGAGCTGAACATGCAGAAACATGCAGATTATTTTATTTTTGCAACATGAGCAACAGAAAAAAAGGATAATTTCAGTCTAATCCACACAAAGAAATGTATTTATGTGTGGTTCTAAAAAATTGAGAAAAATTCCTAGAAGAGTGGAGAAATTCCTTAAATGCTCGTTCATAGATAGATAGATATAGATATATATTTATGTCTGGAAAATGGAAGGAATTTGTTTTCAGAAATTTCCTGATTTCTAGTGCAGAAACAAAGAGAGAGCGAGAATATTCAAGAACTCGAAGAACATACATCATAGAAAAATCATTTGCCATCCATCCCTCCTTCATTTTACTACTGTGAAATTAGTACTTCTACACTGCATTATTGTGGTAGTAGTATGTTTGCAACAAACTTGGAAGGAAGTATAATAAATGTTAATTGAACATATATTGCTTTGAAATAAATAATTTGGTTTTGGATTTAAGCACAGGTGCAGATCTAAAGCTATTTGTGAACAGATTTTATTTATTTATTTGACACAGAAGTGCCTTCTATCAGCTTCGGCTGATACGCCAGCTGCGTCCATTTCTTGAGATGAACAACCTCAAAACAGTGATACATCTGCTGGTAACCTCTGGACTGGATTACTGCAATGCACTCTATGTGGGGCTGCCCTTGTATGTAGTCCAGAAACCACAGTTGGTCCAGAATGTGGTAGCCAGGTTGGTCTCTGGGTCATTTTGGAGAGACCATTTTACTCCTGTATTGAAGGAGCTACACTGGCTGCCGATATGTTTCCGGGCAGAATACAAGGTGTTGGTTATAACCTATAAAGCCCTAAATAGCTTTATAAAACAAAGCTTATAAACAGATGGACCTTGGGTATTTAAGAGAATGTCTTCTTTGTCATGAACCCCACCTCCCACTGAGATCATCTGGAGAGGTCCATCTGCATTTGCCACCCGCTTGTCTGGTGGCCACTCAGGGGCAGGCCTTCTCCGCTTCTGCCCTGAGGCTTTGGAATGCGCTCCCTAATGAAATAAGAGCCTCCCCATCTCTGGCAGCTTTTAAAAAGTCTTTAAAGACGCATCTGTTCACCCAGGCTTTTAATTAATATTGTTTTAATGCTGTTTTAAATTGTTGTAATGTTTTAAACTTTTTGATTTTGTTTTAACTAATGTTTTACTTTCTATTTTTATTTTGTTATAAACTTCCCAAAGACATAAGTTTTGGGGGGTATAAAAATATGTTAAATAAAAATAAATAAATAAATATGTTTATACTGACCCAAACTAATGTCTCTGGGCAATTTACAGTAAAAACTGTACAAATTAAAACAGAATTAAAACATTAAAACAATGTACAATTTAACACAATGTTAAAACTGTTAAAAACTATTAAAAACTGTAAAACTAATTAAAATCATGAGTTAGACAATTTTCTACTGGTACAGGCTGTAAGCTGTGCTGCTGCATAATGTTATCATAATCATGTTATCATTGGGATATTTTGTCCTGTACAGCAAATAGCCATCAACAGAACTTTTCAACTGGAGTGAGAACTAAGATTCCTTTTCTTGCAAGACCTTTTCCAGAACTCAAAACATGAATGAATACACACAGCAGATGCTGTTGTCAACATGTATTTATTTAGTTATTAAATGTCTATTCCATTTTTATTTATCTTGGGAACTCAAAGTAGGAAGTACAAAAACTATCAAGACAATATCAAAACAACACAAAATATTCTCACAATAAAAATCAGCAGGAGCTTTCCCAGATAGCAGGCTATCTCCAGGTAGGGCTGGGAAAGCCCTATCTGGCTTTACAACAGGATTTATTTATTATTATTTATTTATTTGACATATTTTATACCACCCAAAACCTATGTCTCTGGCAGGTTTACAACAAAGCAAAAGAAACAAACAGAAAAAAATTAGTTAAAACAAAATGATAACAGAAAAAGTGAACACTTTACAACAATTTAAAAAATTTAAAACAATATTTTAAAACAGTGTTAAGACTATTAACTCGCTTTACTGTGAGTTCAAAGTTGCCCCCCCAAACTGACACAAAAAGTGGATTTTTTTACCCTGGATATAAATTGGGCTACACTCTAAGGCTCCACTTAAGGGCACAGCGGGGAAATGACTTGTCTAGCAAGCCAGAGGTTTCCGGTTTGAATCCCCACTGGTATGTTTCCTAGGTTATGAGAAACACCTATATTGGGCAGCTGCGATATAGGCAGGTGCTGAAAGGCAAGGCATCATCTCATACTGTGCAGGAGGCGGCAATGGTAAACCCCTCCTGTATTCTACCAAAGACAACCACAGGGCTCTGTGGTCGCCAGGATTCGACACCGACTTGACGGCGCAACTTTACCTTTACCTTCATACTCTAAGGCGCAATAATGAGACCTGAAATGTGTATGAAGTGCTTCGTGATAGCTTGCAGGGACTTTGGGGTACATTTGGCCGATATGTGAACACACACCCTCCATCCCAGAGGAGATGTGAAGTAAAAGTCAGGTGTGGAAAACCTCCAGGAAGGACAGATAACAGCAGCCAAGAAAACTCTGTTCATCAGCAACAAAGGGGTGGGTGGGCGGGGAATCAAATCTCAGTTGCTTATTTTTTTAAGGTCTGGCCTTTATTCATAAGGATTTGATTCATTCTGGGAGCAGCCTGACTCTAGTGAAATTAGAGTTATGCAGAGTTTAGAGAGATACTGAAGTGAACCAGCGATTTGAGCCAGGGCTTGTGCTAATACTTGGGAAACCTGGATAATGAACTACCTAGTATCTCAATAGGGCCTAAGGGATATATGCACAGGCAGAAAGAATGGATCCTGATACAATTTGCCAGTATTGTGTCAATCTACTGAGCCACAAGTGAAGTCCAAACAGCATTTGTTTTTATAAGCAAAACATGTATAGCAACTGTTGTATCACCCGGTAACTTCCTCTAGGCCCAGAGCCAGAGCATTTATCGATAGAAGGTCCTATTTTATCAACAACTTTGATTTAAATTTTTGCTCTCCTTTTCATAATATCCTGGTTCATTCATTCATTCATTTATTACGTTTATATCCCGCTCTTCCTCTAGGGAGCACAGAGCGTTGTACATGGTTACAGTTACCCTCACAACAATCCTGTGAGGTAGGTTAGGCTGAGAGATACATGACTGGCCCAGAATCATGCACTGAGTTTCATGGCTAACAAAGAAGTCATTTTTAATATTTGGTTCTCTAGCACTACAACAGTTATTTGGTAAGCTTTATATTTCTCTTCATTTTTTAAAAATACACACCTGTTTCTCTTCTATCAGGACCTGGGGATGCATCAGATCTTGATTTTAGCAATCCAGTAACTTTGAGATTAGAATGCATATTTCTCCTGTGCAGTAATTTTGCCAGTGATCTTCATGTTGTGGTATTTTATACCATGTAGTCCTGCAAATTTTCAAGATTGTGAGCCCTTTGGGGACAGGGAGCCATCTTCATTTATTTTTATTTCTCTATGTAAACCGCTTTGGGAACTTTTGTTGAAAAGAGTTATATAAATATTCACCGTCATAGTAGAAATCAATAGTGAATATTGTCCATGGTTTCCCTTTCAACTCAGTTGTTTGCAAACTCTCTTTACATTTTAACTAAACTTTAAATACTTCAGTTCTCCCAATACCTTGGGGATAATGTGCAGATGATCTTCTGGGTATAATATTCTGCTCTTCAAGGAAAGTGTCAAATTCTAATGATGTAAACTGTGCACTATTGTTAGAAATCGGTTCCTTAGGATTTCCTTTCTGGCTAAAGACTGTAGAAAGGAACTGAATTACTGTAGCAGAGGTGACTTGCAATGTGAATGCTAGTTCAGTGTAACCACTCCTCCATAAAGAGCAAGTGAACAAAGTGTGACAATTCTAGATTAAACTCTGTCTGGAAGTTCCTCTAGTGTCTGGCAGTGGAGGAGAAATATGGTCATTTACAACTATAAGCAACAAATACATCTCTGCCAGGGCCAGGAGTTCCATGATGTATAATGCTGAATTCGGCAGATACACAGTCTGCACTAAAAGCCACCTGTGCAGACAGACAGACAGGTATTGTATGTATGCATGTATGTATGTATGTATGTATGCATGCATGCATGCATGCATCTCCATACTTCCTTCTGTCTTTGAAACCCAAGGAGGACTACAAAATCTATAAAACACAATTAAGCATTAAAAACAGCAGTACGGGGGGTGGGAAGAAGGATAATTCATCAAAGATCAGGAGACATATAGCCTCAGCCCAAAAAGACACCTGGAGTAGATGATGAAAGAGTTCAAAATACAGGACTCACCCCATCACTTTCTGAAAAACTGAGTATCTAAGATGGTTTTGATCTGCCAATGGACAAATATAAGAGAAGGAGCTGTGCAAATCTTCATGGTGGGGGGCATTCTATAGTCTTGGGGTGATAACTGAGAGGATCCTGTTGTTCCATTGGCATGTGAAGAAGGGCCCCTCCAGATGATCATGCAAGGTGAGTAGAGTCACACAGAGAGGGCAGTCCTTCAGGTCCTTGGACTCCAACCATAAAGGGCTTTAAAGATCAAAACCAGTACTTTAATAGCACCCAGAAGCAAACTGACAGCTAATGTAGACCTTTCCAAATCAGAGTGATGTGTTCACTCTGCATGGGACCAGACAGCAATCCGGCTGTTGCATTTTGCAGCAGCTATAGCTTCCACAGGTTTTCATGGGCAGCCCCACATACAGCACATTGCAGCAGTCTAGAGGCAATGTGAGCAAGACATGCATGATAGTGCCAAGATCTGCTTTCTCAAGGAAGGATTACAGCTGGCACACAAGCCAAAGCTGTGCAAAGGCACTCCTGGCTATGGGAGCCTCTAGTTTATCAAACAGAAGTGAAAGATCCAAGAGCACATTTGAGCTGTTGTTGGAGGTCCAGTTGTGTAATTTCTGATTATTAGAAGCAGTATTGGCAATAGCTATTGGTATGTAGAGCTTTTAGCTTGACCAAGCTTTAGCACAGGCCTGATTAGCAGTTGTAAGATCATAGGCCTCTTGTCCTCAAGAGTGACCTTACAGATGTTTGTGAGTCAGAAGCTGTCTAGTGGGGAAGTAACTTAGGTGATGTTAAAAATGTTAGGAGGGTTTCAACATGGAGGCAGAGAAACAAGTAACCACAGCTTCCTGTACATTGACGTAGTAGGTACGTTCTTTGGGGCCTGTTCATGAAAGATATGTGAGCGGTGGGGTGGGGTGGGGGAGATCCAGTCAGAAAACAGTAAACAACTCTCATCATTAAAGGGTATACAAATAATTGTATTAAATTGTATGGGATTTTCAGATTTCACTGGAAAGTCTGGGTACCTTCAGCCGGCTGAATATCCCTGTTTGCTGTCTACGATTCTAACTGTGGTGAGTTCTGAATAAAGACTTGAAAATAAGTGAGATACTCAGCTTTCCTGCTTGGTTCAGTAGTATTTTTCCTACTGAAAAAGCATTGCTTGTCAGTAGCACTCCTGGTGACCATTAGGAAACTTTACCTAAATTGAATCTGTTCTTCTGATTCTGGGTGTTTCACATTGGACATTGGCCACTGCTCAGGTGAACCATCTGATCTAATTTTAATTAAATTAAATACTCTTACACTGTGTTGGAGGAATAGCAAAACAGCTGTGCACCTTCTCTTTCATAAGGGATGTACAGGAATCCAGTTTTTCAAATACAACATCAAGTATAATATTGTATAATGTTGATTCAGTAAGTGGCACATTTCTAAAGTGTAATGTTGATTCAGTACATATAATGTTGATTCAGTAAGTGGCATATTTTTAAATTAATGCAAGTAGATTCATTTGAATAGTACAGAGGTTGCTGAACCAGTGTCTATTGCTAGTTCAACAGCTTAAGAGTTTCTTGAGGCTCTGGCACAACCATTGTGCAAGATGCTGTGTAGAATTCTGAGCTTTGAATAAACATGTATCTGCATTTTTTAAAATTCAAGCTTTTTGCAAAGGATCTACAATTTGGTAGGGCCTTCAACATCTGCATTTAGCCTTTAAAAAAAAATCTGCAGGAGATCCGACCACAGATTTCCTACAGTCTCATCTCGTTTGGCTCTTAGGGGGCTTATAAGCTTATCTGGGTATGCTTCTTGACCCTTAGTAACAGAGGAAGATATCTTATATTGAGTCAGATTATTGTTCCATCTAGCTCAGTATCATCTACACCAGACCTGCTCAACTTAGGCCCCCCAGCTGTTTGGGGGCAACAACTCCTATAATCCCCAGCCACACTGGACAAAAGCCAGGGATTATGGGAGTTGGAGGTCAACATCTGCAGGAATGACAAAGTTTAGCAGCCCTGATCTACACTTACTGGCAGCAGCTGTCCAAGGTTTCCAGTAGGAGTATTTTCCAGCCCTGCCTGGCGATGCCAGGAAGTAAACCTGGGACCTTTTGCATGCAGAACAGATGCTCTACCACTGAGCCTCAGCTCCAGGGTTTCAGACAGGGGTCCTTCCCATCCCTACCTGGAGGTGCTAGGGTCTAAACCTGGGACCTTCTGCATGCAAAACAAATGCTCTGCCACTGAGGTACAGCTCCATCCCCATGTGACCCACTCAACCCCTTTTTCTCTCTCCCTATTTTCCCTTTCCCTATCTCCCATCCTCTCTTTATTTTCCTTCCTTTCAGTGGAAGAGATTAGGTTTCAAGTTATGTTTTGTTCTTTGTTGTATAGTTTAGTGATATGTGTGTGTTTTCTTTGTTGGTTTACAAAAAAAAAAAAGTAGTAATAATAAAAAGGCAGCCTATCTCCTACTTCCTATTGTTCAGGCTAAAATCCAGACTCTAGTCTAGTTAAAACCTAATTGCTACTGACTGGGGGAAAAAAAAAATCCCATGCTTCATAAGCTCTTCTTTCAGGAAGCCAGTCTGACAGTCCTGCTTTTAGAAACAGTCTCCCCTTGCAAGGCTGTCTTTCAGCAGAATTTAGACAGAATAATGGCTGTAATGGCTCTGGAGTTCCCTCAAGGAGAGGTAGGCCTCGGAACTAGAGATGTGACTGGAGGATACTGCTCTGCAGAGATCACTGGCTTGGCCTGGGTTTAGAAACATAGAGGACAACCTAGTACCTTCCATAGAGGTGGTGTGAGAGGCTACAGTTCTGGTTACTTCTGTTTCATTAGTATTGCTGCCAGAGTCCTTTGGGATACTTGAAAACTCCGGCACAGGCTGGTTTGGAGATTCAGAAGATAGAACAATGGCTTCAATCCCATTTTGCTCCTCATCCTGTTCCACTGCTGATGCTGTCAGGAAGCTTTCAGCTGACAGAACAGCATCAGAACAAACCCCAACCTTCTGGGTCACTTCTGGCAGAAAGGAACCATTCTCTTCTTTTCCTATCATGCCATAGGAAGGCAGAGGCAGGTGGTCATCCGGCGTGTGGAGCAGTTTGTAGGAGCCAGAGTCTCCATCCTCGCTGTCACTGGTCAATTGAGAAGAGGCGTCATAGCTGAAGTATACCTTGCAGGGCTCAACCTCAAGAGAATCAAGATGGTGGAAGAAAAAGTAGCCACGGTTGGTGACACAGCTGGAGGAGGAATTCCCACTGGTGTCTACTGCATCCATCGGAGTAAAATATTCCTTAGAAAGGAGGAGGCAGGGCTCCTGTTTGCCTTTCTGTATTATCTCGAGTGCAGAGACATCTGGAGATGTAGCAATGACATGAAACGAAGCCATGGAAAATCGAGAGGACAACCACCTCTGTAGTTTTAGAGGAAAGACACAAAAGACAGGAGACAATATTCAAAACTGGTTGCAATGCAAGCTATGGCTGTCATGCCATAGGCTTCCTGAAAGACATGTGAATGACATACAATCCACACAATTCTGCACTCCAGTAAAGTTTGCGGGTGAAAAGAATGAAAATGCAAGTCATAGGAACATGAGAAGCTGCCTTATACCAAGTCAGACCATTAGTCCACCTACCTAGGTACTGTCTACATTGACTGGCAGCAGCTCTCCAAGGTTTCAGGAAGGAGTCTCTCCAGCCCTGCTTGGGGATTCTAGGGATTAAACCTGGTCCTTCTGCTCTTCTACTGGGCCCCGTTCCCTAAGAGGAATATCTTACAGCACTCACTTGTTGTCTTCTATCCAAATGCAAATCAAGGCAGACCTTGCTTAGCAAAGGGGACAATTCATGCTAACTACCACAAGACCAGCTCTCTTCCCCGGTCAAGGGGAAGTGCTGTTGGAAGGGTAGGGAGTAGGCATTTTTACTAGCATTGTGCATTTGTGACAAGGCAGTACTATTTAGAGTCAGCTCTCATATTAGTATCTACATGGAGAGGCCACTTAAAGGGCTTCTGGGTGATAGCTGCTCCCTGTGATGCTTAACGCTCCCCACTGCTATTTGCACCATGACTCACAGCCACCAGTTTAAGTGGTCTTCGGCCACTGTGGCTGGGGATGGTGGGAGTTGTAGTCCAATTGGGGACCAAAGTTGGGAACCTCTAGGACAAACCACACTGTACGTTAAGCATGTGACTGGGGCAAAGATGCTTACTTTTATAACTGAAACCGCTGGCGCAGGGGAGGGGTGTGTGTGATCAAGAACTGGACTGTGATATATTGTGTGGAGGCTTTAACCCTTTGACCCCCCCCAGCACCGTCCCTATACAGATCACACAAAGGAGGGACATGCTAGAGGTTTATAAAACTATGCATAATGTGGCAAGAGTAGATACTATGAGAGATATGCTTTTCTCTCTCTCTCATAGCACTAGAACTAGAGTGCTTCCCAGAATACACACTACAACAGTGTCGCTACGTGTCTGTTAAGTGTGCTTCTGTACTGCCTGTGCCTCTATATTGCAGTCCTTGTGCTGTCAGCAAGGTGCTGTTTACATTTCTGATGCCTTTTTTTCGGGTTTTATCTTTGCGTTATAGTGCTACAACATTGCAAAAAAACCCCAAAAACAACCACACACACACACCCAACCCCAAACCTGTATTCTTCCTTTGTAGGAGGTTTGCGCAAGCTAGAAAAGACTGCTCCCCCTGCTGGTGACTTTGCGCAACACCCTTTATTTATGGTTTAAATACGATCCTGCCAAGCTGAAGTAAACACATGGATCTGCTCTTGTAGCGTGCAATCTGGAAAGTGCCCAGGAGCCATCCCATGAAACTGATTGTCAGGAAATGTAGGACAGACTAAAGGAAATACTTCTTGATACAGTATATAACTGAGATCTGCCTTCCCCCTGCTTTTTCTTTTTTCTTTTTTGCTTTCCCGTAAAGCCAAGGACAGTCTGCCCATGAGATGGATTGAGATGGTTGCCTCAAGCAGAAGACGGGCAGGGGGTGGGGGCTGCTACCACCATCTGCTGCTACCCGCCTCTGCCATCTGCTTCCACTGCTCTCCTCCTCTTCCTCCTCCATTTCCTGGATTTCAAAAGAACAGGGGAATGAAATAGAGAGGAAGAGCGGAGGCAAGTGGTGGGCTAGAGCAGGGGTTCCTAACCTGTGGTACTCCAGATGTTGCTGAACTACAACTCCCATCGTCCCCAGCCACAATGTACTGGGTGTGATGGGAATTGTAGTTTAGCAACATCTAGAGTACCACAGGTTAGGAACCCCTGGGCTAGAGCATCTAGCCCTTCACTTCTCTCCTCTGCACCTCCTCCTCAGCTCCGTTCCCCTCCTCCCTTTTAAATCAAGGGAGCACAGGAGGAAGATTAGGAGGAGAAAGAGAAGCAGGGTCACCACTGGCGGGTGGGGGCAGCATTTGGTGTGGCAGGGTGATGTGTTAGGGTGTGGCGGCAATTGGCACCTCCACCTCAAGTGCAGTGTCAGAAGCTCCCCAAACCCTGGTTTTTCTGAAGTGAGCCCTAGGTTAAAGTGAGGCCCAGTGGTAAAGGGGCAGAGCCTAGCGGAGGCCCAAAAGTGATGTGATGGCCTGGCAAGCCTACACATTACAAGTCGTCTCTATCCTGCTTTACTGCTTGCCATTCTGTAGGCATTCCGTGGCCAAATCTCTCCCAGTCCCCTAACCTCCAAGTCCCCATACCTGGACATCTCCATTGGCAGCCGTGAGAGATGGGAAGAATTCAGCTGGCTCTGGTAAATGGATCTTCAGCCACCTTCGAAGCCTGTAGCCGAGAGAATTTGGGTGAGGATGAATGGTGAACTTGGCTATGGAGAACAGCAGCAGTCAAGCAGAAGGGTTTGTCAAGCTGTTGCATAAACAGGAGGTACTTCTAATATAACCGTTTGTCACAAAAAGGCAAAGGGGCTTACATATTCAAATACTCATCTTAATGCCCCATAATATCATTAGAGGGGGGGGAAAGGTCAAAAATATGTGCTTTAAATTTCAATGGGACTGCTCTGAGTAATTTCCTCATCACAGCCACTGATGTCATCTCTCAGGCTGGAGCTACACATGGAGCAGAAATCAAATGGTAGAAACTGAGGAGGTAGAGTGGATTATACCACTTCAGACTGCAGTTGAGGTATAACATTTTGAAGCCTTTCCTGTACAGCATTTTTTTTAAAAAACTCCCTGCAAGAAGAAAACTAGCACATTAGAACAAAGGTTATTTCCTGTTGTGCTAATTTTCTGCATGTAGTGAATGTACACAGGAGTTTATTAATACATGTCCCCACCCCCACCCTGCTTGGAGTCTGAAGTGGTGCAACCCATTCTACCATCTCAAGACTCTACCATCTCATCATGCAACCCAGTCTGAGAAGCAACTTCACTGCAAATTTCTACAGTTTGGAAATCCAGAATCCTGAGTTAATGCTCCTAGACTCTGCAATGAAACTGCAATGTTCTGTAGCCACAAAACTCTTGATGGTGGGATTGTAATGAACAAAGTATGCCAATATGCAAAAAATTATTTATTATTTATTCTGCTTGCACAGCACTTAGAGATGGTTTGGGTTTGGGTGTGGGTCTTGGGATGATGGGAGTTGTAGGCCAACATCTGCAGGAGGGCCGAAGTTGAGCAGGGATTACATTACTGGATCAGATCAAGTTTCTTCTAGGATCTTGTCTCCAGCAATGACTAGCTAGCTGCCTTGAGAAACTCTCAGGAAGGGCATGACATCATAGCCATAACGGAATAAATTCAAGGGATAGATGATGTTCCCCCCCAAATATTTCCCATTTCCCCTTTTGCTCTCCAGATTGGAAGTTTACCACAAAGTGTCAGACAATACAGTCATAGTATATTGTGGTTCTATAGCTTGAATTAATTATTTTTAAAAGCTTCCATTGTTTGAAGATGCCTCACTCACTCACTACAGAATACTGCTTCAAATAAAAGAGACTCTATTTGGCTCATCAGCTGACAACATTTAGAAGGGAACTGCAATACTGAGTGAAATGCCACAGCTGTATGACTACTGCCTGTCCTATCCGGGCCTCTGCTTTGCTTCTCAATCTTTGATGGAAAGCTGCCATACCTTTTCAGGTGTTTTGTTTTACTTTTTGATAAAAGACTTGCAAGAGCCAGCATAGTTTAATGGTTAGAGTGTTGGACTAGGACCGGGAAGACCTGAGTTCAAATCCTCATTCAACCATAAAACTCACTGGGTGACTCTGGGCCAGTCATGTATCTCTCAGCCTACCCTACCTCACAGGGTTGTTGTGAGGATAAAAATAAGTGTGTACACTGTTCTGAGCTCCTTGGAGGAAGAAAGGGTATAACTGAAATAAATAAATAAATAAATAAATAAATAAATAAATAAATAAATAAGATACCATGGAAATGATCTAATGTGGCATTAGAGATCCTATTCTTTACTTTACTTTCTTTACTTTCCAGTGAGATCACCACTGGAAAATTTCCCCAACCCTTTAGTAATTTGTGTTCCAACATGAGACAAGCACACACTCTTGCAATGCTATGGGCAAGTGCAAATCAGATTAAAGATTTGTAGTTCTCCCAAGGGGTCACTGCTTGAGAGGGTGAGGTGGCGAGAAATTGTTGTTGGTTGGACACTTGGTCAGTAACCCAAGAAGAAGATGGAGACAAGGTCTCCATCCTCTGTTACTGTACCATTTAAAAAAATGTTTTTATTGGTTTTCCAGTAACAAACAACAACAAATAATCATTTTGGCAGTCATGAATATACATCAGTCTTAACTGTATGATGCATGATATCTTTTATGAGTGCCTACAAAGATAAGTTTCAGGGGAGGGGAATAAAAAAAGAAAGAGAGAAAGAAGAAAAGGTAAGAGAATAAGAAGGGAAATGGGAATCCACCCACTTATTTACTTTTCTATAATTACTTACAAAGTATATTGTATTTATTTCACATGAGAAATCTAAGTGATCCTTTTCTTTTTTCAGATAATATATGAATGGTTACCATTGTAAAAAAATAATTTTGAATGTTTTGTGCAATAAGGGTTTAAGTAAAAGGATATCCATTACATTCTGTTACCATTTTGATGTTTTTGTATTGGCCACCAGAACAACGGTGATGAGGATCGAGCTTCCAATAAGGGCAGTAAAAACTCTAATGAGGATACTTTGGGATGTTGTTTCAGGAATAACTAGAAAGAGACAAATGCATTTGTATATAAATCAAATATTACAAAGCCACCATAAGCCACCAGTAATCTCTCCTCCAAAGGAAGCCAGAATCCAAGAAGAGTTGTACCCCTGGAACATCTCACCACTCAAAGATGTGGGGAGTGCATGTAACAATATAACATAGGGGTTCCCAAACTTGGATCCACAGCTGGTTTTGGACTACAACTACCATCACCCCCAGTCACAATGGCCAATGTGGCTGGGGATGATGGGAGTTGTAGTCCAACAACAGCTGTGGACTCAAGCTTGAGAACCCATAGTATAATAAAACAGCACAGCAGCTATAATCACAATAAATATTTTACCATTAAACTTCAGCCAAACAGCTGGAGTGTGTGTGTATGTGTGTGTGTGTGTGTGTGTGTGTGTGTGTAAGAACATCAACAGATCTCAAAAGCTTTCTTTTAGAGTCAAATTTCAGCCTGATATCTTTACAGTATGAAGGCCAAATAAACCGCCTTGAGGAGGGCATTCCACAAAGTTGATGCCGCTACCGATCCTAGCAGATGCCCACCAAGGCTCATTCAATAAAGGCATTTGGTTCAGGGCCTTTGCAGTTGAGTAGTGGTATACACTGGGATTTAGGTTACATAGTCCAGAATTTAGGTTGACATATTCTGGAGTGCCATTTTCTGGTTATTTTCCTGGAACTAAAAAAAGTCTATATACTCAGGCAGACAGGACATTAGCAGATCCCAAAAATAAGGTCTAGTGGCATGGGCCTGCTGTGGTGTTATTATTTTTTATTATTCAACATGCAAAGCAAGGAAACACTAGTGCAGTAAGAGGAGCAGACTAACAGCATTCCCAGACCACCTGCACTGGAAAAGGGGAAGTTTTGATGATCTTCTCTTCCCCAGGAAGCCCTCTTTGCTCCCCCAAAATATGTCCCCAATGGCTGTGCGACCCCCTAGGGACATATTTTCAGATGGCACAGAGGGTTTCCTGGGGAAGGAGAGGTCATCAAAACTTGCCCTTTCTCCAGTGCAGTTGGTTTGGAAGTGCTGTTAGTCAGCTTTTCCCATGGGACTGGCATTTCCTTGCTCTGAATGTCAGACACCATAAAGTGGTGTATGTATGTATGTATCCTCCTCCTCCTCCTCCTCCGAGGAACTCAGAGCGGTGTACATGCTTATTTTTATCCTCACAACAACCTTGTGAGGTAGGTTATAGATACACACACCACTTTTCAACAGCAAAATTTAAAGCAGTTTACACAGCAAGAGAAATAAAATAATGGTTCCCTGTTCCAAAGAGGCTTAACGTCTAAGAACAAAAAAAATCACAAGGGAGACCCCAGCAGCAGCCACTAGAAAAGACATTATGGTAGGGGGAATCAGCACAATAAGTTGGAGGGGGCCCAGAGACAAGATTTTAAAATGGGCCCCTCGCTGATATACACACACAAACACACTTCACAATAGATCGTGCACTCACACTCACATCCCCATTATGAATACGGTGAATATCTAGTTCACATTGAATCTAGTTTTTTTACTCTCTGCTCCTGCCGATCTCCAAGAGACTCAACATAATTCATAGGGGGTGCAACATGGGTGGGTGGGGAGTCATATGATGTGCCTCTGGGGGGCCCCTCGAGGCAGTGGGGCCCCAAGACAACTGCCTCCCCTTGCCTAATGGTAGTTACGCCCTTGGATACGAGAACTACCTCTTAAAAGGTTCCTCTTTGTCCAGTTAACAAGGATAGAAGCAACTCTTTTTTCTGCCGCTTGTGGTAAATGTATCATCGGAAAGTACTTAGAGACTTTAGAGCAGCAAGCAAACGAGTGAGTCCTATGGCAAATTATTTAGAGATTTGCCTTCCCATGTAAGTCAACTGGCCTTACATGGAAAGCTGGGTTGAAGAAGAAGAAGAAGAAGCAGGCACAGTTGTTTGCTCTGGCCCTTAAAACTGGTTTTACCACATGGCCTAGCTTATAGGTTCTACATATAGTGGGGTGTGGGCACAGGCTCATCTGTGACCCTCCTTGGTGCATGGAAGATAATGGGCAGGATCCAGACTAAGTTAGTCATGACAAAGTCCCATTGAAATTAATGTGACTTAAGTTAGTTATGATTAACTTGTCTCATTTATTTCAAGAGTGCTGAGTCATGATTGGCTGGTCGGGATCCTGCCCATTATGTGATCCAAGGCACCTGTATTTCAAAAAAATGGTGGATGAAGGAGTGAGCATAATGTGTGGGCATAGGCCCAGCAAAGTAGTGATGTGGCCAGTGTCTAGATTTTTGGGCAGCAGCCACTCACCAACCTCAGCCCCCTGCCCACCTCCCACTGTTCTCCACTGTGGCTCCGTGTTCACCACCACCACCACCACCAGTTGGCCCCCACACACCTGCTGCTGGCCTCTGCAGCCCCTACTCACTGCCACTATCACGGTCACTTCACTCTGGTACAATGGGAAGCAACTGGTGGCGACGGCAGCAGTGAGCAGGGGCTGTGGAGGCCAGGGGCAGGTGGACGGGGGCAACTAATGGCGACTAATGGCCGTGAGCAAGGGACTGCTGTGGAGGCAAATGGGAGGTGAGCACAGTGGCTTCCTCCTGCATGCAATGTATTCTAAGCTAAACATTGTGGGAGGTGTGTGGGCCGAGACTCCTTGTATGTTTCACTCCACAGAGACTCTGCTTGCCCAGGGAACCTGTGTGATCCTCAGTCCTTCCACGCTGCCTCTGTAAAGGCTTTGGAACCCAGCTCGTTCCTCACGACACACAGGCCTTTTAGGTGTCCTACCTTTGGGATCAGTCCTCCATGATAAAGGTGTGCTCCAGTTACTCCATGTGCTGTTGTAAGGGCTTTCCTCTTGTGTCTTCACCCGAACAACTGCTTCATACATTGTGTCAGGAGAGAGATTCTCAAGTTTTATCCATTTTTGATCCTGAACAATTGGGAGGGTTGTGCCAGCCTGCAAGTAAGTCAAAGATAGGGAATGATTGCCAGGTTACGCAACATAAACTGTACAACAGCTTTGTACATTGTGCTATTTAGGGCTTCCAGATATGCCATACCTTAAGTGACTTCTTGTCTTTCAAAACTCAGTTGCCCCATTAAATGTCCTCAGTAGGGGCGCACCAAACATTCTCACTGAAGAATTTTCAATCTCAGATTTGAACTTGGTGGACAAAATTCAGTGGGACTGAAACCAGGGGCAATTTCAAGGGGGCTCAGAGAAATCTTGAGTAGTTTCCACGTGCTGCTTACCACTAGTTGGTGGCTATGCTTCTTTCCTTTAATGCCCCTCCCTTCCACTTTGGCAGCAGCCGCAGTGGCAGTGCGGGGCTCTTCTTGGCAGCCAGTTCCTACTGGCTACCAGGAATTCCCCCCAGAATATCCTGCTCATTTTTTCTCAGAAATTTCTGATAATTTCTGTCACCCCCAGAAAAATCACCGATATTGGCCTCCACATTTTCACTGCCTAAGAATAGTGGGGGAGGGGGCGATAGGTTGAAGAGTTTTCAGATAACTCCTAGCTAGAACAGACCGCTCACAGCACTTCATCAATCATCATCACCACCACCACCACCATTTCTGTACCACCACATACACATACTTTACACCAGGCATAAGCAGTTCCACAGATTCTCTTCTTTTTTAAAGGATCTGTGCTCTCTTTTTCACAATATTTCCAAAGCTTCTGATAGCTGAGGAACACTTCATTGGAATTAAACCTGGAGATAACGTTGCAACCCTATATCTCAATATGAAGGGGAGAGGCACCCTATGCATGCTCAGAGATCATATTATTATTATTATTATTATTATTATTATTATTATTATTATTATTATTATTTTATACAGTCAGACAGGTGTTATTGACTGGTTTGTTTTATCCAGACATCGAGTCCTTCCCAAGGACCTGGGATGCCAGAATTTTATTGTCAATGTTGTTGCTGTTGTTATAGATATCGTCGCAGAATATAGGCTGTTCCCAGTAAAGCTGCTTTTTGTAATTGGCTGATGGTGATTTCTGTGGCCCCTATGGTGTTGAGGTGCCCTTCAAGGTCTTTTGGAACTGCACCCAGGGCGCCAATTATCACTGGGATTATTTTGGTCTTTTTCTGCCACAGCCTTTCAATTTCAATTTGTAGATCTTTGTATTTGGTGATTTTTTCTATTTCTTTTTCTTCTATTCTGCTATCCCCTGGTATTGCTATGTCGATTATTTTGACTTGTTTTTCTTTCTTCTCAACTAGAGTTATATCTGGTGTATTGTGTGGCAGATGTTTGTCTGTTTGTAGTCGGAAGTCCCATAATATTTTTACATCTTCATTTTCTATAACTTTTTCAATTTTATGGTCCCACCAATGTTTGGCTACAGGTAGCTTGTATTTTTGCAGATGTTCCAGTGTATCATTCCTGCTACCTTGTCATGCCTTTCTTTGTAGTCAGTCTGTGCGATATTATTATTATTATTATTATTATTATTATTATTATTATTACTACTACTACAAAATAAATCTCAAAGCAGTTTACATAGAAAAGGAATAAGAAAATGGTTCTCTGTCCCCAAAAGGCACATAATCTAAAAAGAAGCATAAGCTAGACATCAGCATCAGACATGGGAGGGTCATTGACCTGGGGCTGAATAGGGCAGTTGCTCTCCCCTCTTAAAAATAAGAGTCACTACTGTAAAATTGCTGCTTTAGTAACAAAAATTTCAAAAGCAAAAGATAAGAACCCTGTGGATTAGCAGTCCTTGCACTGCTTGACGGGGATGACTAGAGGGGATTGGTGCATCTGATAGGCCTGTGCACATTCAGAATATTTGGATTTGGATTCGGCCTGATCCAAATTTGATAATATCAGATTTGGATTCTATGGACTCTGGCAACATTGGGTTGGATTTGGAATCCAAATCCAAATTCCGACTTAAATCCAGATTTTTCCCCATAGAGATGAATGGGGAAATTTAAAACATCACCAACCATCACCAGTTGGTCCTAGAGCCTTGAAACATGCCACATCTATGGGAAAGGGGGTCAGGGCCCCCTGCAGCAAATTTGAAGAGAATTGGTCAGTCCCCTGATATTTGGGGAATTTTTGAAATGTTTGTTAAAAATGGCTAAGAATGGTGAAATTTGGCTTGTTTCAAGCCAGAACTTAAAAACTTCTGAAACAGAAGACCCTCCTTGGACCATCATTCCACCAGCATGTGCAGAAATCTTCCCTTTTCCTTCACTGGAAGGGGTAATGGCTTGCCCCCTTTGCCACCACCCCCTTTTATATTTCCAGAATCGATGGGCATACAGTTGTGAAATCTGGCATACACAAAGTTCACATTGGTGGGATTGTCACCCGGGGTTCAACAAAGTGGCTAAAATCATATTCTTTATGTTTTATGTCTATTCAGGGCAGGTAAGCATGATAAAAATAGAAAAGATTCAATGCTTTTAGCTTGTGTTTCTTTAAATCTAAAGAAAGAGTTCTGGTGGGAGTGGTTTCGAAGGGAGAGGGCTCTTGAGTGGCAGAGAGCAGTGGCCAACCAAGGAGCATTTCATCAAATAGGCTCATGCTTCTTCTCCAATCACTATGCTGTGTGGGAGGGACACAGATTCCTTTATTAAGCTTGTGCAACAGACAGATCTACTGTGTCCTTGGCTGCTGACTTTTTATGAGCAGTTGTGTGTAATAATTGCAGTTGGTGGTCATTTGGCCTATTGCTTTTTTCTTGCTTGTTGATAGTAGTTTGCTTTCTTTTTGTCCTGTCTGGTTATTCTTTAGAGTCCTTGATTTCAGTTTTTCTATGCACTGTGTTTGCTTGATTTTATTACTAGATATTTATTGCCACTTCCCTTTCCCCTCTAGCTTGTTGTTTGTTTGTTGCAGTCTCCCCTCAATTCCACCCCCCTTCTTATCACTTTCCCTCCCCATTCTTTAACAAATAAATAACTAACTCTTCTGTATTCCTGTTTGCTCTGTTCCTTGTGTCTCGCTTTGAAAACACATTTTCAAATCCAAATAAAGTTTTTGTTTTTGTTCCCTCCTTATTCACTTCAGACCCCCCTCTTCTCCTTCACTGGTCTGTGCAGCAAAGCACCCCACACAGCCTCCCTGATTATTACCCATATTTTCTGCCTGTCCCTGCCATATCAAAAATCCTATAATATTATATTTGAGTTTCATATATTGTGTTACATAAATTATTTGAATTTTCATTCAAAAAAATTCTTAATGCAGTGATCACTGTGCTTTGTGCAGCCAAGGCACTAAAACAGTTTCTTGCCATCATGTATAAGGCAGCAGTGTCAGGCAGAGGCAGAGCTTGTGGCAGAGGACGGGGCAGCATTGCGGGTGTGGGTGTGGCTTCTGTGTCCCCCGCTGCCTTAACTGAGGTGTGGCCTGTTACCTCACTCTGGCAGCAGAGCAGAGGGTTTGGGTGAAGGAGGGAATGTGGCAGGCCCCTATGGATCTCAAGCTGGGGACGTGTGAATGCTCTGAAATCAGAATGTTCTGCCTTGAAATGGGCCTTTTCGAATGTTTCGAGCTCGGAACAGAATGCCCTTCAAATGAAGGGCCTGTTCGAAGCTCGGAACAGAATAAGCCCATTCCGACTCAGAAAGTTCCGAATGTTTTGAGTGCCATTCTTTCCTCTAGAATGGCACTCTTCTGACCACCGTGTATGCACAGAGGCCAGAAGAGTGCCATTTTGGAGGACAAAATGGCCCTTCGAGCAATCTCTGAATGTTTCAAGTGTCCTGAGATCGTTCTATCAGAACAACAAGCTTGACCGGCTGTTTTGATGGAACCTCCACGCGGATTATACATTCTGTTCCATCCAAGCTCGGAACAGAACAAATAATCAATTTTCTGCACATCCCTATCTCAAGCCAAAAGTATGCTGTCACCAGTGCCACTTGAACAGGCATGTGCCAGCCCATCTCCCTCTAGCACTTCTGCAGGGGCAGATGTGGAACTTGTTGGGGTGGAGTTGGGTAGCAGTGCCTTTTCTCCATCCACCTTGTGAAAGGGCAGCCTTCCTAGCCGGCATGGTAGTCCCTCCTCTTCTGAGAAGTAGGAGGTCCCTGCTAGGGATGTGCAAAGAATTTCGGGCACAGATCGATCTGTGCCCGAAATGAGCAATTTTGGGTGATTCGAGGCCGAACCGAATCACCCTCGATGTCCCCTGATATTTTTCGGGGCCGAGCCGAAACACCCGAATTTCGGGGCTGAAAAATTCGGGTGATTCGGCTCATGACCGATTTTGGGGGATTTTTTGAAGTTTTCGTGACTTTGGGGTAGTTCGGGGGCATAGAATGGGATCTGGTCAAAAAGAGTGGGGTAGGGTGGTAGTGCCTAATGGATGCAGGCTACCAGCCCAATTTCAGGGGGATAGGGCAAAGGGCTGATTTTTGGGAAATTTCTGAAGTTTTTGTGTCTTTGGGGCAGATTGGGGAATATTGGGGCATAAAGTGGGGCCTGGGGCAGAATAGTGGGGTGGGGTGGTAGTGCCTAATGGGTGGAGGCTACCACCCCAATTTAAGGGGGATTGGACAAAGGGCTGATTTTTTGGGAATTTTTGATGTTTTTGTGTCTTTGGGGCAGATTGGGGGCAGAAAGTGGATCTGCCCCAAAAGAGTGGAGTGGGCTGGTAGATAGTGCCTAATGGGTGGAGGCTACCACCCATCCCCAATTTCAGAGTGAACTGGGCAGAGGGCTGGATTTTGGTGAATTTCTGAGGTTTTTCTTCATAAGGTGCAGTGTGCTAGATTGATATTCATAGTAAATGAGAGTGTGAAAAGGTGAAAGTGGGGTCATGAGAGTTCTTTAATTGAAAAAAATCTCATTTGGTATCATTGAATGAGAATTCACACCTCAGAAAATAAGGGAATAACATCCCTTCAGAAAAACTTCTGAGGTGTCAATTCTCATTCAATGATACCAAATGAGATTTTTTTCAATTAAAGAACTCTCATGACCCCACTTTCACTTTTTCACACTCTCATTTGGCGGGTGGCGGCAGATCACGTGGCGGCGGCGGGCGGCGGGAGTGAGCGCGGCGGTGGCGGGCGGCGGCGGATTGCCGAGTGCAGAGCGACGCCGAGGCCTGCCGTCTGGCCCGGCGTCGCTTCCCAACTGCGAGGTGCGCCTGCGGAGTTCATTGAACTGCACAGGTGCACCTGTGCAGTTGGGAAGCGACGCCGGGCCAGACGGCAGGCCTCGGCATCGCTCTGCACTCAGCGATCCGCCGCCGCCTGCCACCGCCGCGCTCACTCCCGCCACCGCTGCCCGCCACCGCTGCGCGATCCGCTGCCACCCACCACCGCCGTGCTCACTCCCACGCCGCCACAAGCCATGGGGCACACGATCCGCCGCTGCCTGCCACCACCGTGCGATCCAGGGGGGATTGGGGGGGGTCATGGCACTTTTTGGTGCCCCCCCACGTGACCCACCAAAGTGGCACCCAGGGCACGTGCCCTGCCTGTCCCCCCTATAGTTACGCGTCTGGGCAGGCAGGAGGGTGACCCAAACACCACTGTGATGCTCCTTCCCCTTAGGAGCCACCACCCTCTGATTCTGAAGACTGCAGGGAGGGCCCCTAGCCAGGGTCCCTCTTCCTCCTCAAACTTCTACAAAGCCCCTGCTTATATGAAGCAGCAGCCCAAGAGTAAGCAGGTGACTCTTTTGGCAGTGGGGCAGAGGGTTTGGAGGCAGTCCAAGGGTCGGCGATGTCACCCGCTGCATTGGAGAGATGTTGGACATGGACTACCAGCCCTTTGAGGTGGTGGAGCATACCCGTTTCAGATGCTTCATGAAACGTGACTCCCCATTACCAGGTGCCCTCACACACCACCTTTAGCTGCCAAGTGGTGCTGTCCTTGTACCACACATGTAGGGAGAGGGCTGAGGCAAGTCTGCAGGAGGCAGGCTCACAGACTGCGAACCAACTCATGTCCAACATCTGGATGAGCCAAGATGGAGAGCATGCCTTCTTCCCCCTGTTGGCCCACTGGTGGCAATGTGAGAGCACTGGTCCCACTGCTGCTTCAGGTCCTGGCACTGTTACTGTGGATGTACATCAGGGGGATGGGTACAGGTGGGTCCTCCTCTACACCAAGGTGTTTGACATCTTCCACATAGCAGCCCAGATTGAGGGGACTTTAGGCTGCATGATCAATAAGTGGTTGGGCAACACCCCTCATATGGTCTGCAGCTTCATTGTCACTGATTGGGGAACCAACTTGGTGAGGGCAGTGTGTGACACCAGATGGACAGGCATCTGGTGTGCAGCTCTTGCCCTGAACCTGGTGGTAATGCAGGCCACTGGGTTCAGATCCTTATCTGGCTTTGTTGGTACCATCTGTGATCTGATTGAGAGCTGCCAAAAGATTCTGGGCCATTTCCATTGGAGTGTTAAAAGAGGCTGGCTCCTGCGGGAGAAGCAGCACGAGCTGGGGATGGAGGAGCACCGCCTGGTCAAAGATGATGGTACCAGGTGGAACTCCACCTACCTGATGCTCTAGTGGCTCTGCAAGCAGGAACGAACTGTGCATGAGATGGATATGGTCTCAGAGATTTGGGTTGCTAGACCACTCAGTAGGCAGAAGTGGGATACCATCTCCCAGCTGGTGGTGGTCCTCAGACCCTTCCACGAGGCCACTGAGACCATTAGCCACTAAAATGCTCTCCTCAACCAGGTTGTTCCTATCACCTGATGTGCCAGATGACGGGGTTTTTTGAAGAAGGGACTCCTGGTCATGCACAGCTCAGGGGTTACATAAGTCAAGTTGTCACCCTGTTGCGAGAGGGGGTAAGGACAAAGTTAGAGCCACTGCTGGGGGATGCAGCGTACATGCTGGTGAGCATCTGCAATCCCCAAGTGAAAGGCAGCATTTGTGGCTCTAATGACCTCCTGGCCAGGTGGATGGAGGAGGGCCCAAGGGAGAGGAGTGGGAGCTTGCCAGCAACCTCCAGCACCACCATTTCTTCAACACCTACTGCACCATCAGGGGGAACCATTGGCAGCAGCTCTGGGTGCCCTGCCTTGGTGTAGGCAGGTGCAAGGAATGTCAGGTAGTGCCAAGCTTAAGTGCAGTGCTAAATGGTGGAAGCAGTGGAGGAGGAGACCTGCAGTTCCCTGGTTTCCTGGGTGACACATAGGCAGTTGTGACCAGATCTGTTTACGGTTGCCTGGGAACAGCTGTCTTGCCCACCAGCCAGCATTCCAAGGGAGTGAGTATTCTCACAAGTAGGTGACATTGTGACACCCCACCACAGTTCAGACATGGAGCCAGCTGAACGGTGGCCTGGATCCAGCCCCGCCCGGTGGCCCCTCTAGCAACATCCCGTGCACGTGACATCATGCACACAGGGCATGGCTCGGGCTCCAAAAGAGCCCTGAGTTAACTCCCCACGCCCTGGCTCCAGAGAGCCCCAAGCGAGCTCTCCCCTGTCCTTTTCATGCAGCGTGTACTGCCTGAAAGCCTTTATTAGGGAAATAGATGCTGTCAGGCGGCAAGCACTGCCTGAAATGACGGGAGAGCTCGCACGGGCTCTCCGGAGCTCAAGGTCACTCCCCTGTGTGTGTGTAATGTTACGTGCGAAGGGGCGTGGTCTCAAGCTCTGGAGAGCCCAAGCGAGTTCTCCAGCAAGGGAGAGAAAGGGAAATAAAGGCTGTCGAGAGCTTGCTCAGGACTCTCCAGAGCTCCTCTTCAGGATCCCGAGCCACGCCTCCCTGCGGGCTTCGGTAGCCCTTTTCATTGGCAGCCTGGATTCTTTGAACCCATTCACACAATGGTGGCTCCACCCCTGCCACAGTTGCTTGGAACCTGGTTTGGTGAAGCAGTTGCTGTTCTTAAAAGAAAATCTCCCAGAGTTAGGATTCCCCAGGCTGCCCATGAAGTGAGCAGGTTTCTCCCAACTCACTCACGCTGCCTCTCCTTCAACACTTACTTACTTACTTATTTATTTTCATGTTCTTATTTTCTTTTAATGTTCTCGACTTTAATTTCATTTCATCTGGGATGCTGGTCATTTGCCTGTGTGCAAATCTCTCAGCTCACATTTTTCTATTTTTAACCTGCCTGAAGTTTGATTTTGCTCAGTAGAGCCCCAGTGTTCTGTTCTCCTGAGTACACTTGTACTGGGCTTACTGACTGTCTAAATTTTGCTTTCATTCCAGCTCCTGCTGGTCACTTGTGCAAACCCTGCAGTCTGTGTTGCTTCTTCAATTTTTTGCTTTAAGTTTGCTCAGTCGAGTGCCACTTAATGGCACAGCAGGGAAGCAATCTGCCCAGAGAGCAGGAGGTTGTTGGTTCGAATCCCCGTTGGTGTGTTTCTCAGAATATGGGGAACTACTATACCGGGCAGTAACGATGTAGGAAAGTGCTGCAATGCATCATCATACTGCGTGGGAGAAGGCAATGGTAAATCACTCCCGTATTCAGCCAAGAAAACCACATGGCTCTGTGGTTGCCAGCAGTTGACACCGACGAGACGGCACAACTTTTCCTTTCCTTTTGCTCAGTCGAACTCTGCCTGTTCGCTGCACCGTATTAACAACTCCTTTTGTCCTTTTTGCTTTTGTCTCTGGGCACTTCCTGGGCCTCCTCACACGCCAGTGGGCTTTTCAGACAGCAGGTTTTTGTGAGTTTGGGGCATAACAGATACTCTGGCACAAAAAGGTGTTGTTGTTTTTTTTTACCCTGGACATAATTCGATCTTGGTTCCAGTATGGAGGTAAAAACCCGAATTGTGTGAAGTGCTCTCTGAAAAATTGCATGGACTTTGGGGTAAATCTAGCTAATATGTGAACACACACACACCATCCCAAAGTAAAGTCGCAGTAAAATCGCCATCTGAAAAAGCTCCAGCAGTGGGGCCTCAAGTCTGTTCCTGCCATGCCAGCGCTCCGGAGTTGGAGTCCCACCAACACCGCCTTCACTTTGCTTTCTTTTGTAGTTGCTTGGCTTCCCTTTGTGCTTGCCTGGTCGAACCCTGCCTGTTTGCCAGGCCACCTTAACAACTTGCTGTTTAATTTTCTAAAGTTCTTTTCGCTCTCCTTCCTGGTCTCTGGGCTGCCTTGCATGCCAGTAGGGAGGCCTGAAGTCTGTTCCTGCCTACCTCTACCACTTCCCACTTACCTGGGCTCCACTGAACAACTCTGAGTGTGCTCCAACAAGGGTGCCATGCCGACCGCCTGCAGCATGACACCAAGCCAAAGAGCTTCTGAGTCTCTGCCAGCCCACCCACCTGCCTGAATCCAAGCTCCAGCCACAAACACCACTACCACCACTGCTAGTCCGCCTGCCTGGGCTCTGATGACCAACTGTGAGTGCACTCCAACAAAGTGTGCCATGCCACCCACCTGTGGCACAGTGCCAAGCAAAAGCGCTTCTGAATCCCTGCTAGCCTGCCCACCTGCCTGCCTGAAGCCAAGCTCCAGCCACCACCTCCACCACCACTGTCCACCTGCCCAGGCTCCACTGACCAACTTTGAGTACACTCCAACACAAAGGGTGTTAAAGCTTTGGCGGGGGGTGGGGAGATACAGAGTCCTTCCAGTGTGGACTTCAGGTGTGCCAGATTTCACAAAACCTTTCTGGAAATATAAAAGGGGGTGGGGGCAAAAGGGGCATTCTAATACCCCTTCTAATGAAGGCAAAGGGGAGATTCCTCCACATGCTGGTGGAATGTTGGTCCCAGGAGGGTCCAGTTGCAGAAATTTTTGTAAAGTTCTGGCTTGAAACAAGCTGAATTTCACCATTCTTAGCCATTTTGAACAAACATTTCAAAAATTCACAAAAAATCAGGGGTTTGGCCAATTCTCTTCAAATTCATTACAGGGGGCCCTGGTCCCCTTTCCCACATGTGTGGCAGGCTTCAAGGCTCTAGGACAAATTGGTGATTGTTGGTGATGTTTTAAATTTTCCCATTCATCTCTATGGGGAAAAATCTGAATTTAAGTTGGAATTCGGATTTAAAATCTGATCCAATATTGCCAGAATCCATAGACTCCAACCAGGGGATTGGCCAATTCTCTTCAAATTCACAACAGGGGCCCCTGACTCCCTTCCCCATATGTGTGGCAGGTTTCAAGGCTCTAGGACGAATCAGTGATTTTTGGTGACACCCCCCCCCCCGCCCATTTTCCCATTCAGCTCTATGGAGGGAAAGTATTTCTGAAAATAATTTCAATATTTCAGAATTGAGTCTGATTTTACTGATCTGATTTTGCAAAATAAAAAAAATGGATTTGGATTTTACAGGTTTCCCCCGGGTTTTGGCAATTTATGATAAAATCCGATTTCCCAAATCCATATTTGCACAGGCCTAGCTTCTGACTCCTGGCAAAGAAATCAAAACTTCCCTCCCTCCCCAAAATGACCTGATCTGTTTTATCTTGCACTTACAGTATGTTTTGAAACAAGTATAAGCAATTAAACAAGGCTATTTGCTATACATAAGGGATTCTCCTCACACTCACCTTACCAGGATCATTTTTGTACCGGACTTCGTATTTAAGCAGCATATTTATGTAATGAGAGTGTTCCCAGAGCTTCCAGGTTATATTGGAGGATGACGTGCTGGTGTTTTCCAGTTTGATGTCAAAAGGAGGTTTAAGCTGGACTGGAGACAGAAAGAGAAAAGAAGCCCCAGTAACTACAACAACAAGAAGTTGGTTCAGTCTTGTGGCAACAGTGAACCTCAGCATTTCCATGACAACACCAGGTATTTCCTCCTGGGCCCAAGCAGCCTCAGTTCACAGACCCTTCATTACCTTGCTCCATTCCTTAGAGGTGTGTGTGTGTGTTTGTGTGTGTGTGTGTGTGTGTGTGTGTGTGTGTGTGTGTAAACATGATCACAAGTGAGATGGCAGGAAAAGGTTATCCATCCCGCCTTCCCTTCTAGCTTACATCTTTCACTGCTGGAGAAGCTGTGAGAGGAA
Organism: Hemicordylus capensis; assembly: GCF_027244095.1. NCBI lineage: Eukaryota > Metazoa > Chordata > Lepidosauria > Squamata > Cordylidae > Hemicordylus > Hemicordylus capensis. The sequence goes on along the minus strand of NC_069661.1, from coordinate 219,701,821 downwards.
CATCTTTGAGGGTAATGGAGCATATCCAGCTAGGAACAGAAACAACTGTATTTGTTGCTTTATGGTCACCTTCTGGGGTTGGGGGAGAGGCAGCTGTGTGGTTGCTGCTGCTGGAGACACAGTCACAACAGGTTGATAGGATTTATAAGGTTTATAGGAGGACTTATATAGGACTTTATTTATAGGATTTATTGCAAGTGATAGACAAGGAAGTGATTAGCTGAAACAGAGGGGCCTCTGATGACCTTGTCTATCAAGTGGGCATAGTAGAAATGGTGGTAAGAGAAGATATATTTATGTTCTGCTTTTATAAATTTATATTCTATATTTATATTCTGCTTTTCATCCAAGAAGCCCAGAGCACATGATTATGTTTATCCTCACAACAACCCTGAGAGGTAGGTTAGGCTAAGAGATAAGTGACTGGCCCAGAAGTCACCCAGTGAGTTTCATGGCTGAATGGAAATTTGAACTTTGGTCTCCCCAGTCCTGGTCCAACACTCTCTAACCAGTACACCATGCTGGTATGAAACAATGAGATGGGAAACATGGTTGATCTCACACCTAGTCTAATGCAGCCTATCCTAAGAGATGTGTGTTCTGTACCCATAGCCATCCAGGTTAATTAAAAATAATAATCATCTCTACTTCATGACTTTATTTGGGAGGAGGGAGTAAACCTGCCAGAAAAGTTTAATTGGAAAACTTTGTGGTAGCAGATTCCAGTTGAATATTCAGCCCATCATCAGGCTTGCATGGAGGGATATTGTAGTGGGGCTTCTGCTGTCCCCTCAGTCTTTTTCCTTATCCATGTATCCTGTGCAGCTAGTGACTGGTCTTGATTGTATGTTTCCGGTGCTGAGTTCCAGGGAGAGACTGGGAATACTAGTGGGGTAGGATCTAGGGTAGCTTGGGGCAAGGCAGCATTTTGTACTTCGTCTCAGGTGCTGCAATATTTGGGCCGTCCCTGGTGTCTGAGGCGATTGGGTCAATTGTACTGCCCCATAGCAGAGAATTGAACTAGATAACCGTTTGATCTTTGATTCATTCCTAAACTATGATTATCTCTTGCACCATGAAATATCAGGCAGCAACAGTATCTGCACCATAAGACTTGATGTGTCATGCAATAAAAAGATCCAAGAGAAGGGAATGGATGCTTGAAATAAAAAGCAGTGGGGAACATCATTTATGGCAGGCCTAGACACATCTTAACACAGAGGTCATTCACACAATCAAAAACTGTGCTCTACCTGGGTTTGGGAACTGTGCGTGCTCGCAGTTTTTGGTTGTGTGGAAGCAAGGTAGGAGAAACCTTGCTTCCACACAATCACTTCTACCCAGCTTTTCCTCCTACCTTGCTTCCACACAACCAGAAATTGGGAGTATGCACAGTTCCCAAACCTGTGCAGAGCACAGTTTTTGATTGTGTGAATGACCTCACAGGGGTCCTCAGCCTCATCTTGTTCGGTAGAGACCATAACAGATTATACAGTAAGAGCAGCAATTTATCTGATGTCCCAGTGGTGGATTCCACACTTGAAACATCTCCATAACTTTTTAAAAAAAGTTTGTTATAAGACCCAGGAAGTGTAAATCAGGAATGAGTTGATCTTAGTATATAAGTTCAATGATACCTGCAAAGATCCTGTTCAGAGAGGACCAGTATTAATGACAAACCTCTTTTCCACAAGTAAATTAGAATCGGGGTTCCCAAGCTTGGGTCCCCAGAAATTGTTGGGTTACAACCCCCATCATCCCCACCCAAACTAAATGGTCTTTAGGCGTACAGAACCATGCATGCAAATGTCAAATGGTGTAGGAACATGTTTGGAGAGATAGGGATTAATCTGTGAATTAGAAAAGGAAGGAAAACAGGAAGTAACAAGGTTACCGAAAGACAAGAAAAGCAGAGATAAGGATCAAAGTTTAGCCCATTCAAATGAGTAGGTGTGAATACAAACTGATGGGGGCAGGAGAGGAGGTGACAAATCTAAGAATTTGCACCTATTGGAGGAAGGAAGGGGAGGGGGGGACACACTTGCTGTGCACTGTAGAGTCCCTCCCTGACTCTGGGATGCTCAGCCAGCCTCTGTATGTGGTGGGTGTTAACCCATTTGTGGTGGCTAGGCCTTCAGGGACCCAGCAGGCAGAACAGAGTGCACAGTGCAGCAGCCTACTAGCCTAGTCCAGGCCCCGAGAATCAATCTGAGAAGTGAGTGAGCAGGCCCTCCAAGAACCAGGAAGCCTGAGGGACACTTCAGTCCAGGCAATGGGGAGCATGGTCTGTGGGGAGAAGACTCATTGGAGAGTGTGGTCTATTTCTGGGCTGGCTCTCGGGCTTCCTGCTTCCCCTTTTTGAGTAAAAAATTCATATTGGACCAGTTCACATGGCACTTTTAAATGCACGATTAGTGTCTCCGTGGTTTTTTATGCTCACTCACTTGGAAAACAAATTCAGGGGAACAGACCAATGCCTGTTGAATGATGAAATGCCTGTTGAATGATGATGATGGTGATGATGATGACAACAATAAAAAAATTATTTGTTAGCTGCCCCATAAGAAATTGTTCTCTGGGCAGCTCACAACAGAGGATTAAGATGTACAATAAAAACAAATAACACATTAGATCATAACAGACAAAAAACAAGAAAAGAAAATACAAAATACAGTACTTACAAAACAGCTTAAAAACGGATTTTAAAATTAGTTAAAAATCAGATCGAATCCGGAAATGAATCTGATAGGAATGATCCTATCCTGGGCTCTGTAGTTTTTACAGTTTGAACTCAATGGTTGGGGTCAGGGGGAACACACCACTTAGCAATCCAGATGATCAGTTAATCACATGATAGTGACTAACGCACATTCAAAATCCTACATTATGTCCAGAACTTAAATCCTGGGTTGAGAATGTATGTTTTTCAGGTTGGATGATCATTTGTACACATATAGAGGCACAAATGACCAGGCTCAAACTATCATACTTCGGACACATTATGCAAAAACCCAGCTCCCTTGAAAAGTCCTTAATGCTGGGGAAAGTTGAAGGAAAGAGAAGAAGAGGACAGCTAGCAGCAAAGTGGATGGACTTGATTACCACAGCAATGAATGCAGCACTGAGAGACCTTAAAGGCCAAGTTGAAGACAGATCATCCTGGAGAGAATCTATCTATGTGGTTGCTAAGAGTCAACAGTGACTTCACGGCACTCAATCAATCAATCAAGAGGAATCTAATCACATGTTGAAAGCATCATCTTAATTGACCCACTGTCCTCACAAGGATACAATATGAAGGAGGCAGTCTTGGAGGATCTTTTGTTAGTCAGATGAAATAGAAATTACAGAAAGCTCTAATACTGAACTCTAATACAACAATACAAATCAAGCATGCTGCTGGAAATATGATAGAACTAAGAGTCATCTGTTTAATAGGCTTGGGCTTTGGTGGCACTGAAGCTGAGTAATCTGCACCTTTTTGTAGGTGCCATGTGGAGATGGCAACTTGCAGTGGGGTTAATTAAACAGTATAAATTAAAAAAGCATTTATTTATTATCTCAAAGGTTTTTTCACCATGCACGCTTCATAGTACTTATTGCTGACACTGTTGCAACAGTTTTAGACCTATCGTATTTCGCCTAATCACTGAATCGAAGACGGTTCTGAATTTAAGACAACCGTAGAGATTAAATACAGGTTATACTTGCATTTACTTGAAAAGTACAGGACTTTGAATTTAAGATGACCTCTTGATTTCTAATAGGTAAGGTAAGAAGCGGCTTCTCTTTTGTGTGTTTGGGTCTAATAGGTATATTGGAAGTGCGACAGAATTCTGCCACAACAGGAGGGATTTTACTTAGAGTTCCAGCTGTTGGGGGTCCCTCTGTCATTGCGGAAATTCTTCCATTAATGCCCAACAACATATTGTGTCCAACATGGACTGACAGGACTGCAGAACCCTAATAATCACAATCAATAACAGTATATACATGTACATAGCAGCATAAAATCTGCTATGATGACAGCTTGACAGCAAGTTAGCACACAATGCATAGCATCAAGACCTGAAACCCAAGGCATGTTCAACTTACTGTTTTGGAAGGGAATGAACTTCTGTGTCTCCATTTGAACATCTTCCCCATTCTTTCCAGTACGGCAAAACACAACCAGGTTAATATAGTCTGAAGCCGTCAAGCTATATTTCTGAAGACAAATTGATCAGGATCAATTATATGATTATTGGTATTGGAAACACTAATGGGAAAGCACAGCATCTCTCACTAGACTATGTAGGCCAATGTGTTGATAGTACTGGTATACAATTTTTCCAAATTTAAATAGAAGGGTTGCTCCACACTTACACTTAATTATGACATATTCCAAGCAGGAACTCATATAAAGATGCAATGCGTGACCTCTGAGGAGAAAGAATTTTGGTAAGCCTCTGCACTGGTTGTACTCCTGGGTTTATTTGGGGGCATAGTGGTGGTGGTACATCTCTACACATTCTAAGAATGCAATCCATGCACACATGTTCTTAATCTATGGAATTCTCTGCCCCAGGATGTGGTGATGGCCACCAGCTTGGATGATTTCAGAAGGAGCTCAGATGGATTCATAGGACAGGTCTATCAGTGGCTACTAGTCTTGATGGCAATAGGCTGCCTCCAGGCTGGAGGTAGGATGCCTCTGAATACCAGTTGTAGGGGAGCAACAGCAATAGAAAGGGCATGCCTTCATCTCTTGTCCGTGGGTTCCAGAGGCATCTGGTGGGCCCTGTGTGAAACAGGATGCAGAACTAGATAGGCCTTAGGCCTGATCCAGCAGGGATGTTCTTATGTTTGGGAATAGCCCCATTAGTTCAGTGGACTTACTTCAGAGAATCAGATTGTGCTATAGAATTGTACTATAAAACTGTTAAATTACTTTGTGTCAAAGTTGTGTAGGTTGTGCCTGTAAGAAGTTGTATGACTTTGATGTTCAGAGGATATTCCTGCTTTCTCATTTCTCCCAGCCAGGGATAAGGGAATAAACCAAACTAATATGAAGGGGGTGATGATGTCACTTCTCAGAACATATGAAGCTGCCTTATCCTGAGTCACATCCTTGGTCCACCTAGCTCAGTATTGTGACAGATACTGAGCAGCGGAGATCAGCTTTAAAAGTCAGGCCTGACTGAACTTGTGCGGGAGTTTTGTGGGACTGTGGAAAGGGTTCATCTCCAATGGTGGGGGAAACCAAGTATTGTATAGGAAAGAGTATTTGTGTAACTGACACCATTTCCTTTGTTTAAACTGTAGCTTTGTGACCAGTGACCCAGATGCAGTGCAGCATTAGGCTGGTGGCAGTGCACTGCCCGTGCTGCTGCATGGGGTCAGAAAAACATCAACACCGCTGCACAAGAATGCTGAGAAATTGTGCACAGTTGCACAGCGGTATGACCAATGTTTCCAGTGGCCATCCAGTTTTTTGGCTATTATGCAAGAGCACTCTTATGCAACCTCATCCACATTGTGTTATAAACCGATGCAGGAGTGCGGCTGGTGCACTACCGCCCGCTGAACCCTGCACTGCATGCGAGCCACTTTTATTTCTTTACTTTAAACCTGCTTCTCACCTTTGCCCATAAATTCTGCTGAAGTTACCCTACTTGTTAGATCTCCTTAACTGTTGAGAACCTAGGGCCCATTACAGCAGGTTGTAGCCCTGATTGAATAAGCTGGGGCAAACAAAATGTCCCTGGGCCACTGAGGGAGGGGGGCTGACTAGCTGAGTGACAGCTTGCTGTTCGCTCTCATGGGTGTGAAGAGTGTAATACTCTTTGCATAGGTGCAAGAGAAAGGGCATGCAAATAGTGTTGTGTTTCTCACCATGTCCTTACAGTTCTTCTGCAGCAAAGACATGGGGGAAGTGAAAAAGAGTATGGGGGTCAGGGGCAGTGTACGGGGCTAGTGGCCCACTCCAACTTAGGTACACCCTTGTGTTACAGTATTGTTAAGCTGACTGGCAGTGGCTCTCAAGGGTTTCAGACAAGGATCTATTCCCAGCTCTATTTTGGGATGCCAGGAAGTGAACCTGGGACCTTCCTCTAAGTTATGGCCGGCATATGACCTCTAAGTTATGGCCGGCAGTGCCAGGGACCCTCCTGGATCCCTGCCTTGGCGGAGAGCCCGGTTCTGCCTGGAACAAGATATGCAACTGGTTCTCTACATGCCAAACAAGTTAGGTGTCTATCTTATGTTTCTTTTTAGATTGCGAGCCCTTTGGGGACAAGGATCCATCTTATTTATTTATCATTTCTCTATGTAAACCGCTTTGGAAACTTTTGTTGAAAAGCGGTATATAAATTGTTGTTGTTGTTAGCTGTGTAGAGATCAAATGGCAAGGCTATAGCTCAGAGGTAGAGCTCATGCTTTGGATGCAGAAGGTCCTTGGTTAAATGGCGTCTAGTCCTGATGGCTATAGGCTACTTCCAGGTTCAGAGACAGGATGCCTCTCGATACCAGTTCCAAGGGAGCAATGGCAGGAGTGGGGTATGCCTTCATCTTCTGCTTGTGGGCTTCCCAGAGACATCTGGTGGGCCATTGTGGGAAACAGAATGCCATATTAGATGGGCCTTGGGCCTGATCCAGTAAGGCTCTTATGTTCGATTCTCCAGTTAGAAGGGTCTCAGGTAGTAGGCACCAGCTTGGAGAGCCACTGCCAGTCCTATTAGGCAATGCTGGACTAGACTGACCAGTAGCCTGACTCACTACGTAGCAGCTTCCTGTTTTCAAACTGAATTATCCTCTCCTTTTACGGAAGGCATTTTAATCTTTATACCAGCAATGCTCATGACAAGGAACTCCATCAGCCTGTTGCATCAAAAGACTAACAACAAGCAAGCAAACAAGCAGCAAGCAAGCAAAAAAGACAAACAGCCTGGTAGCATCTTAAAGACCATTCAGTTTATCACAGAAAAAAGTACTTCATCAGATGCCTTCAACAGGATAAGAGGTGGCCTGCTCCTGAACACCAGGTGCTAGGGATGAAACACGAAGAGAAGGGCTGATTGCCTTCCTTCCCCTACTTGCTGGCTTTTCAGATGGACCTGTCTGGCCTCTGCATGAGGCAGGATGCTGGACTGGATGGAACTTGGCCGGATCCAGCAGAGCTGCTCTTATTGTTAGCGGAGCTGGGTTCCGAAGAAACCACTCGGAATCATAATCCATAATTATAAGAATTTTATCTTAAAATAAGAGAAACTTAGCTGAGTTACATGTCTGTCTGGATGGAGAGAGAAGAAGTATGTGTCTTATCTGCCTATACATGACTGAAAGCTGGTACACGGAGAATGCAATAGCATTTGAATTTCCCTCACCTTGCTTCAGGTCAAAAGGCAAGACTAATCCTTTACTTTCTGACTGGGAATAATCCAGCTGCCATTGCAATTCCACCATTTATGCGATATTGTCATGTAGTGATGAGAAGAATTAAAAGTGAATAGCCTTTTCTCATTAGCCAATATTTTCTAATTAGGTTACCCACCTGATCATCAAAGATTAGCTCACAGCTTCTGTTGACTGCACCATGCAGTTGACAAGTACTTTGGAGTGCTTTTGAAGGGTCACAGAAAGTGCACCACCTGGAGGTAATTATGAAGGAGAAACTCAGGTTTGCCACAATATATAGAAGGCCAGGGTGCCTTCTATCAGCTTCGGCTGATACATCAGCTGTGTCCGTTTCTTGAGATAGGCAACCTCAAAATATTTTTATTTATTTATTTATTTATTTAACACATTTCTATACCGCCCTAACCCAAGGTCTCAGGGCGGTTCATCTGAGACAAATAGTGGTACATCTGCTGGTAACCTCCAGACTGGATTACTGCAACATGCTCTATGTGGGGCTGCCCTTGTATGTAGTCTGGAAACTACAGTTGGTCCAGAATGCAGCAGCCAGGTTGGTCTCTGGGTCATCTAGGAGAAACCGTATTACTCCTGTATTGAAGGAGCTACACTGGCTGCCAATATGTTTCTGGGCAAAGTACAAGGTATTGGTCATAACCTATAAAGCCCTAAACAACTTGGGCCCTGGGTATTTAAGAGAACGTCTTCTTCGTCATGAACCCCACCACCCACTGAGATCATCAGGAGAGGTCTGTCTGCATTTGCCACCGGCTCGTCTGGTGGCTACTCAGGGACGGGCCTTCTCCGTTGCTGCCCCAAGGCTTTGGAATGCGCTCCCTAGTGAAATAAGAGCCTCCCCATCTATTAAAGCTTCTAAAAAGTCCAGAGATGTGAGTTTTGGGCAGTATAAAAATATGTTAAATAAATAAATACATATAATACACTCAAACGACAGTAGTATAGAATCTATTAACATCAACCATCACGCTCATTCACTTGGTCATCCTACAGTGTGATATATGTTATCACCTACCACCAGTGGCCTTATGCTGGACAAACAGGCTAGTCCAAACATTGGACAAACAGGCTAGTCTCTACTCAAAAGAAGAAATGGACACAACTCTGACATCAGGAATGGATTCAGAAACCAGTGGGAGAACAATTTTAATGTCAAGGACACTCTGCTGCTAGCCTGAATGTTGCAATACTTCAGCAAAAGAGCTTAAAAGGGAGACACCAGTGAGAGATAATTGAATTTGAAAGTATAGCAGTATTTGACTCTCTTTTCTCTGGCTTGAATCAGGACTGTTTCCAAATTACTAACTTAATTAGCTTAGCATTGCTAGGATGATGTCGTTGCTATGACCAATTCCTGCTGCTGTAAACTGCCACATCTTATATATGTAAATTGTCACAGACCAGGCTTCCTACAGTGGCTGACATCCAGACTAAACGACGCCTGAGTAGTTGTATTGAAATTAGTAGTTCTTTAGAGTAACTTCTGAATAGTACTATGAAGTAACTTTGTCTGGATGTCAGCTGGTATGTGTGTGTGTCCGTGCGCATGTACACACAGAGACTTTATGCATCTAACAGATTGTTGTTTGCTTTATATTTTAAAACCTGTTTTATAATATGGATTGATCTATTCTCGATATTAATATTTTATTAATATGTCATTTTACATTTGTTAGTGTTTTCTAAACACCAAACTTTTTGTTTAACTCTTCAGTAGGATTTTTTTTTGCTGCATTTGTATTCTGTGCGTGACTAGAGATTATTTCCAATTTTTTGCACATACATAATAGGAAGCCACAGCTGATCCCAGTTTTTCTTGACAAGAGTAGCTGCATAATATACATGTTTGTAAACAAGTATTTGCTGAATTCACACTTTATTTATGTATTCAATTTTGTCCCACTTTTCAACATCGATACCCCTTGCTATCATAAATCACTCTGAAGATGGCTTATGAACGACACACACACCTATATACACACACAAAAGATTAAAACAATCCCAGCAATAAAATAAATAAACAGCAGCAAATAGAGAATCGTAAAAATGTCATGCCAGTAAATAGCAAGTTAAAAAATAAAGCTCTAAACAAAAAAGTCCCCACTGGAATAAAGCAGGTCTATTCACAAGTAATCTTCAACACAAGTACAAATATGTACAAAGCATGCATGTACAGATCTGTGTGCATTAAGGTGAGCACCTCATGTACAGCAGCACATTTCTTAACTGTGCGATTTATTTAAGAGATCTGTACCAGGTTTACTTTTATAATGAACCCATATACAATAATTCTCCTGCCCTCCCAGGATTAGAAGACTGAAACAAGTGACCAAGTTGGGTATCCTGAGCCACGGGAAGCCATAATCTGATGGCTGCCTGTGAGTCAGCTCTCACATCCAAGTAATCACTTGCTTTTGCAGTCCTCATATAAACAGTCTTGCATGAGCCAAACTACAGTCCAGGCAAATCTGAAGAGGACAGGAGCTGTTATTTGCCAAGAGTAAGAAGGCATGCAGATTTAAGCATGGGGTGACCCTAATCATGATGGCTGACATAGTGAGGAAAATTACTCAAAGAAGAGCCATTGGATTTAAAAAGACAAGTTAGGCAATTCCTAAGTTGTTCCTTTAATTTCAATGGGACTACTTTGAGTATTTTTCCTCATCATGTTAGCCAATGAAAGCTAAGAGTGAATGATAATGGTTGTTCTGCTCCTTTCCCTCACTCTCTCCCATTTCCTGGCTAAACAGATGGATTAGCTTGGCAGGAAATGAATTAGAAGATACTAATGGACTCTGAGCACTACCAGAGGCAATTATTCTATATGTCCTCTTGACAATAAAGGCTTTCTGAAAGAAAGGACACTGGGTAGCCAATTGTTTGCAAATGCCTTGTGTAGGTCTAGAATGGTGGCAGGCAGGAGAACAGGTTTGATAGACCAACAAGGTTGTTCTCTACCGTTCCTAAAAACATTTCACTTACGTACCTTGGAACAGAACCTGTGAGTCGGCATTGTGCATCTGTGGCATTTCTCATTTGGCTCCAAGTGCAAACCACCGTCTTCATTGAGTCATATAAGCAAACCAGAGTTGAGAATCCTGTTAATAGAAAGATGACAGTAGCTGTGACAATCAAGGCATTTCATTCAGTCTATGTGAAAAATCCTGGGAGAAAAGTGGTCTATTAAGAAAACATAAGAAGGTCTTCACTCAAGTACAGAGAAGTCAGAATCAGGCCTATTTGAAGGGGAAGGGTGCGATCACTCAGGGCCCCGTGTTTATGTGGGCCTTGTGCTACAGCACAACAGAAACTCTCCTGGTTCTGGCAGGGCCGGATTAGGATTGATTAATCATGGGAGGGCGTCACAAACCATTCTTACCCTGGGGTGGAGAGCTGGTCTTGTGGCAGCAAGCATGAAGTGTAACCTTTGCTAAGCAGGATTTACATTACCTGGTTTGCATTTGGATGGGTGACTACATGTGAGCACTGCCTGCTGTAAGATATTCCCTTTAGGGGATGGGGCTGTGACTCAGTGGCAGGAGTGGACCATAAGGGCGGGGCAAGGTGTGGTAAATGAGCCACAGGTTGGGGAACTGGGCAAATAACCAACCCATGCGCCTGGCTGGGGTTAAAGCAGTGGTGGGCAAAATGAGACAGAGCAAGGTGACTGGGGAGGGGAGAGAAGAGCAGGAATGGGCCATACCTGTGGTTCGTTTACTGCCCCCCACCCCACCCATATCGGCTGCTCCTCCTGATCACTGGTAGAGCATCTGCTTGCGTGCAAAAGATCCCAGGTTCAATCCCTGGCATCTCTAGGTAGGGTTGGTAGAGACTCCTGCCTGGAATTTTGGATTGCCGCTGCCAGTCAGTGTAGGCAATACTGTGCCAGTGGTCTGACTATAAGGGTAAGTGACTCGTTCACACCCACAGCACCAGTGCATCTCATGGAGCAGTGCATCTCATAGAGTGCATCTCAATGCATCTCATGGAGCACCAGTGGTCAGGATGCCAGCTCTTTACCAACCAGAATGCTTTATCTTACACAGCATCCCCTGTAACAGGGATTCCCAGATATTGTTGACTACAACCTCCAGCATCCCCAGCTGCAGTGGTCTTTGGCTGGGGACTAAGGGTGTTGTAATCAACAACCTCTGGGAATCCTAGTTACAGGGAACAATGATCTTGACCTACTGGAAGCTACTCTTGATGCATTTCTCAAGGGCTCATTTGACAAATATTGAACAATGTAATTGGGTTTAGAGTGATATGGGAACCAGGACCTTCTTTCAGAACTAGTAGTATTCTGCATATACCTATATGAGTAAGATATGTACTGTCGTGCCAAGAGACAAAATTCCAATGTGAGCAGCATCAAGTAGCCAATGGCTGACATACTGTGCAAACTGCTGTCAGCATTTTAATGACGTGTTTGCACAATTGTGTTCATGCACGAATGTGCAATATTGCATGAACAGAGTTGCATGATGGACGGCCGCTGGAAATAATGGCTGTCCATCATGCAACTGTGGGATGAAATAGTGCAGAACTACTTTTATGCAAATTGTTAGAATCGGGGAGAGCTGTCAATCATAAGAATCCGTTAGAGAGACAGTTATGTTCAGTTAGTTGGGAGACCGGGTCTGTGTTGTATTATTTCCAGCATCTTTTATGTTTTGTTGTTTTAGAAGTTTGCCCCCAGTGGGGATCCTGTAGAGAGAGGGACTTGGGCTGGTTAGGGACAGTCTCAAGGTGGAGATGTTCTGGGACTCAGAGTATAAGACAGTCTAAAATAAAAGACTGAGTTATTAGGAATAATATGGTCTGAAACAAAGACTGGGTGAAATACAGTTTTGGGAAGGAACTGGGTTCAAGGTTATAAAGATTTATGTACTGTATGTAAAGTGTCTAAGTGCTGCCAGAAGTCAGAATGACAACTTTGTAACCAGGCAACATCTCAGCCCTACTGAAACCATAAGATTTACAGAGGCTTCATGTTATCAATGGTGGCACTGGAGATAAAAGTAGATGTATATAAGCCTAAGTAAGAGAGCCAGCGTGAGTAAGTAAGTAAGCCTAAGTAAGAGAGTCAGCGTGGTGTAGAGGTTAGAGTGCTGGACTAGGACTGGGGAGACCTGAGTTCAAATCCCCATTCAGCCATGATACTAGCTGGGTGACTCTGGGCCAGTCACTTCGCTGTCAGCCTAGCCTACTTCACAGGGTTGTTGTGAAAGAGAAACTTAAGTATGTAGTACACTGCTCTGGGCTCCTTGGAGGAAGAGCGGGATATAAATGTAATAATAATAATAATATCCAAGGTGAGAACAAACATTAAAACACCCCAATCTCAGCCCCAGTGGCATTTTGTGGTGGATTTTTGTGGTGGGGTATGAATATTGAAGGGGAGGCAGATCACTCAGCTAAAAAAAAAAGATTAAGTTGTGAGGAAAAGGATCCTTGGCAACTGATAAGTAAAAGCCAGATATAGAAAAGTTCTGCAGTAATCGTTGTTTGATAAAGAAACAGTGAGAGCTGGAAGTAATAAAGCCAAGATATTAAAAGGTTTTTGCAGTTAAAAATTAAAGAAAACAGAAATGGCAGAAAGAATCTGGCCCATGAGTAAAGTTGAATTACTGAAGGAATGTGAAAATCAGAGCCTTTAGAACGAGAGAGAGTTGGCATGGAGACAAAAAGAGTTGGTCACACAGATGGAATTGAAAGTGAGAGAGCTAGTGTTGAAAGAAGAAGAAATAAAAGCAAAAGAGACACAGAAACAGCTGGAGGAAGAAAAACTTCAGGCTGAGGTGGAACAATGCAAGGATGGAAAAAAGTTGTTACTGTTAAAGAAGGAACATCTGAATAGTAAAACCAAACTAAAGGGGTTACAGTTTCTTGTTGTGGAGCATGAGAAACTTTAGATGAAGAAAGAGCAGTTATAGATGGAGCTAGAGAAACTGAGGCTTGAGATGCTGCATGCTGAAAAGCCCAGCTTAGAGGGTGACCCCAGCTAGGCTTGCCATGGTCAAGCTTCCCAAATCCGGCAGCCTAATTTGCATATTATGCAAATTGTACTGTAGCTAATTTGCATATCACATGAAGTATGCATGCTGGCTGGTGCACTGTGAAATGTCTCCCCTCTGGACATCAACCACCAACAGTTGTGGAAATTATCTTTTACCTGACCATTTTAGGCAGCATTTAATATCTAGATACCTTAAATGTCCCAACACTTTGTAATGTTTCAAGTTTAGTTTTTAACAGTTTGGGCCCGGGATACCTGAGGGACCACCTGCTCCCAAGGGTTGCTGCCCGCTTGACAAGGTCATCTGAGGGGGCTCTGCTCCAGGTGCCAACAATGAAGGAGGCTCAGTTGCCATGCACATGGGCAGGGCCTCCTCTGTTGCTGCCCCCAGACTCTGGAATGCTCTCCCGGTGATTATTCGCTCCTCAGTCTCCATCACAGCTTTTAGAAAGCATGTTAAATCGTGGTTTCTTACCCAGGCTTTTATATGATTGTCTCTGCTGCTGCTCTTTGTACTTTGTATAGCTTTTATGCTTGTGTTTTAAATTTTTAATCAGATTTGTTTTATATTTTGAACTTATTTTAATTGTGTCTTTTTTACAATCTTGTTTTTAAATTTTGCTGCAAACCACCTTGGGACTGTTTTAATGAAAGGTGGTATGTAAATTTAACAATAAATAAATAAATAAACCTTGTCTAATTAACTGTGTGCAGCGCTGTCATAGATTCCCTCACCAACTGCAGACTGCCACCCCCCACCCCATTTTCCAATACTTATAGGTGCTATTTATTGGTGAAGATAGCTCAGCTTATGCTGAGGAGCAGTGTTGAGTGCAGTCTTCACCAGTAAATTCTACAATTGACCCTATACAACTGGTGCTAGGGGTTAAGGCTTTCAGTATCCTTATCACCCTTTACATCCTGAGACCAGCATATAAAATATAACACCAGAACAGGCCATTTTGATTTAAAATATTTTAATGCAGCCAACAGTATTACTGTTGTGTCACATTATTTTTTTTGTAAACTACTTTTTAAATATTTTCTTACTTACAAGTAATAAATAAATGCATGTATCTGATAACCTTTTATAAAATAAAACCCCCAAACCACACATGACCTCCCTCCTGCCCAGCTGTCAAACAACTGTTTCCAAATGTATGTATATACACTTAGCAGAGTATATAATAATCTGTCCTTCCTCTTCTTAGCCTGGGAATTCCTTACTAAATTCCTCCTGGAATACAGTCTGGCGAATCCTTTGTCAGGTGCTTTATGTGGATTCACCAGCTTTCCTTTCCTTGTTTTGAGCTTGTTTCTAACAAAGTAAGATGAAACTTGACAAGAGGTATTTGTAGATGTTGCTGTACCATAATTCCCATCATGGGAACCCAACCTCAGGTTCCTCAAAAAGCACTCAGCTTTGGGGTGGCAGTGCCATTATTATTTAGTTGTTAATAAAAAATCTTATTATTTTAACATTTTTGTCCAGAATCCAGATCTGGGTTCAGATCCAGTAACAGCAGCAGAGAGTTAAGCAAGAGTCACATCTTTTACGTAAATACATCATCCAGATGTGAATGATAGTGCTAAGCAAGGATGGGGGGGGGGATGTGATGAAATGGTGCAGAACTTCTTTTATGCAAATAGGCTTAGAACCCTGGAGAGCAGTCAGTCATAAGAATCAGTTAGAAAGACAGTTAAACTTCAGTTAGTTGAAGGACTGGATCTGTGTTGTACTCTATTCAGGGGACCGGGTCTCACGATCCGTGAGACCCGGTTTGGGGTGCTGAGTGGGAGAGGGAGCCCTGGGCAGCCGGATCGGCCGCCCACACCATTGCCAGCTCTGAGACAGAGCTGGCGGGGGCTGGGGAGCTCAGGGGCTGCGTGGCCCCCAGAAGCCCCAGTATGCCCTGCGCAAGCACACATGACATACTGGGGAGACCCCCAGAGCCGGGAGGTGGCTTTTTGCCTCCCGGTTGGTTGTCTACTCATGAGTAGCCGCGGCATGGAGCCGCGCCATGGCAACTCACGAGCAGATAGCTTGGGTTTGTGGAGCGCTCACTCCGCAAACCCAGGCTAAGGGGCGGGCTACTAGAGCGGGTTAGCCGCTCAAGAACTGCTTGCGAGCCGGAGGTTCTTACGATTAACAAAAATTGGGCTAGGCTCTCCTAGCCTGATTTTTGATAATCATGAGAATAGCCCCAGTATCTTTTATGTTTTGTTGTGGGGTTCTAGTTTGTCCCAGTGGGGTTCCTGTAGAGTGTGTGTGTGGGGGGGGGGTGGAGTCAGCAAAGAAAAGGGAGAGAAAGGAGGAGGAGAAAATGGAGTTGTTTCTGAATAAACTCTTAGTTAAATCTATATAAGATTACTTTGAACCCATTCCTACGATCACTAGAAAGTGGGTTAAGGGAGCCTAGCCCACTTTCTAGTGATTGTTGGAATCACTGGGCTTGCGGGCAAGCCTGGTGGTTCCACGGTGGCTAGCCTGCCTAATTCCCCCTCCCTTTAAACAAGGTTAATGGAGCGAGCACTCTGTTAACCTTGTTTTTTTAATCATGTGCAGCAACACATGAGTAGACCCCAGATTGGGAGGCTACAAGCAGCTCCCGGCCTTGGGGGATCTCCCCAGAATGCACCGCACACTTGCATGCGGGATCCTGGGACTTCCGGGGGCCAGGTGGCCCCCAATCCCCATAGCCCCCACCGGCTCCATGACGGAGCCAGTAGTCGTGTGGGTGGCTGATTCGGATGCCCAGGGCTTCCCGACTGATCATCTGCGTAACCAAGCAAGATCTCAGCCCTGTGAAAACATATAAATCCCAGACATCAATTTAAATAAATATTACACTTGTTTTGTTCTGAAGAACATCCTGGCTGATTTCTGTTAAACCCTCCTCATGTCTGAAAAGCCATGTTATCAGGCTAAAGAAAACCATAAGAGTTACAGAGGCTTCATCATCTCATTGGTGGTAGCGAAGATAAAAGTAGATGTATGTAAGCCTAAGTAACATCCAAGGTGAAAACAAACTTTGAAACGCCCTGAGGCTGTTTGCATGCACAGCCAAGAATGGGCTGAGGCAGCCAAGCACTCTCTTGGCTGTGTGTGTGTGTGTGTGTGTGTGTGTGTGTGTGTGTGTGTGTGTACCCCGGGAGGCAAGCGGCCCCTGGTGGCACTGTGGTGGCAAGCCCACTTAGGGAGGTGGCTTAGTCAGGGTTAAGGATATGAGGTTGCCCTTAACCTGGACTAAGTGCTCATGTGTTGGTGCTGCACAGCACCGACTCAGGAGCAGGCTGCTGGCCAGTGCTGGGGGATCCTCACAATGAACCACGCACTTGTGCAGTGCATTATGGGTTCTGGGGGCTGGGACGGTGCATCCTGGCCTCCAAATCTCCACACTGCTGGAGGCAGCTGGTGCCCATGTGGGAGTGAGATCCATGTGCCCAGCACAGACTGGACAATCATTTGTGGGGGTGGTAAGTTTCAGCAGCCTGCTTCCTCGCGTGCCCAGTCACCTATCTCACCAATTGTGAGAAAGGGCTCCCTGTCTCAGCCCCAATGCCACCAACTGCATTTGTGTAATATAGCACATCTGCACAAGAACACTCTTGTGCAATTGTGCAAACACTTCTTTAAAAAATGCCGATGGAAGTTTGTGCAGTATGTCAGCCCAAACCCTTTGCAGCTCTTCCAACAGATTTCCCCTGCAAGTGCTCCATGTGACATGGAAATAGGTCCCTGAGGGCCACATGGCCCTTAAGGACCTACTTATAGGTCACATGGAGTGTTGCCAGGGGAAGGGGGAATCATGGAAAAGGCGCATGCATGTGAGCCCATGCACCTCAGTAGTGGGGATGCTAGCATGGTGCACATGCCCTTTTAAACTGCATGCACATGGCATTAGTGAGGATGTTGGTCTGTGTAAATTGTAGTTTTCAAACTGTGGTTAAGAATTTCCAGAGTTCCTCAGAAGGTTATCAGGGATTCATTAAGGAACCCCTGGTGAATAAGCAGAGTTCCTCAGAAGCTTATCACAACCTTCTATTCAAAATACCCCAAACCACAAATACTCAAAACTACAAATTTGCACGATCACACTGGACTATGTAGGACAATCCATCTTACCTTGTTTGGTTCCTGATGCCATCAAGAGGGACAGAGTGTAGAGCAGTACTGATGGACTAGGCTTCATGACTGCAGAGTGAAACACTAATGAAGAAAAGAGACAAGCAAGATGAATCCAACAGCAAGCATGTGCACTTCCAGCAGTTCTTGAGTAGGGGGTTGACAGCCTGCAAGACCCCTATAACTTTTCTCTGATTCTAATTCTCTCTTGAATGTGACCTTAGCACCCCTCAGTAGATGGTGCAGATATTTGTTCGATCTCCTTTTTGAGTGCATGCAGATATATAAACCAGCAGTGTTGACATTTAAATTCTCAGTGGAAGATTTCACAGTAAAAGCTTTCTCAGAATGAATTATCACTTCACACCACTGAAAGCGACTCAAGTATCATTTTTGCAGCCAGGCCTCATTCAGACCATTTCCATTGTCACCATTCAGACCCAGGAATTTATAGAAAACACAGAGCCGGGTCTCACGATCAGTGAGACCTGGTTTTGGAGAGTGAGTGGGGAGAGCGGGCTAAGCCCCTCTCCCCACGCACAAGCAGGGTAGGAGCCCTGGGCGGCCGGATCGGCCACCCACACAATTGCTGGCTCCATGATGGAGCCAGCGGGGACTGCAGGGAGCGGGGGCCGATCGGCCCCGGAAGCTCCAGCATGCCCCCCTGCACGAGTGTGCAGGGCATGCTGGCGAGACCCCCTGAGCCAGGAGGTGGCTTTTTGCCTCCCCTCTGGGGGTCTCCTTGTGAGTAGCCTCAGCGTGGAGCCATGACGCGGCTACTCATGATTAAAAAAACCAGGTTTGTGGAGCACTCGCTCTGCAAACCCAGTATTAGGGCAGGGGTACTTAGGCAGGTTAACTGCCTGGCAGCCACCAGGCTTGCCTGCGAGCCCAGTGGCTCCCACGATCAGGCAAAATCAGGCTAGGCTCCGCTAGCCCAATTTTGCCTGATTGTGGGAATAGTCCTACAGTCTTATAGCATTAGGGCAGATGAGTTCTGGGATTAGCACAAGCAAGCTGGTTCTCCAATGCTGATTTATGGGTGTTCCTACCAACGGGAGAAGTCACTAAAGCTAGCTCTCTCCTTCAGCCCCTGCATGGCACAGCTGTGCCATATAAGGACCATATAAGGAGATCCGGTCTTGTGGTAGCAAGCATGACTTGTCCCCCTATCTAAGCAGGGTCTGCCCTGGTTGCATTTGAATGGGAGACCACATGTGAGCACTGTAAGATTTTCCCTCTCAGGGGATGGAGCCACTCTGGGAAGAGCAGAAGGTTTCAAGTTCCCTCTCTGGCTTCTCCAAGGTAGGGCTGAGAGAGATTCTTGCCTGCAACCTTGGAAAATTTGCTGCCAATCTGTGTAGACAATACTGAGCTAGATAGACCAATGGTCTGACTCAGTATATGGCAGCTTCCTATGTTCCTAAGTCTCTGGATGGTGCATCATGGCCTTTTCTACATCATGGGGCTTTAAAGTGGCAAGTGCTATAGACCTGGTCAGCAGCACAGAAGAGTCATCTCCTTCTGTAACAAGTTGTCCAGGCTGGGAACGCGCAGATGATCTGGGAGTTTTAATAGCAAGTAGTCACACTGGATTAGCTCTTTGAGATCATATGACTTCCAGGACTTGGGAGGTTCTAGGATGTGGTGTCCCAGCTTCAGCTATTTGAATTTTCCTCCCCATGGCACCTGATGGACAATTGTTCTTGGTATAACAGTGAGGTACCTATACCCCTGTATCTTGAGGAGATACAAAACAGCATCTTTACTAAGGGTGCGCCATTCATTCTCCCAGAGTCAGCCTGACTGCCTCAATGGCTTCTCGCTGTTTGCTAAAGAACATTTACCTTTATAGCTTTAAATAAGCTCAAATTAATGTTAGCATTATCCTATGGGTCCATTTCATGGAATGACAGAGATCACTAGAAAAATATCTCAAATCTAGTTTCATATCGAATTTGGGCTGCACCCCAAACTCATGGAAATCAAATGTTTCTGAAAGCATTTGGTAAAACTCTAATATTGTTGTAGGTATCTGCTTGGACAATCCAACAATCATTCTTATGCTTTTAATATGTATACATTTAAAATACTTTCACATACCAGTAGTTGTTTCATACTTCACTTTAAAGCTGTACAAAGTTGTAATTTAACAATCTCTTGTCATACATGTGTATAACAGAATATGTACATACATTTTTCTAAACTTGTCCTGCATATGTATGTATATGATGTGTTCATTCAAACTTATTTGCAATATGAACATACCATATTTGTTTACATATATGCCTCCCATTTATTTATTCTGTCCATCAGAATAATACAGACCTTGTGTTCTATGAAGAGAATAAAGGTATGGGAAATTTTCAGTATCTTGAAGAACTGAAGACTCAAGATTGTTTGCTGTGTTATACCAAATCAGACTATTAGTCCATATAGCTCAGTATTGTCTACACTGACTGGCAGCAGCTCTCTAAGGTTTTCAGGTTCTGGAGATGCCAGAGAGTGAGCCTGGGATTTTCTGCATGCAGAAACGATGTTCTACCACTGAGCTATGGCCCCATCCCCTAAAGAAGCTCCATGGCTAAAAGACTTTGATAGACCTATCTTCCATAAGTTGGTCAAAGGCTTCTATCAATCCAAGTTACACTTTCTTAGGACTAAGCACCTTTGAACACTGAAATTCCCTTCCAAAACTAAAAAGTATAGAATTGTGCCATCATCCATTTTTCAGACCTCAAGACATTGTGAAGGGGATGAAAAGTTTCCATTGGAACCCAAGTCTAGAGCTCCACAATCCAGCCAAAGTTATCTGTGACTAAGTCCCCTTCAAATCAATGGGGGGTGGGAGGAGTTGTGTGATTAACTAGCTTGCTTTCAGTGGGACTGGGTCAGATCTAACTTTAAACGAATGGTAGCCTCAGTTGACAAGTCTGGTCTGAGAGTGCAGTTCTTCAACTTGAACAGCTCTGAGGGAGGAACAAGTTTGAAGGGACGGGGCCATAGAGCATCGGTGGTAGAGCATCTGCTTTGCATACAGAAGGTCTCAGGTTCACTCCCTGGCTTCTCCAGGTAGGGCTGGGAGAGGCTGCTGCCTGAAACCTGGGAGAGCCACTGAGTCCAGGTAGACAATACAGAACTAGATGGACTAAGGAACTCAGTATGGCTAGATGGACTCAGTATAAGGCAGCGTCCTATGTTCCTAAGGTGGGGCTTCTTCTGTACATTGCCACAACAAGTAAACAAGACTTCTCAGCTGCCCCCAAACTGCCAGACTGAAAATCCTTTAAAGACAACAACAACAACAACAACAACAACAACAACAACAACAACAACAACAAAACCCTCTCTTAAATCATCCCTAAGTGGGGAGCTATTTAAAACCTACATAGCTTTACCTGGCTATAGAATGGTCCTCTTGATCTTCCAGTCAGCTGGGAGTTGCCATGTTGACAAAGGCGACAGGAGGGCTGGTCTCTGATTCTGTGCTCACCTGCGGGACAAGCTGGCTTTGACTGCTGACAGCAAACAGAATAGGGATGAAATGAGTCCGTTCAGAGCGAGTGCTGAGCAAGGAACCTCTTGTACTCGCTTACTCTTATTGCTTACCTTAACACAGGAAGCTGAAGCTACTTTGCCATGTCAGAATGAAATGAGGCCCAGAAGTATCAATACAGATTGCCAGGCCAGCAACGAAAAAACCCCAGACCACATCATCTCCCACTTCCTGATTTGTAAAGGTGCTGCGAATGGCAAGGAGTGCAGTGTCAGAACTGTGTCGTGTATAGTGCAGTACTCTGAGACTGAAACGCTCCGTAGAGAATACATAGAGACATGCCCCTTTGTATTGTCCCCTATCCAAAGTACCATAGTGCTAGCAAAAGAGAGAAGCAGGAGCACCTGAGGTGAGGCACCAATGCTGCCTGGCCCCATGCCCCTGGTGGGGGACAGCCCCCTTTCAGAATGGACCCTTGCAAGCTTCGCACACTCCTTGCAAAGCATGCAAAGGTCAGGATGGTCCTAAGGAATTGCTCCTATTCAGTTGTATAAAAAGGTTGGAGGGGGGTCTGTGTCTCTTTTTACCTCCTTCTCTGCTCCTCCTCCTCCTCCCTTCTGCCCCTGACCCCCATTTTCTGCCCCTGACCCCCTTCACTGCCACCGCTGCTGTCACCGGCTTCTGGCTGCCCCTGCCCCAACAGCACTGGCTGAACAAAGAGCCCTCCAGGGCACTTGGCCTGCGGTATAAAAGCCAACTGGAAATTCTGGCCAGCTTTTGATTTGCAGGCCAGGTGCCCTGGAGGCCTTTCTTCGCTTTCCACCAGTGCCACAAGAGGCAGCAACAGGGGCAGGAAGAAGTCAGCAGAAGGTGGCAGGGAAGGCAAAATGGGGGTCAGGGGCAAGAGGAGGAGGTGGCAGCAGCAATGGGACAAAAAGAGGAGGGGTCCTGGGGCAACAGGTGAGTGGTCCTCTGGCCCCTGGGAGCAGCCAGCTGTGATCTTTGAACATCCCCAAACACCACTAGTTACACCCCTGCTCCGATTGCAGTGGTCGGGGCATCTTGCCACCCTGCTGGCATCTTCATTTGCCACCTGAGGCAACTGTCTCACCTTGCCTCTTGCATGGACTGCCCTTGGAAAGAGAGACACAGTGAACCCTAAACATATTCTAGAGTCTTGGAAGAATCTTAGTTGGACTCATTGTCATGGTTGGAGCTTTCCAGACTGCAGTCAGATTTTTTTCCTTGCTGTATAAGACCAAAGGTTCATCTAGTCCAGCACTGTCCAGCATTGGCCAACTAAATGCTTCTGAGAAGTTCACATGCAAGGTATGGTGGTCGTGGTAGCCATCTATTTTCCCTCTAAGGTGTGTGCATGTGCGCACATTGCAAGTTTTTTAAATGTCTGCTCAGTTAATTTTAGATCCTGCTCAGGCTGAATCAGGAAAGTCCCAGTCTGAATGCATGTGTGCACACACTGCCTTGATACTACAGCCCAGAACAAAACTCATTCCGCACACAGATGAAAAAAATTAGAGAGAACACTAGCCATTCCTTCCTCTTTGCTCAGCATCGAGTAATTGGACTATATTCTTGTAGCAATTTAGCCATGGAATAAGCCATGTGAGAAGGTTCCTCTGTCTTTTAAGAGGAGGCTAGGCAGGTGCAGAGAGGGGCTGTAGAAACTCAGTGGTAAAGCACAACCTTTTATGCAGAAGTTCCAGGTTCATTCCTTGGCATCTCCCAATAGTCCAGTGGAAGCCAACGGCCCTTGTCAAAAACCCTGCCAATGCATACAATGCCCAACTAGATGGACCAATGGTCTGACTTAGTATAAGCAGTTTTATATGTGCCTGGGATGCTTGAGAAACAGCAAAACTTGTCTTCAGGCAGGGCTTTCTAGCTGTGTGATTCTGGGACGCTATGAAGTATCAGCACTTCAGGAGTTAAGTGTCAACCAAAGCCTTACAAGTGTTTTTCATGTGTGATTGACTGAATCATAAACCAGCGCTGAGAATGGGGTTATCCCCATTTAAACGTTCTGCAGCGTATAAGGAGGTTTTGAAATGACTAGCTCCACATTCCACTTATTCAGCAGTTGAGCTATAGTACTAGGAACAGAATCCAGGAAACCTGACTGTTGGGCCCTGCTCACACATGCATGTTGATCACTTAAAGCAGGAGTTCTCAACCTTGGGTCCTCAGATGTTGCCAAACTACAACTCCCATCATCACCAGTCACGATGGCCAAAGGCTGACTTAGTGAGCTCTCTGCAGACTGCACAGGAGGGAAATGTTCATGTGTCAAGAAGTCAGACCTACAACTTTCTGTAGAATTGTGGCTGCGGATGATGGGAGTTGTAATCCAACAAAATCTGGGGACTCAAAGCTGAGAGCCCCAGGCTTAGAGACTGACAACATCATGGGATGACTTGCATGTGTGAAAGAACTATTGCAGATTAAATGCACACCACTCAGCTGCAAGTCACAACTGATGCAACATCAAAATATGCACATGCATGTATGAACTGCCTCCTAGTTTTAAGCCAGCAGTTTCTGAATATACATATGTATGGAAGAAATACTGAACACATGAGCAGGGTCCAATCAAAATTAACCACTCACAAGTCTCATCTATTTCAGTGAAAGTGAAAAAGTGAAAGTATATTTTGGACGAAATATATTATTTCTGCCCATATACCTGCTTCTAGTTGTTGGTGTGTGCTTCCCCCCCCCATTCTCTAGAGTCATGCCTGCATTGACACGCCCCCTTTAAAAGGCTTACGGGTAATAGAGAGAGCCAATCACATAAGTATGTTGGGGTGGTGAGGATGTTGGTTTAGGAACTATGGCGCACAGTGCCGCCCACAGAGAGGAGGGCCAATTTTGATTGTGGGCTAATTTTGTCATATCAAGAGCAGGCATGCCC
The DNA here is from genome assembly GCF_027244095.1 of Hemicordylus capensis. Taxonomy (NCBI): domain Eukaryota; kingdom Metazoa; phylum Chordata; class Lepidosauria; order Squamata; family Cordylidae; genus Hemicordylus; species Hemicordylus capensis. Next base: position 219,677,841 of record NC_069661.1, on the reverse strand, counting down.
TCAGTGTGGTGGAGGTTGGTGAAGCTTCTAAGTATTTGAGTGTGTGAGCTCTTTAATATTATGCTCTTAAAACATCCTTTATGCCTGGAAATCTATGGGCATACAGGAGTTCATAGCGGTCATGACAACTATGGGCTTTGGAATGCACTTCCTGCAGAAATAAGAGCATTTCCTTCTCTGTTTGTTTTTAGGAGGACCTTGAACACGTACCTATTTCCCAGGCTTTTAAGTGAAACCTTAAAAAAAAATTTTTAATGTGTTTTAATCTATTGTAATTTGTATCTGTTTTATGAATTTTAAATGTTTTATATTTTATATTATGTTTTCATGTGTACACCACCTAGAGATTTCTATGTGAGGTGGCATAGAAATTCAATAAATAAATAAATAAATAAATAAATAAATAAATAAATAAATAAGAAAGAGCATGCATTGGAAGACTGTTACACAATACCTTTATCACTATAGCATTAACTGTTTTCAGTGTTGAATTTCTGTGAATGAGATTATCTATTTTATTAATGAGATCTATCATATATGATTAATTGCCATGATATGGTATTTCAGGAATACCATATGTACTTGAATACAAGACAACTCTGAATTTAAGATAAGCCCCTTAAAAATAGAGGCTAAATAAAGGTTATACCTATAATTATCCAAAAGGAGGAGGACTCTGAATTTAAGATGACACCCTGATTTCTAACATCAAATAACTTGGAAAAAACTTAGTATTGGATTCAGGTAAATACAGTAAGGCCGTATTCGGACATAACGCCAAACCACAGGTAAACATGCCAGAGTGCTGAGTTTGTGGTCATATGAATGTGTGAAACCACGGTTTTGTCACCCAACTATGGCTCCATTTTTAACCCCTAACCTGAATTTGAATCTTTGGTTTGTAGTAAGTTTCACTGCTAAAATTATTTCGTCCAAATGCTGCCGCTGCTGTAACCTGGGTTTTGTTCTCTAGCTCCTCCTGAAACCATAGAGAGGGTGGCTCAGAATAGCCCAGAAACGTGTCAGTTCTACTGCAGCCGCATTTCTCGCTGGCCACCTCTCAGAGCTGTCGCCCCAGCCTCTGCTGTCTCTTTTCTCTTCCTGCCACTGCTTGGCAACAGGGATGCCACATCCCTGCAGCTCCTACATTGAAAGGGAAAGAAACACATTGGGGAATGCCCGCTTTCCATTACATCTGGTGGGCCTCCCTTGTCCATCCCAAACAAAGGATGGGAGGACAAGACTGGGCAGCAAGAGAGGTCTCCAGCAATTCAGGACCATAGTGATTTGTGCACAAACACATGAAGCCCTGGTAACACAAACAATTGAACTAATAGATTGTTTCCCCACAAGGGCACATATGCCAGGCTGTTGGAGTGATACCACAGTGCTTATCAAAAATAACAATGTGCCGGCTCCATGCAGGGGTGTGTGTGTGTGTGGTATCAAAGCTACATCAAAGTTACATAAGGAAGATACCTGCAGAAAGTCCAGCCATGACAACCTTCCTGCAGTCCAGTCAATTAAAGAGACAACACGTTGCCCCACAAATCTGAGGTCTGTCTCTGTCCATTGCACCTACACATCAACAGTGGGACTTGTGTGCTGCGAAGTGGTAGGAGGCCAGCAAGTCAGGTTTTCTGCAGCACTTCTCCTGTGCTGCCATTTGAAAGACAAGGGTTGCAAGGGTATGGACGGGCAAAGCCTGTCTTGCCCCGAGGAAGGCGGTGGCTGGTTTCTTGTGCACTGGGCACAAATTGGGATTGAGGATTGGATTCCTTGAGCAATGTGCAATGCAGACCTTTGTGCGCTGCTTGGCATATAGGATCACTACTTAGGATTACCATAGGAAATGTTTTGACAGCTTCCATCTGAGGAAGGAGAAGAGATGCATGTGCAAGGAACCCTTCCATTCACTGAACACCTGATCGAGCACGGCTGCTCAGCAAGGCATCATTTTAAAGGTGTTTCGTGTGTGGTCTGGTTGGGCAGCAGGACATTGGTTACCTTGCATGCCTGAACATTGTGGAGGTACCCCAGACTGGTGTGGTATTACGCATTCCGGCAAAGGAATATCAACCACGAATAGGAGAACCACGTGTTTGTGTTTAAAGAGAACCCATGGATTTTTCAGTGACCCTGTTCTATTTTTTGCAGCAGTTTGTAGGGGAAGTGGGGGCATCCCCTTCCCCTGGAGTGAAAGCATGCAGTCACGACCACTCTCATGAGCAGAGCTGTCCAATGGGACAAAGGGAACAAGCTCGAAAGCCTTGTGTGATTATAAAACATGCAACAGATGCTTATGCCCTTCTCCCAAGGATTGTTGCCCAGCCTAGTTGCTAGTTCAATGCAAGCTCCAGAGAAGGGAAGGGTCTCTCAGTGACACCTTTCCCGGTCCCAGAGACTGCTGCAAACCAAGAGTGTGAGCATTTCCCTCTGGCAGTCCAGTCTCCCCGTAACACACATCCATCCCTTTTTTGCCCTGCACAGTCACTTGGCTAGCCAGGGATCACTGTAATCCACAGGTGCCCTGCCCGGGATGCCCCATGGCAGCCAATTTACAGATGCCTCAGCATCAGTCCCAGTCCAACCTGTTTAGCTCTGGTTGTAAGATCCATCCCCGGTCTTTCCTAACTTTGTCCACCGGATACAGCTCAGATACATTGCGTGGACTGGACTCCTTGGAAGTCTGGAAGGGTTGAGTGGAGAGGGAAGTTATGGAGTATGAGTTCTATTATTAACCAGATACCGGGAGCCCCACATCATCAGGGGCCCCCTATAGTTGGAAGGCCTACCTCATGAAATTGCAGTCCACTTGAGACCCGAAGCACATTATGCCTCTGCTGTTCCCCGATGGACTGGCCCTCTCATGAAAGGGCTAATCCCCCACGAACAAGCTGGCACAGGGGCAAGAGTGTGTTGAGGCTTCCTGGACTACTTGGCCCGGGTCTGAGTATCCAGGAGCATCCTTTGTCACAGTGCGCTGAACCCCAGGATCCTTTGCATGCCCTCATATACATATTCCCACCTAGGAAGTTGGTAAGATCCCCTCCCAGAGTAACAGATAACGAGCCTCAGTCTGTCCTCTGGCCAGCACCTAGGGTCCTCCCCCAGGATTTGTTGGCACATTTCTAGATCTGATTCCCCCACCTCTATGTACATTTACACTGCAGAATCAAAGCTACACATAAAACTCCATTGCTGCTGTTGTTCTCTCCTGATACCCCATTGCCATCTGCAAGGGCCCCTCGCCATCCCCTGGTATCAAGAATTGTGTTTGTGCAAGACTGTGTAGCTACAGAACTCTTGCAAAGGCAGTGATGCAAGTGGCGTGAAGGAAGGGATAAAATGTCTTTTCCCTGCTGAGGGCAGGCAATCAATGCCAAAAAGGCACATTCACACTGAACATGTCCCCGCAAAGATCGTGGCCAGTGGTTGCCAGTTTACTGATATCCTGATGCCTTGCCCACAATCTGGTGATGCAAGCAGTGTGTGGAGCTTGCTGGAATGCAGCCTTGGTGGACGAAAAACAGGGAGGGGTCCCTCTGCCCAGAAGCCAGAGATTGCGAAACCGCGGTTGAACAATCATCTATGGAAAGATTCCCAGCTTCACAAATTAACCACAGGTTTGTCTACCTGAGGTTTCACGCTATGTCCGAACAGGCCCTCAGACTATTGCTGAATTGGTTTAATTCTTTTCTAAAGCAATTAATGCCAATGGCCATCACACTATCTTGTGGCAATGAATTCCAAATAATTGAATTGCTAGTCCAGAGATGGGACTAATTCTTTATTTCACCAGATAAGATATTTAACATGGTCATTTAATATCCAACTTTGGGATACAGCTATTATGAATATGAGCTGGGACCCAAAGGGCCAACATATCTCATTGACAGAGCAAGCACTGAATTTGTTATTCATGAATAGACTTTGAATCCATGAGCAGAATTGGAATTCTCTTCACCCCCTTTTAATGTCTTGGTGGTCTCACAGCCAAGATACTCCCTTTAGGAGAGTTGGGTGGCTAGAGACTGGAAGGTGACACACTTTTACTTCGTACCCTAAAATGATCTCTCTCCCATAACATACAGTAGGTGGCGGCAGTTGTTGTTTCTGTGTGTGTGTCACTAGGGCAGGCTTTTCTTTTTTCTTTTTAATGTACCCTTTCTACAGTATCCCCTACATTTCCTATTAATTTCAATGGGAGTACTCAGTGCTAATTCTCTGAAGCCTACCTGTCAGGCTGTAGGGAGGGGTATGCTGAGCATTGGCTTCAGGCTGGTGATTCTCAGATGGGGAACAAATTGTGCGGCTGCAGTGTGGGGAGGCAGAGAATAGGGGTTCTGAGAACAGGGGTGGGCCAAGACACACTGGCACTGGAGGCAAGGTGCAAAATGCGGCCTAGCTCCATGCCCCTGATGGAGGCCAGCACCCTTTCAAAACCAGCCCTTGCAAACTTTGAAATTGCATGGGGGGTAGGGAGGAAAGAAGGTTCCCAGCAGCCTCTTCTTCTCTCCTTCTGCCTTTGCCGGATTTGCGAGAAGTACGAGGGGAGACACTCCTTGCGATGTTTGCAAGGATCCGATTGGACCAAAGGAGCTGCTCCGATGGCAAGAGCAGGTCGCATCTTGCTGCCGTGCTGGTGCCCTGATAATCTGGTGCCCCAGTAATCTTCTGCCTGAGGCAGCTTCCTCAACTTGCTTAAAGCAGGTTGATTTGTTTTAATGAAATGTGTTCATGAGTGCCTCTTGAAAGGGGCACCCTGGAGCCTTCACAGGCAGCCCTGTTACTGTGAATCTCCTCCTAAAGAGAGTGTGTGTATTTACACATTGGCCAGACTTACGTCAAAGTCCATGTGAGCTCTTTGGAAGCCCCCCACACACAAATCGGGCTTTCTCTTCCGAATTCTAGCTTGTCTGGATGTATTTCCAGGTTTTTAAAATCCTGGTTTTAAGCAAGTATTTCTGAAAATGCCTGAACAAATAGGGAGACTCATTGATGTAGAGTAATTAACGTAAGAGCTGCCTTGCCTTGGTATGAGAAGAGTGGGGGAAAAAAACAGTTTTCAGAAAACAAGCTCTTTGAAAGTTCTAGTAACAAAACCTCTGTGAATGCTCAAGTTGACTTTTTGGAACAATATTAGTCTGCTTGCTTGTTTTTACTGGTTAAAACAGAGGTTTCACCAACAAACTGATGTAAAGCACACCACACATGTGTTGGGGAAAAGGGAAGAAATCTGTTAGTGTATACAAATGCTCCCAGTCTAGGACACGAGGTTTTGAAGGCAACATTGTGTTCCTCCCCATGGAGCTCCCAAACACACACACACACACACACACACACACACACACACACACACACACACACACACAATCTCCATTGGCTAAAAGGAAAACATGGAGGCATGAAATGCACAAAAAGAAAACCCAGGAGCAGAGCAGAGGGGCTGCTTCCCTCTTGCTGCGAGTGTAATTTGAAGTGGCTTCAGTCATCATCAGGGGCGTAGCCACCATGCCCCGCGGCCCCGACACACCCTTGCATCTAACGTCAGATGTGGGGGGGGCTGGTTTAGCTCCCGAGTGGGGCCACGCAGCCCTGTTCAGGAGTTAAATGGTCATCGCTGCATTCGTAGCATGGCCAGGAGAGTGCGGCCACTTCTGGCCGCACTGCGAACACAGCACTGGCCTCGATCTAGCTCCCGTTCAGGAGTTAGATTCAGGCCAACGCAGCGTTCACAGCGTGGTCAGGAGAGGCTTTCCCTGCCTTTAAGGCAGAGAAAAGAGCCACTCTTGGAGGTGCTGCAAACACAGCGCTGGCCTGAATCTAACTCCCAAACAGGGCCCCATGGCCCCGTTCGGGAGCCAGACCACACACCCCATGTCAGATGTGGGGGCGTGGCTAACCCCAGTAGCTGACGGCAGGCATAGGGGGCGGGATGAACAAGATCGCAGCGGCTGAACACAGGCCGCCACTGGTCTGGCCCTGCTACTGGTCATCATATGCCCCAAGAGCTGCAAGCCCTGTCTGGGAAAGCTCCTGGTCTGCTCTTTTGCCTTTAACACCAGCTTGATCTGCAAGAATTAGCAAGTGAAGCTTTCCACAGTATTAAGATAAACATTATCACATTCTAATTTCTGCAGGTCAAGCAGCTGTTAACAGCATAGGAGCGCAGGCATTCAGATCAGTTGGCAACCCTCTAGATTGGTTGTCAGTAGCTGCATGACTGAGCATTGCTTGGCTGCAAGAAGTCCCACTGCTGCCAACTGCCTGTTGCAGGGGAAGGAGTTCTTCAGACTGAGATTGCAGCAACGGTGAGATCTGTTGATAACAGGACTGCACAACTTTGGCCTTCCTGCAGCTGTTGGACCACAATGCCCATCATCCCTAACTAGTGGCCACTGTGACTGGGGGTTATGGGAGCTGTAGTCCAAAAACAGTTGGAGGGCTGAAGCTGTGCTTTCCGGATTTACAAGCAGCCACAGTTATTGGACCTAGCAAGTCAACTGCCTCCTGAGCTTGTGCAGTATGAAAACCCCTTTCAGGAGGGATGTGACTCAGATTCTGAACCCACCTTACGATGCACTAGTGAATCTGGCAGTGACTTCAGCTTGCAGTTGGCCTTTGTGGCTGAAACTCTGACTTACTAGCAGCATTGATCAAAGAACTCTGCATGCTGTAGCTGTCTGGCTGTTTGATCACGGTGAAACCCAAAGATGAACCTCAGGCAAGCCAATGTAGAAGCAAGGAGCGCTTGACATGTCTGAGAGTGTGTGCTGGCCAACAGATTTTCCAAGGATGGGCTGGCGTTGCCGTCACAGTAGGCATCTGCTAAATGGCTGGAAGAGACACCTTAAGTGATGCAGTGCAGAAATGCTTGACTAACAAGCAGAAGGTTGCCGGTTCGAATCCCTGCTGGTACTCGAGGAAGATGCTGAAAGGCATCATCTCACACTGCATGGGAGATGGCAATGGTAAACCCCCTCCTGTATTCCACCAAAGTAAACCGCATGGCTCTGTGGTTGCCAGGAGTCGACACCTACTCAATGGCACAACTTTACCTTTAAATGGCTGGAAGAGCTGTTCCTGTGCAGGCCATTTTGCATGAAAAGCTAAAAGCAAGAAAGCTCACTTTAGCTGTAAAAGTGCTGGGTTAACTTTGCAGAGGAGAGGGCATGAAGTCACGGACCAGCTTCCCAAACAGGCAAGAATCACCATGGATAGATAGCTAGGCCTGAGTCTAGGGTTACCAACTAGGGACTTTTATAGAGGACAAGTGACTTTTGGGGGGCTGTAACAACTTTTTTTTGACATGTGGTGTCTGAAGTAGAGGTGCACCTTGGTAATTTCAGAGCCTGGACCTAAAGGCCTTTGGAGGGCCCCCGCCAATGCAAGTTAAGCATCATGAATTTTTGAAGTTTTAGTGTCTTTGGGGCAGATTTGGGGCATAAGGTGGAAGCTGGGGCAGAAGAGTGGGGTGGGGTGGTAGTGCCTAATGGGTGGAGGCTACCACTCAAATTGCAGAGGGATTGGGCAAAGGGCTGATTTTTGGTGAATTGTTGGAGTTTATGCGTCTTTAAGGTTTCCCCCCATATGGTATAATGGAGGTGTATCGTTTCATGTTGGGGGGAAAGGGGTGGCCTAGATTGGTGTGGGGTTGGTGGTAGTGCCCAAGGGGGGCAAGGAAGCTACCAGAATTTTTTCAAAGGAATTGGGCAAAGGCCTGATTATTTGGGGTTTGCTGAAGTTCACGTGTCTTTATGGTTTCCCCCCATAAGGTATAATGGAGGTTTCAGCAGCCCCATAAGTGCACTTGCAGTGCTGGGGAGGCCCAGAGCGAGTGGCAGTGTAGTGCACAGAGGGTGCCAGCCACCCCCATGGGTTTCTAACCCATGGGGTACAAGGTTCTGCTGTTTCTGAGGTATTCTGAGTGTGGATTCTCTTATAGCAAATGAGAGTGGATTCATGGTTTGTATTGAAAATCTAACTTGCTACCAGAGAATCTACACTCAGAACACCTCAGGAACAACAAAACCCTGTATGGCAACCCGTGGGAGTGGTTGGCACCCTCTGTGCACTACACCACCAATCGCTCTGGGCCACCCCAGCACCCCCCAAGTGCACTTATGGGGCTGCTGAAACCTACATGATTCCTAATGGAGAAAAACCTTAAAGACACGTGAACGTCAAAAAATCACCAAATATCAGCCCTTTGCCCAATTCCTTTAGAGTCTGGGTGGTGGCAGGCAGGAACTCATTGGGGCACTACCACCCCACCCTACTCTTCTGCCCCAGATGCCCCCTTTCTGCCCTGAATCTGCCCCTCAGACCCTCAAACCTGTAAATCACCAAATATCAGCCCTTTGCCTAATTCCTTTAGATTCTAGGTGGTGGCAGGCACCCATTTGGGGCACTTCCACCCCACTCTTCCACCCCAGATGCCCCCTTTCTTCGCCGAATCTGCCCCAAAGACCTCAAACTTCAAAAAATCACAAAAAATCAGCCCTTTGCCCAATCCCTTTGGGATATGAGTGGTGGCAGGCACCCATTGGGGCACTACCCCCACCCCCACTCTTCTGCCCTAGAAGCCCCCTTTCTGACCCTAATCTGCCCCAAACAGCACACATCATCATCATCATCAACAACAATAACAGCAGAGCTTAACAAACCATGTTTCCAAAGCAGGCTTGATACAGATGCAGCAGACTAGACCATCGGGCCAACAACACACAGTGCTGCCCAAGCATTTTTTTGTCTACAAGCAACAGAGACACAGACAGCAGCATCACACACAACCTATTTTATGCAAGCAATCTAGTTTTGAACAGGAATGATGATGATGCTAGAAGTCACAGTATGACCCAATCTTCATTGCAAAGAAGTCCACACACAGAGAGAGAAGAGAGAACCTGTCCTGTGCCCATTCATGAGGTCCCCAAAATAGAGGCACAAGGGGGAAAAAACCATCCAAGGCATTTGGATTACATAGTATATATATATATATATATATATATATATATATATATATATATATATATATACATTGTAACTAGGAAACAGATACAATAGGGAACAGATAGAGAGCAGTAAGGGAACAGATACAAAATAACAGAATGAATGATACAATATAACCAGGGATTGAACAGAATAGATATACAATATAACTAGGGATTGAACAGAATAGATATACAATATAACTAGGGAAGATACAATAGGCTGCTTGGCAGAGACTATTAATATATCATTTACGGGGCAGAGGGCTTGAGGAGGATAGACTTCTGTTTTTTTTAAAAATGTCCCATCCCCCCCGAAAATCTTTGGAATGGGGGAAAAACCAGAATGGTTTCTTAAAACCACAAGGCCATGCTACCCTTAACAACCTACTAATAGCTAATGGGGATCCCTCCCACACAGAACCCCTCTTCTAAACAAAACAGCATACAACTTTTTAAATTCAATTGCAACCCAAAACCACCACCCCCAAACAGGAAACCCCCCCCCAAGAATACAGAATTCCAGAGGGGTGTGTGTGTGTGTGTGTGTGTGTGTGTGTGTGTGTGTGTGAGAGAGAGAGAGAGAGAGAGAGAGAGAGAGAGAGAGAGAGAGAGAATGGGGTACACTCACTCAGTCTAGGGGGCTTCACCCAGTTGTTCACTTCTGTGGTCTGGTCCTCGAGTCTACTCTTTCTTCTTCAATCTTCTTCTTGACTTCTTCTCCTTCAGATGTAGGTGGGGGGCTGGGGGCAAAAGTCTTGAAAATCTGGAGTAGGGGGTGGCTGGCCAGCCCAGTGGCCACAGGGGCTGGGGCTGGTGGCTGGCACACAGTAGACACAGGCAGGCAGTGATTCTCTCAAGGGAGTGAAAAAAGAATTCTTCTTAGGAGGATTCAACAAAAAAATAAAAAAGCAATGCAGCAGAGATGAATTGTTATCCACTCCCAGGCTGATAGCCACACTAGTAGCCACTAGCCAGCAGGAGCCGGCAGGCAGGCTGAGCTCAGGCTGGTAAGGCAGAAGGAAGTAGGCAGCATAGGGGCAATGGCATGGTGGCAAGCAAAACACAGCAAAAGTTCTCTCTCCCAGAACAAGGCACAGAGTGGTGGCTGGCCAGGCTGCTGCCTCTGCAAATTCTGAATGAATGGCAAATGAATGAATCCCTCCTTGAACTCCCTCCCTCCCTCCCTCCCACCCTTGCCCCTTCGGCCCTTCCCCTGGCCAATGTGGGGTCAGTTAGAAGTGGCAAGAGCCAAAGAAGCCAATGGGGAACAAGGAGGGAATCATCAGGAGATCAGCCCATGCTTTCATCACTGTTCTAAAGGTGGGAAATTCAAATAGACGTCAAAGACAAAATGGAGACTGACTCAGGGATCGCCACAAAATGGAGGTCCCAAACAACAAAACGTTTTGTAGCCGAAACAGGGGTGTTTCGTTTTGGCTACAAAACATTTTGGATTGGCCATCCGGTGTTTCATTTCGGCTCTGAAACAGCATGTTTCGGGTACAAAACATTTTGTACCCGAAACGTTTCACACATCCCTACCTTACCTATCCATTATGTAGTCCTTCAGATTAGGTTTAGTCCTTTCCTATCCAAGTGTATTTAACCAATACATATTTAGTTCTACAAGGATCTCCATGTGTTTTCTCTAAGTAGCTGCAATATCCAAACCATCCTCTGCTACCTACTCTGTAACTGGAGTGTGTGCTCATTCCTTAGTGCTCTGCTGTTTTACCTACTGAGGGTAAAAATTAACAACCTCTAATAGTATTCTCAGGGGATGAGGCTGTAGCTCAGTAGTAGAACATCTGCTTTGCATGCAGAAGGCCCCAGGTTGAGTACCTGGCATCTCTAGGTAAGGTTGGAAGAGACTCCTGCCTGCAACCCTGGAGAGCCGCTGCCAATCAGTGTAGACAATACTGAGCTAAATGGACCCATGATCTGACTCAGTATGTGGCAGCTTCCTATGTTCCTATGATATCACCATCAGCCACATTTACTCAGAGGTTAGTGCCACTTGGTCCAGTGGGAGTTGCTCCCCTATACGTTTGCATAGAATTGCAGCCCAAGCCTATGCATGTTTACTTGGAAGTGAGACTTATTATGTTCACTGGGGCTTCCTCCATAGTAAATGTGTTTAAGATTGCAGGTATAATCTGTTTCCCTCTGCTTTGGGTCACTAAAGTATGGCACAATGTCCCCTGCCCAAACCAACAAATATCAGTGAGAGAAACTGATGAACACAGTAATGCAGGTGCTCTCAAACTTGGGTGCATGGATGTTGCTGGACTACAAGTCCCATCATCCCAGCCACAATGGCTAAAGGGATGATGGGAGTTGTCGTCCAGCAACATCTGTGTACCCAGGTTTGAGAACTTATGCAGTACTGCATTGCTAACTTAAAAAGAAGTTCATCTGGTAATGAAAGAAAACAAAGACATTTTATTATGTATTTAGTTCTGTTACAAATATGTGTAGGACAATCACTGTATGTAGAAAAATACCCTAAAGGCTCTGGCAGGGGCGTAGCTAAGGGAGAGGGGGCCTGTGCTCAACCCTCTCTCTGGTGCCTCCCCGAGTGAGGGAGATAATGAAGAAAATGGGGATTGGTGGAGCTAGAGGGCCACAGGAGCTGGGGGTGGGGGGTAGGCAATGTACTGCAATTGCATAGGGGGCCCTGTGCAAATGTTCCATGCGGACATTGAACGACACTGATCATCTCCACAAGGCTCCAGTCTAGTTCTGAGAAATGGCTAGGCCAATGGCTGGTGGTGATACCCCCCTAGATATGAAGTAGTAACTCATCTTTGATTATCATCAGTGACTAGTTTTCCCAAGCAGACAATTCAGCACTTTCTATTGAGATATCATCTTTCTAAGAATCAAGAGCCAGCTTAGAAATTTCTGTAGACTGGTGTGTGATAATTTTGGTGAATGGGCAACAGTGTGAGAAGGGTTACCCAGTTCAATAGTACAGAATGGGATTGTTAGGATTCTCATTCCTCATGCACACCGGCACTTAATTATCATGGACCATGCTGTGTGTCATCTCCCACCTATGTTCCAGTTAGGACTATCTTCCTTGTGGCTGCCACCTGGCCATCATTCTGACTGATGTCACTACCCTAATGACTGATCAAACAACAGGACAATTGTTGGAGTGGGGAAAGGTCCTTGGATTTCCCTCTATATTCTCAGTTCTACACTCACAGACAGAATTGTCAGATTACATGCAAGTCAGTGCTCCAGGACATATTACTGAAAGGCATTTATTCAAACGCTGTGCAAATTGTGTGTGAGATGCATCTGCATAGTTGTATCCCACATCATTCTGTCAGCTGAAGGAAGGAATCACACCAGGGGACAAGCACAGTGGCAACTCTTCCATGAGGCAAGGTGAGGCAGTTGCCTCAGGCAGCAGATAATTGGGTGCCAGCCAGCGGCGGAGCCAACCAAATGGCGGCCCGTGTCCAGCCCTGCCGGCAGCTCCACCATTGATGCCCCATGCGTGTGACTTTCCAGCCACACTCACATGCATGTGACATAATGTGCAAAAGGGGCATGGCCCAGGCTATGTAAAACCCGTGCAAACTCTCCCAAGCTCATTTCCAGCTAGCGCTTGCTGGCTGGCAGCAATTATCCCCCTTCCTCTCCCTCGCTGGAGAGGGGCCCCCAGGGGGTGTGGAGACCCTGGACTTCAGCCCCAAAGTCTAGGGGTAAGAGCAGCTCTGGTATGAAGTTCTGGGGAGCAGCTGGAACACTTTGTTGGCTCAGAACACTTTGCTCTCATGAGCAGCTTCTCTTCCTCTGTCTCCTTCCCCTTCTTACTGACCATCCATCTAATGGGGAAGCCAGAGGGGAAGTTCTGCTTCAGTGGTAGGTTGCAGAGCTACATGATGCAGGTGGGCCTGGCAGGTGCAGCTGGCTTCCTCATGTGGTGGTGGCAGTGAGAAGTTAGCAGTTTACTACTAACAACTTTACAACTTTACTCTCTGGTCATCAGCTTCACAGTGGTGAACTGTATTTATTCTCAAACTATCAATTTTTTATCAAAATATGCATTCTCTCTCTCTCTCTCTCTCTCTCTCTCTATATATATATATATGCAAATTTTATGCAAAGTGGAAACTTTTTGTGTGAAAAGCGTCCTCTATTTTCACTATTCAAGTGATGGATATCGACTTTTTTCACCCTCTAGATCTGGCAACCCTAGTTTTTCCCTTATAATTTCTTACATAACCCACATAATAGGTGGATCTTATGTCATAAGGAGTAACAGTTCTTCAACAAAGTGACACACATAACTTCTGGCATTCAGATTAAGGGACTCCAAATATATTCAATTTGAGGTTTCAAGACCTTGAAGTTTGCTGCTGTGAATGTGTAAATAAGTTGTTAGCCTCTCTGGAGTTAGAACTATGGCTTGTATGTTTGTTTTGTGGGTTACTGGCTGGAGGTTCACTCTTGCGAAGCCCACGCTCTGCTTTTATAAAACAGGCAAACGTTTTTATTCCCCCCCCCCAGCTATTACATTTGCAACATTTAACTCCCCTCTTACAACTGGCCCGAAAGAAAGCAGCAAAACCAAGCACCAATGAGTAAAACTATCAAGAGGGTCACTGGTCTTCAAAGTGTCCTTTTGAATTTGTTGCTATGTTGGTCGCCTGAGGAACACACACGCACACCCCCACCTCCTTCCTGTATACCCTCGGAGGCAGAGGAAGAGCGTGGGTGGTGGAAGGAGTTGTGGTCCCCTATGTGTGAACTATAGCCGACCAAGGTCTTATAGCTAAAACAGATAAGGTGGAAAGTAGTTGCATTGTGGTGGGCTTGTAGGCCCATTGGCTTGTGTCAGTGGCCATTTCTGCTTGTCCTTTATCTTCTTATCTGGACACTGCAGCTTCCTCTTCCTGTTTTCTCTCCTAGATCTATTCTGAAATCTAAAACATACCAAGACTGGGTTTAAAAATAAAGAACTTATGTGGGGAGGAGGGGGCCATGGTCCCTCATGTGCATGTCCGCACTACCTTTCACTGTTGAAATCTGGTATGCTTAAGCTTTTCAGTCTCAGAATCAGGAGCATAGCTCTAATTGAGCAGGGGTGGGGGTGGGAACAAATGTCCCTGGACCTCTGAGGGAGAGCGGGCCCTTCAGCTGAGCCACAGCTTGCTCTTCGCTCTCTCCCTCTTGCCTCTCTGGAGAAGTAGTGGAGGCAGGGACCCATCTTCATTTTTTGTCCCAGGGCCTGCTCCACCGTGCTACGCCCTTGCTCAGAACCTTAGGGCATGCTGATATTTTTTATGTTAATTTGGTTTTCTTTTTACATGTACATCCTGCTCTTTCTCCAAGGAGCCCAGAGCGGTTCCTGTACATGGTTATGTTTCGTGGCTGAATAGAGATTTGAACTCGGGTCTCCCCAGTCCTAAACCAACACCCTACTAACCACTATACCAAGCTGGCGCTTGGCGTCACAATTGAAGACATGCTCAACACAACCTTGTGCCATTTTTGTGAAGGCTTGAGGGTGTCTGGGCTGGGCCATTTGCCTCAGCTGCAGGAGTTGGGCCTGAGTGTGGGGACCATTTCAAAACATCCAAAGGTGTCCTGTTTTTGCCTCGGCCCCCTTCAGCCCTACTTCAAGGGTGCTTGCTTTGTTTTGAGACAAACTCTTCAGCCACTTGAAGCTTTGTTTCAACGCTCCCCACCTCACCCCCACCCTTCAGATTATTATTATTTTATTATTATTTAAAATATTTATACCCCACCCCTCCACTACACTACGGCTTGGGGCGGCTCACAACAATAAAATAGATACAATGTGAAATAAAAGTAATAAAATTAACCAAATGAAATAAACAAGTTAAAAGTCAGACTAAAACCACAATCAGAATTAAGCTTCAAATGAAAAGTTATTTTAAAAGCTAAAAATTGAGAATTATAAAAACTAGCTGGTGTATATAGTTCTCATTTTAAGGCTACTTTTACTTTCTGCTCTGTAATAATTCCTAATCAGATTAATCTGATGCCAATATAGAGCTAGCAAGCTCTATATGTATTGCTCTGGAGAAGGAATGGGTCTAGACTGGTGGTATATTTAAGCTACCTATGTGTCTGTGTGTCTGGACAGATTGGGGTGGAGTAGAGAGAGTTGCCTGAGTATACATGTCTGTCTCACTGCTTGTTTAAGGATTTTCTGCTACACACTCAGTCACCTGGCTCAGACGATTTAATTTCTCAAACTGTGATTTGCTGGATCATGAAAGAGCAAGAGAGAATGACAAGCTTGTACACTCCTTTCCCCTTTGTCCAATGACAACATTGGGCCACCTGGGCACACACCCTAGAGTATTCTTTAGTGTTCCGGTCCTCCACGCTGCCTGACATTGGTGGATGCAAGACTGAAAGAAAGCACTGAATTTTTTTTTAGGGAGCATTAAGAAGTTTATCAAAATGGGGTGTATGTGTGTGTGGCAGTTGTGAATTTGAGTTGGTCCCTGTGGGTCCTGGCCCTGGTCAATCATCCTAGCAACACCCTGGCCTTAGTAAACTATGATTTATATTTTGTCCCTATTTTTTTGCTTTGTGGGAATATGTTGCTTGTGTTTTGTCAGACACAAACACAAGTTGCTAGACTTGCCATTCATTAGGATTCAGCTCCCCTCTGCAGGATCTCTATCAGTTAAATCTCTCAGCAGGAAGTGAGTGCATCTTGTTTTATCCATGTATGGACATTAAGGTGCCATGCATGGCATTTCATGTGCTGGTCAGGCTTGGTTTGAACTGTTGATAACAGATTGTAAGACAATTGTACTTTTCTAGTATATCTTTAATGTAAAGAACAGATACCTTCTTGGCTTTTAAAAGAGAGCAGAAAATGCTGTTGCAGAATAAAGAACACATTCAGTAGAGGAAGCTATTAGTAAGTTTCATATGGAACACAGGTGAGAGAAATCAGACGGTGATCTTTGGTATAAGAACAGGGGTAATTACAGTTCTGTGGTACGTTTCCCAGAATATGGGAACCCTAAACACCTATATTGGGCAGCAGCAATATAGGAAGCTGCTGAAAGGCATCATCTCATACTGCATGGGAGAAAGCAATGGCAAGCCCTTCCTGTATTCTACCAAAGAAAACCACAGGGCTCTGTGGTCACCAGAAGTCGACACCGACTCGACGGCGCAACTTTACCTTTACCTTATTTTTATTTGTGACATGTTGAAGGATATGTTTTTAATATCATTCTATAAACACTCTGTCAAAAATGTCCATGCTTTTTGGTTCCTGAGTGAATTTCCAAGCACCTTAACTTTTCTCTTAAAATAATTTTTTTAAATATACAAGAACAGGAGAGGAGAGCTATTCTGGTGCTAGAAAGCATGACTTGTCCCCTTAGCTAAGCAGGGTCTGCCCTGGTTGCATATGAAAGGGAGACTAGAAGTGTGAGCACTGTAAGATATTCCCCGCAGGGGATGGAGCCGCTCTGGGAAGAGCAGAAGGTTTCAAGTTCCCTCCCTGGCTTCTCCAAGATAGGGCTGAGAGAGATTCCTGCCTGCAACCTTGGAGAAGCTGCTGCCAGTCTGTGAAGACAATACTGAGCTAGATAGGCCAATGGTCTGACTCAGTATATGGCAGCTTCCTAGATTCCTATAGGACTGCACAACTTCAACCCTCCTGCTGTTTTTGGACTACAATTCCCATCATCCCCAGCCACAGTGGCCAGTATTCAAGAATGATGGGAACTGTAGTCCAATAATTGTGGGACGGCTGATGTTGTGCAGCCCTGTCCTAGAATACCTGGTTCCTGACGACAGATGTGTACTAAACTTCAGGGTCAGTGGCATAACTACTATTAGGCAAGGGGAGGTGGCTGCCTGGGGGCCCCCACGCCTCGAGGGGCCCCCCAGAGGCAAGTCACATGACTATATATTGTGAAGTGTGTGTGTTTGTATCAGCGAGGGGCCCATTTTAAAATTTTGTCTCTGGGCCCACTCCAGCCTTGTTACGCCCCTGTACAGGGTATTTCCACTTCAGAAGCAACTTCAGGGTAAGTTTCTGGAATTGCTTTCTACAATCATTATGAAATGTGGAACTAATGCTTTCTGGGGAAAAAAAATAACATTATCTATGGCTGCTGATTTACTACAATCAGCCATGGTTTCATGTCCGTTGGTTTCCTTGACATTAAGAAAGAGAGATTCAATACTATGTTCACTCTTCTCCATAAAATTAATAAAATAGGGAATTCTGAAAACATACTGTATGATCCCCCTGAAACTCTGATGCATTGTGGGACTTTTTAAGAAAGTCTCCTCAGTGATGACCATTGACCTGCCAAAGATCATCCATCAGTGGAACTGTCCATAGGAAATCAGTGGGCTAGTTCTCACAACCAAAAGCTGGATACAAGTGACCAGCCAGACTCCAAGCCCCGTGTGTGCTCCTGAGGAATGGTTGTATGACAGCAAAAATTGAGGTAGGAGGGAGAAGTGATCATGTGCTGCTAGCTGTGATCTGGGTAGGATGGTGTGGGATGTGCTTTCCCATCACTCTTGATACAGTGCTGGGTACACAATGTGGGTTGGCCAATGCTGTCCTACCCAGATCGGGGCTAGCACACAATCATGACCCCCTCCTCTTACCTCAATTTTTGCTGACACACAACCATTTCTTGGGAGTGCGCACAGGGCTTGGAGCTTGTCTGGCTGAGTCAGACCATTGGTCTATCTAGCTCAGTATTGTCTTCACAGACTGGCAGTGGCTTCTCCAAGGTTGCAGGCAGGAGTCTCTCTCAGCCCTATCTTGGAGAAGCCAGGGAGGGATCCTGAAATCTTCTGCTCTTCCTAGAGCAGCTCCATCTCCTGAGGGGAATATCTTAAAGTGCTTGCATTTCTAGTCTCCCATTCATATGTAACCAGGGCAGATCCTGCTTAGCTATGGGGACAAGTCATGCTTGCTACCACAAGACCAGCTCTCCTCTCTCCTATCCAGCTTTCGGTCATGAGAACGGTCTAGAGTTTAGGCCTACTATTACATGTCGGATCTCTGAGTCAGAAAGACAGAGATGGTGGGCATAGAGGACCTTATAGACAGACAGTGTCAACAGAGGAGCACCAGGTATTCCTTTGCAGGTACTGCATCTCTCAGAGCAACTGATATGCCAAGACACTTACAGAGAGGTAGGTAAGCTTGCTGTTGGACTTAAATGGCCACCCAGATTTTGCCTAGAGTGATATTTTAGGAAAATATAGTAGTTGCTGCTTAGGTGAAAGGAATTTTGTGGCAATCTTGATAAGTACTGATGATATTTCTCCAGGCTGTTTTTACATCTATATCTCAGTTGTCTAAAGAGAGATTTAAGGCAAGTGGCAGCTCTTGTTTGGGCAAACTATTTGAGGAATTTTGAGGGACACTAACAGAGCTTCACTAAGATGAGTGACATTTATCAAGCCCCCCCCCCCCCCGCAGCTATATATCTGCAGCAGAACTTGTGTTCTGTGCCAAAAAGAAACAAATTTGGTTGCACTGATAGGATTTCATAGCTTCTTTCCTTTCTGGCAGGCTATTTTTTCTTAGTATTATAGATTCCCCGCCCACATTGTGCACATGTTCAGCAGACAGGGAGAGACAACCTCTCATTGCTCTTTTGCATACATGAGTTCATTTAATCAGATTAAATGTTTAAACTGCCCACTGATTAGCAATGACGTTTAATGGGGAAGGGGAGAAAAAACAGAAGGTAAAATAAGCTCAGGGGGAACGAAAAATGAACAGCCAAGTGGCAATCCTAAATCGGCCACATCACACAGCTGGCTCAGAAACATAACACTGTGTGTAAAACTTTTTTTGTGTTTTTAAATCAGACTCAGGAGAGCAGTGAAGGAAGGAATTCCATAACTGTGTCTGTTTAAAAGTGTCATTGGACAGACAAGGGAGTGATTTATGTTTTTTCTTTCTTTCCAGGGTTTCACTCTAGCTTGCTGCCTCTTTGTCTCCCCTCCTCTCTCCCTCGTTGTCTTGTGCCTGATCTTATTTCAGGCGCCAAGCCTGGCTGGGCGTCCTCCTCTCCCCCTCCACGTGTGCACCCTCTCCCTCCCTGCCTGTGTGCAGCTGGGATTTTGAAGTTCGGTTTTCTTCTGAGACTTCAACTTTTTGGCTTGGGAGCTCTTTTGGCCCTCCTCTCCATGCTCCTCCCAGGCTTTTCTTACATCTGCTTTTATTCCTTCCTTCTTGTTTTGCAACACGTGGCAATGTGTATGCCCGCTGTCATGACCCACAGCTTCTCTGCAGCTGGGACGCTTGGGGGTGCGTGGCACACCACTGTTCTTCCAGCTGCAAACCCAACTGCTGCTTCCCCGTTCATCATTCTTAAAGTGTGTGGAACCGCAAATCACCATAAAAGCACCAACAGGAATCCAGTTGAAAGGGCCAGTCCTTAAACAGAACGCTTTCAAGTTTTAAATGGCAGGTTAGGCTGGGCCTGGCAGGCCCTTCTGGTGAGTGTATTGTTTTAGTTACACCATCTGCAGAAGCTGGAAGCAGAGAGAACAACAGAGAATGGAGTGCTTCTTCCTTTCTAATTTAGGTGATAACTGTATGATCAGATGAGAGGTATGCTCTTAACCGCATATTAATCTTTGCAGGCTGATCCCACAAGTTCTGATTCAAAGGAAGTTGTACCAGATCCAAGTCACATAACAGGGAGCGGGGAGTAACTTTGCTTTGAGTGTGTCATATCTGTGATGCTGCTCTGCTTTTAAAAGAATAAATGGGGTGCCCAAAACCAGGCCCTCTCTTGGGTTGCCTTGAGGCTCCGGAATACACTCCCAAATGAAATCAGAATCTCCACATCTCTGGTTGTTTTTAAACGACTTTTGAAAACACACCTGTTTTATCAGGCTTTTAGTTTACAATGTTTTAAAGCGTTTAAGGTTTCAAAGTTTTATTTATGGCAATTTTTAATCTGTTTATATAATTTTTAGGTTTTGGTTGTTGTTTGATTGAATTGTAAACCGCCCTGAGAGTTTATATAGGGCAGTATAGAAATGACGAACAAACAAACAAACAAAATGATAATATGCGCTCCAATATATGAGAGCAGGAGTACCAGTATACAGCTTGAAAGAGCTGAAACTGATTTGTTATCTGGTTGTGCTGTGAGCACCAAGGGATGGCAGGAGATCTATGATCATATGCCCTGGAGTTTTAATTTGTCCTTAAAAGCAACTGTAAGGGACTACAAGTTTCATTAGAGCAGTAATCCTGGGGAAAGGAGAATCTAATCCAGGGCTGCACAATTTCAGCCCTGCAGCTCTTGTTGGACTAGAACTCCCATCTTCCCCAGCCAGTGGCCACTAGTCAGGAGTTCCAGCATCTGTAGAGGGGCTGAAGTTGTGCAACCCTAAATCATGGGAACGTAGGAAGTTGCTTTCTACCGAGTCGGACCATTGGTCCATCTAGCTCAGTATTTTCTACACTAACCTTCTCTCTAAGGTTACAGGCAAAAGTCTCTCTCAGCCCTATATGGAGATGTCAAGGAGGGATCTTGGAACATTCTGCAGGCAGATGCTCCTCCCAGAGTAGCCCCATCCCCTAAGGAGAATAGCTCATGTGCAGTCTCCCATTCAAATGCAAACCAGGGCAGACCCTGCTTAGTAAAGGGGACAATTCATGCTCCTGCATGTTTTATCCTTTATCTAAACTGCCTCCCCTCAAGTTCCTGTTAGCTCTGCTGGGGGAGAAGCATATGTACCCGTAACATTTTTGTATATCCCTCCCCCCCAGTATTCCCCCACCAGCAGCTTCAAGGAGGGCATTTATTTATTTATTATCATATTTATATACTGCCTGATTTATATCTCCAGGTGGTGTACACAATCCAAGTTACAACAATTAAAACACTTTCACATAATAAAAGCAATTAAAAACAATACACAGAATAAAACAATGAAAACAATTTCAGGGAGCGAAACAATGGAAGAGTTCAAAATTAGTTTTAATTAAAAGCCTGAGGAAACAGTTGTGTCTTAAGGCTCCTTTTAAAAGCAAGCAGGGATGAAGAAGCTATTTTGACAGGGAGTACATTCCAAAGCCCTGGGGCAGCCACAGAAAAGGCCCGGCCCTGAGTCGCCACCAGATGAGCCAGTGGCAACTGTAACCAGACCTCCCCAGATGATCCTAATAGGTGGCAGGGTTCATGACAAAGGATGAGCTCTCTTAAGTACCCTGGACCCAAGGCATTCAGGGCTTTGTAGGTAATGACCAGCATTTTGTATTTCACGGTGGGGGCCCCCGCCAGCCTTACCAGGACCGGCGTTCCTTCGGCAGCCAAGGCCAGAGAGGCCCCAGGTGGGGCAGGCAGCCAGGCGGAGCAGCCCGAGGAGTGGTCAGCTGAGATGCTGCAAGACCAAAGAGCTTGGCTAGAGGGGCCGGGGGAAGGGTGGGGGCAAATGAGGAGGGAGGCAGCAGCGGACAGAGGCACAGCTGAAGGGGATATGGGTGAGAGCAGCCTGATATGGCAGGGCGGGGGTCCAATTAGCGGGGGGCGTGGATGCATCAGGTGTCAGGAGGGATTTAAGGCAGGCTTTGCCAGTGATGAGGGGCAGCTGGAGCGCGAGTGGTGGAGACCTCCAGAGAGAGACTGCCACAGTGACCCCAAGGAGCCTGGAGGAGGAGGACTGGGGTGAACCCAACCCCCTCCCCTCAAAAAGGTGAGAGGGAGAAGAAAAACAAGAGAATGGCTGCGGAGAGACCAGGGACGTGGCAGAAACCTATTGGCAGCCAGTGCAATTTTTTCAGAGTCTATTATATGGTCCCTTCGGGTTGTCCCAGAGGCCAGCCTGGCAGCAACATTCTGTACCAGTTGTAGTTTCCGGACTATGTACAAAGGCAGCCCCACGTAGGGTGCATTACAGTAGTCAAGTCTGGAGGTTACCAGCAGATGTACTACTTTTTAAAGGTCATTTACCTCCATAAATGGGCAGAGCTGACATATCAACCAAAGCTGATAAAAAGCACTCCTTGCCACTGCCTCAACCTGAAAAACCAGAGAGAGTTTGGGATCCAGGAACACTCCCAAGCTATGTACCTGATCTTTCAGGGGGAGTGTAACCCCATCAAGAACAGACAGATCTAAATAATCTCTCGGCCTTGACCCCCCACAATCAGTATCTCTGTCTTATTTGGATTAAACTTCAGTTTGTTATCCCTCATCCAGCCCATCATCACCTCCAGACAGGCATTTAGGGCAGTTATGCCATTTCCTGATGAAATTGATAAGGAGAAATAGATTTGGGTGTCATTAGCATATTGATCAGACTCTGGACCAAATCTGATGAACTCTCAGTGATTTCATGTAGATATTAAAGCATATTATTATTATTATTACTAGTCGACCCCCTCACAGAGCATCTGTTCACTCTTTGGGGCTGGCTACCTCTCTCCCCCCTCCCACCTGCCCCAGTCTCCGGCCAGGCCGAGTGCTGCGGCCGGACCTGTCGCGTCGCTGCCCCGTGGCTCGGCTGGGCCTGCCACCACCTCGTCACCCCGCGGCCGGGCTGAGCCGACCACCACCACCCCACTGCTGAGCCCACCACCGCTGCCTCACATACGTGGCTGGGCCGGGCCCACTGCCACCACCTTGCATCCGTGGCCAGGCCAGGCCCGCCGCCTCACATCTGTCCAGCCAGCCAATTCTCTTGGGTGCGCCAGCCAATCAGGTGCCTATGCCGCCCAGCCAATCAGCTGGGCCGCCGGGACGAACATTCCAAGGCACACCCAGGATATGTGTGTGTGTGTGTGTGTGTGTGTGTGTGTGTGTGTGTAATTATTTCAATTTCTATACCGCCCTTCCAAAAATGGCTCAGGGCTGTTTACACAGAGAATTAACAAATAAATAAGATGGCTCCCTGTCCCCAAAGGGCTCACAATCTAAAAATAAACTCGATAGACACCAGCAACAGTCACTGGAGGTACTGTGCTGGGGGTGGAAAGGGCCAGTTACTCCACCCCTGCTAAATAAAGAAGAGAATCACCATGTTAAAAGGTGCCTCTTTGCCAAGTTAGCAGGGGAACTGCTTTGCCAAGTAGCACTGGAGACAGTGTGGAGCCTTGTGGAACCCCATACATTAACTCTCACATTGCAGAGCAACCATCTCCAAGTGACACTATATGGAATCTACCTAAGAGGTAGGAATGAAGCCTCTGTAGTAGAACAGTGCCACCTAATCCCAGCTTCTAATCCCATTTACATGGGGGAAGATGGCCCTAGGGCAGGGCTACATAACTTCGGCCCTCCTGTAGATGTTGGACTACAACTCCCATCATCCCTGACTATTGGCCACTGTAGCTGGGGATAATGGGAGTTGGTCCAAAACCAGCGGTTGGGCTGAAGTGTGTGGCCCTGCTCTAGGGAGACAGGTTAAACACAGCATCACTTCTCAAGTTACATTTCAAAACATATACACAGACACAATTGTGTATTGAGTATAAATCAAAATGTCTGGAGGTTTCCATACAGAGGCTCCATGGCTGTCTATCAGGAATGCTGCAGCATTTTCCCTCCTCTGAACAAGGGATTGGTCTAGTAGACCTTTAAGGCTCCTTCCAAATCTAAAATTATATGATCTGATCACATGCTAGGTATAGTTTGACCCTTAGATGGAAATGCAGCTAATGTTCAATGGAGGAGGAGTACAACTCCCATCATCAAAGGTCCTTGTGTCTGGGGATGATGGGAGTTCAACATCTGGGGGCCCAAGTTTCAGAACCCCTGACTTAGTGAGATTTCTGCGGACTGTACGGATGGGAAGGTCCACTCAAGACGGCAGGGCTACAACCTCCTGTTCTTTCAGCAGAATCCTTGTTTTTAAAGATTAAATTCTTTTTAAAAAATAGCTAGTTGTAGTGCCAGGCGTCAGCTTATGTCCTCCCATCTGAAAGCATTGATTCTTAGGCAGGAGGCAGCCAATAGTTTTCTAGAGAATTAAAGGAGGTTCAACAGAAGCCTTGCTTCCTGTGATGTACACAGCTAGTTCTTTCATCTCACCATCATCTCTAATTAAACAAGTTTTGGAGGTTTTTAAAGCACTGCAAAAGTCTGTAAAACCTGTTTAATCAGAGGTCACAATGGGATAGGGTTACCAGCTTGCTGTCCAAACACTAGACATGTTTATTTAAATTTCCTGATACAAAGGAAAGAAGGTGACCATGATTCCTCATATCCATTCTTGTATCTACCAACCTTTCTTATCCACCAGCTGTGGCAAGAATTCCATGGGTTTCACCAGCAGGTAAGGAAGAGAGCAGGGGCGTAGCTAGGGAAGAGGGGGCCATGTTCACTCTTCTCTTCTGCGGCTCCTCAGAGTGAGGGAGATAATGAAGAAAATAGGGAGGGGTGTTGCTGCCATTCGCTCACTTATAACTACACCCCTGGAAGGACGGTGGATGAAAGGATCAGTGAGGGAATGCGCCTTGTCTCCTGCTGCATCAGGGCATTTTCCAGATTACGTGCTGTAGCAGTTTCGTTACATGTTCACTAAGTGCCCCGCCATTTTGCCCATGTTACGACATCGGTGTAGTTTCGTTGTCAGCAGGGTACCGTTCATATTTCCCATGACCTGTTTCGGATTTAATTGTTTCGTAATTGACCTATAATGTGGCAAAAGTGTTGCAGGGAAGTAGCTGTATTTTTCCCTTGTAGGGAGGCTTGTCATGTTATTTATGCTTGCAGCGTGTTGCAGTGTGGACACTTATTTTCATATTATAATTATAATTATTATTTTAATTTTTTTAAAAAAATATTTTTTAATCAGATTTGTTTTTATATTTTTTAGCTCAGTGGTTTAATGTGTCTTTTTTATAACCTTGTTTTTAGATTTTATTGTGAGCCGCTTTGGGGTTTTCTTAATGAAAGGTGGGTTATAAATTTAACAATAAAATAAACAATAAATAAAATAAATGTTGTGGTGGGGGAAGCGAGGGGGTGGTCGCTGCTTATGGTGGTGGTGGTGGGCAAGAGGCTCCCTTCGACCCCTATCCCTGCCAAAAGTGTGTTCCCTGGCACTTTTCTGAAGAGGAAGCCCATTTAACTAAATCATTTACTTCCGTGCCATCCCAAATGCAATAGCAGTGCAAGGACTGGTTGATTTTACAGCCCCTCTCAGTTCCGTCCATGAAATACTGTTACCAGACTGATTTTGCTCTTCTTCCAAATGGCTCCTTGTGGGGGGGGGGCTGCCCTCCCTTTTGTGCCCCCTCCTCCCCCTTGCAAAGCCACTTTTCTGGAGCCCCTCTGTCAGCCTGGCACTGACGGGGAGAGGAAGCGGTGGTTGCAGTGACAGCCCGGGTTAGAGAAAGCCCGCGACTGCCAGTCCCAGAGGAGCCGCTGCTCTTGCTCATGCGGGGGGGGGGGGCACAGAGACCAGACCTCCTCCTGGGCAGCTTGCCCTGCCCCCCACGTCTTCAGATTGCTCGCTTTCACTGGAGGAGCACTTGCCTTCCCTCTGCCTCCTCCCTCCTTCTCCATTGCATTTTTAAATATATATATATTTGCTTGCCTTGCGCACGTCTGCAATAACAAAAGGCATTGTTTTGGAATGGCGCCCCCCTGCTAGTGGATTTGCCCAAGTGCACCAATTATTATTATTATTTTAAAAAACAAGTTCCGTCATATCAGCAACCCTGCGCTCTCTCCACAACCCCACTGGCCTGAAACTGAGGTGGAGGAGGGGCCAGTGGATGCATTCCAGAGGTGGAATATGGAAGCTCCCTGCCTGGAAAAACTGTTGCAGTGACAGGCAATATGGACAGGCAAAACCATGTCCCGTTGCATATACAGGTAATACTGCTTGAGAATCGCTGCACTCACAGTTTCAAACCACTGCTTCATTCCCAGGGGTGTATCTAGGCTGGGGCAGGCAGGGCACATGCCCCGGGCGCCACTTGAAGGGGGGTGCCATTTTCTAAAATTAATTTTTTTAAAAAAATGGCCACCAAAAACAAAATGGCCACTGCACATGCTCAAACGGCCTCTGTGAGGCCCTAAGCCAGGCCAGGCCTCACAGAGGCCATTTGAGCATGCGCGGCAGCCATTTTGTTTTTAGCGGCCATTTAAAAAAAAATATATATATATATATTTTTTTTTTTAAAAAATGGCCAGGACGCATGCTCAAATGGTCCCTGTGAGGCCCTAGAGGCCAGCGCGGAGAGGGGGAACCTTTACAGACCCCCCCACAGCCTTTAAGAAGCCCCCCAAAGGGGCTACAAGTAAAAAAATAAATAATAATAATATAAGTCACTGTACACATATTTAGTTTGTAACTATGTACAGAGAATCAGGGCTTGTGAATACTGAGCTGAAGCTTATGAGCTAGGATTGTATTCATTTGCTTCTTGTGATAAGTGAGTTAAATGTGATGCCTTAATAATATGGCTATTTAATGGAGAGTTTGTCTTTGAATCTGTGTGAAATCCTTAGTATTAAGGCCATTGGGAGTTTCTTGCTCTCTTTCTCTCATTTTAACTGTCTTTCTGAAATACTAGAATATATTCCAAGCAGTGACACGGTTTACTCTTCATATCCTTTAATTATTTTCAGAGTATGTGGGAAAAGCCAAATTCTCCATTTATTTTTAAAACTTACGTAATAGTGATGCTACAATGCATAGTAGAGAATTAGACAGGCACTTCTGTTTAGTTTTCCAAGTACACCTCCACATAGTATTTGGGTATTTCATGAGCCCCAGCATACTGAAATTTGTAGTTTTCCAGCATTTTTTGGTCTGGCTACGTCCACTGCTAAATAGTTTTTGAAATATTAAAAGATTAATGAGCTTGACTTGTATTTTTCAGCTGATATTATGGTAAAGTTATCTGAAAGATGGGTGTCAGATGTTTGGACAGGGGGCGCAATTTCAGTGCTTGCCCTAGGTGCTATTTTCCCTAGATACGCCTCTGCTCATTCCGTTACACTTTGTATCATAGTCCAGAAAATCCCGTAGACCGGAAAATGCCCACGAGATTCAAAGGAAGGTGTATGACATCTGGATTGTGAACTGGCAACTCAACAGTGGAATAAGTGTGCATATCCAGGAGCAATGCTTCTATGACACTCAAAAAACTAAAAAAAAAGTGGACCTTTTTTACCCCAATAGAAAACTCTGAATTTAAGGTGATTCCTTTAAAGATTCCTTAAAAGTCTATACCAGTATTTGCCTAAAAGTAAGAGAACTGAATTTAAAATGACCCTCCCATATTTAACAGGAAAGAACTGGGGGGAAACCTTGTCCTGGATTTGGGTAAATATGGTAATATCTCCTGAATTTTACAAATGTGATTACTCAGAGGTGAAAGAAAAGGGTACCCATTTCTAAAGCTTCCCTTTAGCCCCCTATCTCTCTTTTCATGGTCAAAGAATGCCAGACCTTTATAAGAACCAAATCATGGAAGCTGAATGAGTTATTCAAGTAAATAGCTGCAAATGTGCTTAATCTGTGCAATTTATTCTTAGCACAGCACATGGATTACCTTGGTGCAGAGTGATATCCAACCTTGAGATAAAGCACTCTGAGTGTGACTTACTGAAGACAAAAGCAAAAAAGAGTCTTATGGAAGTTTAAAGACTAAAAAATGTGTTGTAGCATGCAGAAGACAGTTTTAAAAATGCAGAGCAAGGGATTCATCCTCTGTTAGCTCACAGAATCAGGGAGCACTGCTAGGATGATTATTGAGCAATACTGATATTCAATGTCAAAACAGAGGAAAACACAAACAGAAGAGGTTTAGGAGAACTGCAAAATGTCTGCAGATTACAAATGTGTAGACTAGGTATGCTAAATCAGCACACATTATTTATGTTATATGCACCAGATCTCGTCTTTGTAAATGGGAAGGTGCAGTATTGTGTACAGAAGTCTCATTTCTAACATGGCAGTCCCAGGACAAGAGAGGTGTGGGGTGAGGTTGCAGCTCAGTGGTAGAGCATCTGCTTTGCATGCAGAAGGTCCCAGCTTCAATCCGTGGCATCTCCAACTAGAGCTGCAAAAGAGCCCCTCCTAAAACACTGGGGCTGCTGCCAGTCAGCGCAGAAAAGACTGAGCTACAGGGACTAAAATCTGATTCAGAATTAAACATCAATGAATGGGATGAGAGGATGATGAATGGGAATGGAAAGAGCCCTAGTCAGGAATGGCAGTGTGGTCTAGGCACTTCCACTGACTTCAGAATGTGTTGACACTCTCCTATTGCCCTATACCTAGAACATACCTTCCCTCATTTGTTTTTTTGTGCAGTGAGAATAACACCACTGAAATCTGTATAGCCCTTCTGAGTGTTTGCTTCACATACATTATCTTGCTTTAACACTTACAACAACCCTGTACAGTGGGGCAGGAGTCCTCTTATTCTCATATTGCTGTGGAACTGGCCGAGAAAGAGTAGTTAGCCTAAGGCTATCTATGGAGTTCATAGTGAGTCTTGAAAGGCTTCCTTATTTGCAGCTCATTTCTTAGCTACTATGCTGCAAAAGCACTTTCTCAGTGATGGAGGTAGGCCAGCTTTTCTCCTCCTGTGCCTTCAATACAGGGTTTGACAACCAGCTTGCTGTGTTGCCTGGAAATCTCAGTGTGATGCCTGAGCCAGGCAATGGGCCTATGCAACAAGGGGGAGTGAGCAACCCAAGCAAGGGTGGGTTGCTCCCTGGTCATGTCAGTTTTGCCCAAGCAGGTGATGGACTGATGCAGTCAGGAGGAGACGTCAACAAACAAAGTGGGAGTGGATTGCTCCCTCCTCCTCCTGGCAGCATTTGCCCTGCTTGAGCCAGATGGACACAACCAGGAAGAGGAAAGAGTGACCTGCCTCTGTTTTAGTTGCTCACTCTTCCTCCTGGTTGTGTCTGACTGGCTCAGGCAGGTGATGGGCCGACATAATCAGGAAGAGGCATCAGCAACCTGACACCACTATTGTTGCTCATCCTTCCTCCTGCTTGCATTCATCCATTGCCTAAGTGAGACAGATGTGACTGGGAAGAGGAGTGGGCAAGCAGCGGCTCCAGTTCTTTGTGAGTCCGAGGCAAGGGGCAAATGCCTCCCCCCACCCCTAGGTGCACCCTCTTCTCCAGCTTTCCCCTTTTTCAAAAAGGCAGGGGGAAGGAGACTGTTTTGCCTCACTTGTTCCCTGATAATCTCAGGGAAGGGCCACCCCCATGGAGCAGAGGGTGTTGCTGGGGGTGTGTGGTCAGCTGCCCTCTCTATGAAACAGATGGTGTTGCTGGCTGCAAGTGCTAAGTCCACCCCGGGCAGTCTGGCTCCTAGAAACAAAGAAAAATGCTAGATGCCTGGTTTAATAGTTGACTGACAGGGAAAGGTTTCACCTGGGAGGCTTTAGTGAGAGTTTACTGGGAGGCTTTACTGTGAACTCGAAATTGTCCCCCAAAATCAACACAAATATTGGATTTTTTAAACTTCAGATATATATCGGGCTACACTCTTAACATGCTGTGAAAAACCTGAATTGTGTGTGAACAAATTGTGTGTGAAGTGCTCCCCAATAAATCACAGGGACTTGGGGGTAAATCTGACTGATATGTGAACGCACCCTCTCCATCCTGGAGGAGATGAAAGTTAAAGGGATTTAAAAGCCCCATATGAAAAACTGCCTGCTGAATTTCTCTCTGTTAGGAGGCCATTAAAGGCACAAGAACCTTAAGAAGAAAAGTTGGCAAAGGTGGGCAAGTCCCAAGCAATTTTTAGACTGTGAACGTCCAAGTACTTCTGTATGAGGCGGTATAAAAATGTACTTCATAAACCAACCAACCAACCAACATGGCAACCTTAACACTGCCCTTATCTTCTGAAGCAGGATGCTAGACGCAAGTAAAAAGTAAAGGAGGGCAGGTGTCCATTTCAAGACCTCCTATAAAGCAGAGACCTGGCCTCTTCTAGAAGCATAACAAACCAGTCACCTCTCAGCTGAGGTGTGAGCTCAAAGATCTATTTCTATCTTTATAGGTTTTTATGAGGTCTGCAGCTTGGTAGGAAAGAGGAAACCACACATTGGGGCCAGTACTGAGGGCCAGAGAAGTGACAGAGACAGTTCATGTGTCTGCTCTGTTCACATATAAGGTGGTGAGTGGAGAATGTCTAATTTTAACATCAAAAGGAGTATGCAGGTGTGGGGAGATGAACACTTTCTTGCCTTGCTCCCCACTTCATTCCATTGCCCCTGCCAGTCCGCCCCCCCCCCATCTTGGAGTATCAAAGCCAAAGCATCAAAGTATCAAAGCTGAGTATCAAAGCCAAACTGGGTAAAAAGGGAATTCAGGCAATGGACCATGTGAAGAGAAAGTGGGAAAGGACTCACCTCTCCTCAGCCTCATACTCCTTTTGAGGTTAACAATAGATTCTTCCCTGTCCTTGCACTTTCTATATGGACAGGGTGGATATATGAAATGGCTGCCACTATCACCTCTATTTTGGTACAGAGAAGGACAAGTAACAAGCCAATCTGGGCCTCAGCTTTGGATCTGGCATCAAAGCCGATAGGGACCAAAGGCAAGAGGAGAACTATGGAATTATGTTTACCTCCCCATACCCCCTAAAAGGATAAACTAGTATTATACATTATATTCCTGCACATGGATGTACAAAAATCTGAGGCCTACTGACAAACAGTAGATAGGGTGTCTAGACTGTACCACTTCAGACTGCAGGTGAAATCTCTTAGCCTAGAATGATCCCTCGGTGGTGGTGGTCGGGGGGGGGGGGGGGCTCCCCACACACAGAAAATAGCATAGCATAGCATGAAGAAGGTGACATCGAGTTTTCCATCTGAAAGGATTTTTTTGTTTGCATGG
Source organism: Hemicordylus capensis (assembly GCF_027244095.1). Taxonomy (NCBI): domain Eukaryota; kingdom Metazoa; phylum Chordata; class Lepidosauria; order Squamata; family Cordylidae; genus Hemicordylus; species Hemicordylus capensis. Next base: position 219,646,997 of record NC_069661.1, on the reverse strand, counting down.
CAAAAAATCTTGTTTGAGTTCCAACATGCAGGCTGTAGTGGTACAGCCTACCAGCGGTGGCTCAATGCCTCTATATGTCAGAGTGGCAAATGCTGCCTCTCCACTCGCCACCCCTTTTTGCAGAAGGGCATCTTGCTGCCTCCTTGGTGCTCCAGTAATCTGCTCACCTCACCTTAGGGAAGGGCCACCCTGCAGCCCAAACACCTTAACTGCTGCTTCTGAGAGCCACCTCTGAGGGGAACCAGGATACCATCTCTGCAGTGTTTTTAACACTTGTTGCTATCATTTATTTTGGAAGCATTAAAGACATTCAAGGCACCACCCAAAAGAAAAACTCCCAAGGGCCTCTGTATATTACCCCTTAGCAAAGGGCAGAGGGGGAGTAAAGGGGAATAAATTAGCAAAACCAATTCCATTTGACTTCCAGCACTGTTGTTTCCACATACCTTTGAAGTAGATCCTACAGAATTCCCTGGTAATAGCCACCAAAGCTTAAACTTATCACCTAGAGGTGTTTTTGTTTCTCCTTCATGGTTTGCATTTCCTGTTTCTAGACCAACATGGACACACAAAAATAACCAGTGGAAAATGTTGCAGTCCTTAGCCAATCAGAAATAACAAGATATGCTGTAAGATGAAGAGATGCTTATATTTCTAGTCATGTAAGCTTTAGATTTAAGGTCAACTTGCCCATCAAGCTGTACTGCTACCTTCCCATACTTCTCTAGTGACCTCTGCAGGTATCTTTTGGTGCTTTGGTGAAGGAGGATGGAGATTTCCATGTTACATGCAGGGCAGGTGAAGTGCAGAGGAATCTTAGCTACTTTCCTGACATCACTCTGAAAACAACAGCATAGCAGAGGATAGGGGGATGATTTCTGAGACAAATGGAGTCTTCACCAATACAAATTTGAACTAGACATGGACAAGAATATTCTACAGCCACTGTTTTTGGTTTTTTAAAATATTCTTCACCTGGAGGGGAGGAGAATGCTTAAGATAATTATTCTTCACACAAGAATAATTCCGAAAGCTATAGCTGGATCCTTGGAGACAGAGCGAGCAGACCACCAAAAAATACAGAGCGAGCAGACAGAAAGAAACAGAGCGAGCAGACCACCAGAAAAATACCTTAAGGATCATACATAGGAAAAAAGACCCAAATGAACTGAGACTTTTTTTTAAAGTGTGCACAAATGGCTGATAGAATCTAATTTTATAAGCAAGTTTATGAACAAAATCATTTTTGAAACAAATCTTTCTGTAACCTAGAGTTAGACAATGTTAAGTTTTCTAACTCAGCTGAAAGTTATTTTGCAAACCAAAAGGAAGAGTCATGAATAGGTATTCATTACATCAACAACCCTTCATTCACTGAGCGCTGCTACTAGTCCCCAATCTACTTTGTACGAATCTAAGTATGTTTGTAATTCCTGAGTATGAGCGGTTATAAACTTGTTCAAACTTGGTTATAAAATTAAATATAAAATCAGCTGCTTGTGGAGTGATTCTTGTGCAGCAAGCAACACTCCAAGAAGTTTAAATTGTTTCTGTCCCCTTCACTGGCCACTGTTGATTTTTCTTTATTTTCTTCTCCTGAATAAGGATCATGCTGGGGGAAAGTCATTTCTGGAAAGCCCACAGTTGTGTTTAAGAAAAAGACTTTCAAGAGAAATTCAGAGAATATTCAAAAGTCCGATAGAAATTCCCCAAAATTCCCACCCTACATATTCTCTCCCTGAGAATTTTCGGAGAATATTTTGAGGATACATACTCCCCAAGCCTAAAGGAAATACAAATTCTACACAGAATTAACCATGAAAGGTATGCAATTTTGCACAGGCATGCCTGCTTGAACACAGGCTCCAACTGTCGCTGTTTGTCAGGGGCAGTCTGTAGTATCTGGAATCCTGAAACTCTGGAAAGTTTAGTTCAAGACCGGATGTAAGTTAGGACAGTACTGGGATAACCAGCCTGTTGTGCCACCCCAAAGTGTATTTGCACATTGGGGTGTTTAACAGGGTTCAGAAGGGCATGAAATGCAATTTTAAGCCCTGCAACAGAAACATCAGAATGCTAGCATTACTTTTATGCCAGCATGGCCAACCCAAGGCTCTTCAATGGTTGTTGAACTATAACTTCCATAATTGCAACTGGGGATGATCACAATAAATTGCAGCTGGGAATGGTGGGAATTGTAATCCATCAGCATCTGAAAAGCCTCAGCTTGGCCACCCCACCACATTATTATTATTATTAATTCAATTTCTATACCACCCTTCCAAAAATGGTTCAGCGTGGTTTACACAAAGAAATAACAAATAAATAAGATGGATCCCTGTCCCCAATGGGCTCACAAGCTAAAAAGAAAAGTAAGATAGACACCAGCAACAGTCACTGGAGGTACTGTGCTGAGGGTGGATAGGGCCAGTTACTTTCCCCCTGCTAAATAAAGAGAATCACCACATTAAAAGGTGCCTCTTTGCCAAGTTAGCAGGGGTTATGCCTGTGGCAGTCCCATCCAACAATGGAGATGGAGAACTATGCTATCTGTCCCATTGTTTTTCTTCTTTCAAAGTAGGATAGGATCAGCCCTCCATCTTTAAGGGACTTTCCATATGTCATGTGTTTCCAATTTAACATTGAAGCACGAATACAAGAACACAGAGAACTGCCACTGGGACAGGATGTTGATAGAAGGCAGCTCCTTATCCTCCCCTGGCCTTTGGAAGTCTTGTTAGGGAGTCTGTACAGTTTCTAAACTTAAGAACATAAGAACAGTCATGCTGGATCAGGCCCAAGGCCTATCTATTCCAGCATCCTGTTTTATAGGAGCTGGTCTTGTGGTAGCAAGCATGACTTGTCCCCTTAGCTAAGCAGGGTCTGCCCTGGTTGCCTATGAATGGGAGACTTGATGTACGAGCACTGCAAGATATTCCCCTCAGGGGATGAAGCTGCTCTGGGAAGAGCAGAAGGTTCCAAGTTCCCTCCCTGGCTTCTCCAAGACAGGGCTGAGAGAGATTCCTGCCTGCAACCTTGGAGAAGCCGCTGCCAGTCTGTGAAGACAATACTGAGCTAGATAGACCAATGGTCTGACTCAGTATATGGCAGCTTCCTATGTTCCTATCCCTCTGAGAAGCCCACAGACAAAAGGTGGATGAGGGTATGCCTTCTCTTGCTGTTGCTTCCCTGAATGAGCTTCCAGTCATTCTACTAACATGGTTTTTTTTTTGTATCTGGACATTTTCAGTTTGACCCTATCCATGTTTATTCAGACGGAAGCCCCACTGATTTGGATGGGGCTTACTCCCAAATATGTGTCCACATTACTTATTTCTATTCTGTCCTCCCTCCAAGAAGCAGCCAACTTTCTATCTACACAACTCTGTGAGGCAGTGATTTGCCTGAAGTTTTTGTTCACTGAGCTTTATGTCCAGGTGAGCATGAGAACCTTGGGTTTCCCACGTTCAGTTCTGGCACCTTTGCAGTCCTGCTCCACAGTGGTTCCCACACATTTTTGAAATGTCCCTCTTTTGCAAACATTAAAGTGGCAATTCTTAAAGTGTTAAATTCTGTGTTAGATTCTGTGTCTCATAAGATGCACAATTCCTGCTAACAGGGCTAAGAAGCACCTCTCAAAGTGGCGGCTCTCTTACATTTAGTAGGGCAAGAGCAATTGTCCCTATCTAATCCCAACACAGCATGTCTTCAGTGGCTGTTGCTGGTGTCTCCCTTGTTTTTTTAACTTGTGAATTATGCTGTTACTAGACTCACTTGCTATGCCATTTTGGGGGGCTTCAATGCTCCCCTCAAACTTAGTCATTGTCCTAAGCTGCTTGGAAGAGAAGCTTTAGCTGGCTGCATTTCAGAAATGGCCGATCATTCTGATAAGGCGTTTCGCCATGGTTCCACCAGGTCATTGCAAGACAGTAATGGACTATAGGAGCTGCCCCTCTGATCCAGCAGCATAGCCAGCAGATCAGCAGCCTGTGTTCTGCTCCGCTGATGGCCCCTGGGGGCGGGGGACACACACACACGAGTCAGACCATTGGTCTATCTGGATCAGTATTGACTTCACAGACTGGCAGCAGCATCTCCAAGGTTGCAGGCAGGAATCTGTCTCAGCCCTATCTTGGAGAAGCCAGGGAAGGAACTTGAAAGCTTCTGCTCTTCCCAGAGTGGCTCCACCCCCTGAGGGGAATATCTTACAGTGCTCACATGTCTAGTCTCCCATCCATATGCTACTAGGCCAGACCCTGCTTAGCTGAGGGGAAAAGTCATGCTTGCTACCACAAGACCAGCTCTCCTCCCTTCACTGGAGGGGGCGTGGCCCGATTTCCAATCCTCCAGATTGCATTCTAGCCAGCATTTATTTCCCTTCTTCTCCCTTGCTTAAGGGAGAGGAAGAGAAATAAATGCAACAAGACAGCAAATGTTGCTGGAAATGAGCTCTGGAGAACTCACATGGGCTCTCTGGAGCCCAGGCCATGCCGTGTGCATGACATCGCATGCAAAAGGGGCATAGTCCGGGCTCCCGAGAGCCCATGCGAACTCTCCAGATCGCATTCCCAGCAAGCATTTGCTGGCTGCCTGCATTAATTTACCTTCCTCTTTCTCTAGCGAGAGAAAGGGAAATAAATGCAGGCGGTAAGCAAATGCTGGCTGGGAATGTGATCCGGAGGGCTGGGGCGGGCCAGGCCATCTGGCAATCGGGACATGCCCCTTTTGCGCGTGATATCACGTGCAAGGAGGGCTCCAGCAGCCCTTTTGATTGGCAGCCCAGCTTCTTTGAACTCTGCTGCTCAGTGGTGGCTCTGCCCTTGTTCTGATTGCATCTGAGCATATACAGAGAGATTCGAGACAGATCAAATCAGAGGAATAAAAGAGACAAAAACAAAGGAATGTTAGCTCTCTTCCTCCCTTATGAAACAGCGCTTAGAAGTCCCAAGACGAAGGTGAACTTTTCACGCCATTTTCCAGAAAGTGCAATGGAGAAAAAGCACAAAGGATAAAACACCCAGACATAGCCTAATCCATTCTTAAACCATACCAAATATGGAGCAAGCATTCCAAAATACTATAGTGCAGTGGTTCCCAACCTGGGGGCATCCAGATGTTGCTAAACTACTACTGGGGCTGATGGGAGGTGTAGTGCAGCAACATCTGGGGGCCCCCAGGGTGGGAACCGCTGCACTATGTTTCAGATTAAGCAGAAACTCTTCAATCATTCCTCAGGATACGTTTTTGCCTATAAAAACCTCCCCAAATAAGGCACTGATCTATTGCATCTCTTGTACTTGCACTCTGCACCCGTTCACCTGATAGCTTGCCACACACTTGAGACAACTGGAGAGAATAACCCCAACTAGATCAGATGGAGGGCTTTATCTGCCCCTTGGATGCTTCCTTTTTCTCCTGCGTGAGCATGAGGACGTGAGGAAGGGGTGTAGCCAGTGCCCTCAGAGGCTTGTCCCCAGGCTGCTAGGACCTCTCTATGTCCCTGTTGTGAGTTGTAAGATGCTTTGAGAACTTTTTCTTGCTGAAAAGCAGTATATCAACAGTAATAACAATTATACATGATGCAACACAGATCCCTCAGTACATCACAGTGTCACAGTTGCATCAAACAGTGGCCATGTTTGTTCTGGCTCTGTTGACTGGTTGATGGGTGGCTTGATCATGATGTTAATTATGGTTAATTTTCAATTAATAGGGCATTGGCTTTTACTGCTTTTGCAATGGTTTCTCTTTTTTAATTAATTGTTTATTTGTTACTGTATTCTTGTTTTAGTCTCTTTTTCATGTAAGCTACTATAGGTCACTGTATGGCAAGAAAAGAGGAATGAAATAACTTCTTGGCAAGGAAAGAGCCAAATGGGGAAAAAAAATCCACCTCAAAGTGCAATAAGGAAGTTTTAATATTTAGAATATATATATCTATATATCTATACACAAGAGTTCTCAATGGCTGGTTTGATCTTTCTGTAAAGCACCATAAATTCCACAGTTCATTGTGTCCACATTACCCCAACGTATTTCCTAGTAAGCACCAATTATTAGCACCAAAATGGTTTCTTTAGCACCTAGAATGGAAATCCTAGTTTAGCACCAAAAAGCAAGCTATTGACCCAGTAAACACACACTCAACTTCCTGGTGCCGTTTTAAATTCTAAATGCTAGACAGCAGCTTGTCACTAGGAGCATTTGAGAGCTGAAATGGAAAAAGAGGCAAAAGCTTGAGGAATTCAGAATTCAGGCCTGGAAGTTATTCAGTGCTAGAAATTCTTGTTGTTCCCTAGAGAGACACAGGGACGCCACACATTATAAATATACAACAGCTGGTTTCCCAATCTGTGTCTTGCAGAGAGGAGTCTCTTGTTCAGTTAGCCCCAGATTACCCTACACAAAGAGGCAGGATGCTCCTAAAGGACTTGGTTCCCGATAACCCTGCCCTGCAGGGCTATTTGCTCAGTCAAGACAAAAGCACATGTCCTGTATGCTTCCAAACTTTACCTGGATACCCTGAGAGACCCCTCTACTGTGGAAAGGGGCTATGTTTTTTGGTATATTGGCTTAAGATACTCAGCCACATAAGAGTGGGAGAGGTAGCGTGTCTACTGGGCAGGGAATGTGTATGCATGGATTCACCACTCGGGCATGAAAGCTGCTTTTAACATTGTGCCTGGAAATGTACCAATTCTTAGCATTTATACAGCACTTTGAGCATTCAAAGGGCTTCAAGTAAGACCCCTGTTCATATGATGCGAGTTGCAGCCCTAGGGATTTTGCATCCTAGGGATTAATATGAAAACAGAAAGCAATCTTCCTTCCCCTATGAAATACTATCAATTTTACAATCTAAGGAGGAGGGCTGGATGGTGCTAATGAAGGCAAACACCCTTTAAAATTGGATTTAGTTAATGGAAGGGGTCCCTGTTCCTGCACACAGGGTGGTCTAACTTAACTATGATGTGTAGAACTGTATACAATAGGGCTGCACAACTTGTGGCTCACCAAGCTGACTGCAATCCATTAGCCATGCACAGCAACCCACCAGTGGCTCCATAAACTTCATTTAGCAGAATACAAGACATGGCTCTTAGGGCAGCATTTAGCATGGAATCTATGTGACAATTAAGCTCGAGACAGCTCAGATCAACAGAGAAAAACATAATGGTTTCCCTTGTGTAAACAAGAGTGCTTAGAACATATTGTCTAGGAAGCACCATGAGCAAGCCCAGAGATCAACACTCTAGTGAGGGCAAAGCCTGAGATTGTAGGTGCAAAGGTTTCAAGAAATCTGGGAAGCCCAGCTCTGTTCCGAGGCAGAACAGCTGCTAGGACTGGTATTCCCAACACATTTAAATTTCATCAAAGGAGTATTCAGTTCCTTTACTCGACTAAATATTCCTTAGGAACTGTCTTGTCTAGGCATTTGTTGTGAGTCATAAGCCCTATTCACACATTATATTCAACACTTATGCAGTCTGTGTACAGTGGCTGACAAATTGTGCAACGCTCGGTCTGCCTTATAACAGAAGGTTGGCACAGTAATGGAATGTTGGTGCAATTGTGCAAGATGTAAGAACTGAGCACAGTTGGGTGATGGAAGGCTGCTGGAAATCATAGCCATCCGTCACGCAACTGCATTTGTGCAATGCTTGCATCTTGCACAACTGTGCCAACATCTTGTTACAAGGCAAAAGGAACACTGCTCAGCACATCAGCCAGCGTACAGATCGGTATGTAGGTACAGCTATTGACATGTTAGGCTGAACACAAGTACAGCAGGACACTATCTATCTGCATCCTGCATTTCAGGGGGCCTGTACCCAGGTTCACTTTTCAGTCATTCACACAAAAAGATGTACCTGTATACAGACATCTGAATGAGGGTGCATTATAAGAGCAATAGTTGTCCTTGACCCTCTTCTCCATTTATTACTTAGAATCCCAGCTCTCGGTCTCAGAGGCAGCAAGCAGATTTACAATTAAATCTCCCCAAACGTATTTTCTTTTTAACAACACGGCAGCTTTCTGATTCAAGAGGACAGCTTTCACTCTTTTCTCCAGCCTGCATTCTGTAATAAAAATGTTTCCTCAAGCCCCTCTCTTCAGATCCTTCCAGTCTTCCTCTGTGTGGTTTGCAGCAGTTACAGGCAGTGAAGAGAAGTGCACGGAAGGTAGAAGAGGTGCTTGGGAGGAAAGCAGTTATTCAAGGCTGGGTTTAATCAGGTAGCCGCTGAAGGTGATGTAGATGTCCACGTCATCGCTGTAGATGGCGTTGTCACGTTCCCGCTTGTAGAGGCGCACCCAGACTTCGTCGTTCTCCCGCAGCTCCAGCATCAGGCTCTGGCTCTGCATGATGCTGCGGTCGCTGGGCTGGGCATAGAGGATGACTTCCTCCTGGTCGTTCCTCATGACATGCATGTAGGTCTCCTTGAAATTCCAGGTGTGGACGTTGAGACTGAAAAAGTACAGGCCAGCCACGTAGCAGTAGAACTTGCCCTTAAACATGTCAAAGTGGCTATACAGATTCACAAAGACCGTGTCAAAGATCAAGGCCTGGTAGCCCTCGCTGCTGTGGAGGGCCTTCTTGCGGCCCACTGAGAAAGCTGCGTACTGGTGCTTGCAAGGGTCACCTGGGGCACCCATCTGTCCTTTGCTGCCCTTTGGGCCCTGGGCACCCCGTTCACCCTGGGGTCCCTCTTTCCCCCATTTCCCAGGAATTCCAGGCTCTCCTTTATCTCCTTTATCTCCTGCAGAGAGAGAAGGGGTGGGGGAAGAGGACCGTGGTGGATTCCCAGGAAAATCATGGTGGTTGTGGGTGGCCTGAGAACTCAGCCTCACAATGCATACCTATGCAGGCGTAGCTTCCTTGGCAGCCACCAAGGATAAAAGGCCACCAAGGCTGCCAGCAAGGGAGGGGAGGAAGAGAAGCAGGATGGAAGGCAGAGCCAATTGTAATAGCGGCAGCAGCAGCTTTGGCCCAGATGCAGTGCCTGAAAGCACAACCGTAGAAGGAGCAGCAGATTCTCTGGAAACCCTCAGAGAGAACGGCATCCAAGTGAAGTGCATAGTATCCCTCAACAGCCTCTCCTTAATTAGTTGCATGCAGTAGCCTCTGCTTGTTTGTTCTACAAGCTGTCTTGGCCTGAGGAAGAGGATATATTTTGGTCTTGGGCCTGTACTGCTGCTGACTAAATGGAGTTGCTCCGTATGGGCTGTTTCATGGTAGTTAACTCCTAGGACTGTGCGCATCTGTCAAAGTCGGAATTCCGTTTCGGAACTCCCAGCCCCTACCACAAGGAGGCGGTGTCTCACGGGGCAACTGCCCCAGGTTAGGAGGGTGGTGGCGGAGGCTCTTTAAAAGCCACCAAGAACCCGCGCAAGGAGTGGCTGTGATGCTCCTGGGAAACGTGCAGGGGGTGGGCATTCATGGGGCAGTTGGGAGACGCAGGGATGCCTGGTGGATGTAGTTCCTATTGCCATCCCTGCCTCTCCCAGCCACCCCACACGAGTGCCCAGGTTTCCCTTCAGCACTCCCTGCCTGCCCCCTGCACATTTCCCAGCAGCGCTGCTGCCCAGCTCTCCTTGCGCCAGTTCCAGGCAGCTTTTAAAAAGCACACACAGACCCTCCAACCTGGGGCAGTTGTCCCATGAGGCACTGCCTCCATGTAGCAGTGGCTGGGAATTCCAAAAATGGAATTCTGGCTTTTCCGACATGCACAGTCCTATTAACGGCCTCTCGCTCGCTCTCTCTCTCTCTCTACATAAACTGCTTTGCATGTTGAGTGGCTCTAGGTTACCTCCATGTTCAGAGGCTGGATGCCTCCAAATACCAGTGGCAGTAGAGGGAGCATGTCTTCATCTTCTGGTTGTGTGGTTTTCCAAGGCATCTGGTGGGCCACTGGGTAAAATAGGGTCTGATCCAGCAAGGCTGTTCTTATGTAGGGATGTGCACAAATGTTTTGGCAGGGGAAGTACCTTTAAGCATGAATAAAGCAGGTCCTTACCTGATCCTCTGCCACCCTGCCGCTTTTCCAGGCGTGGTGCTGTGCCGCTCAGAAGTCAGCACATGGCCGTAGGATGCACATGGCCACCAGGCATTGCACTACATGCGCAGTTGCCATGTGCATTCAACTGCTGCGTGCAAGCTGCTGGGTGAAGCCCCGCGTCCACAAGTGGACTTCTGAGCAGCGCAGCACTGCACCTGGAAAAGCGGCGGAGTCGCGGAGGAGCAGGTAAGGACCTGCTTTACTCATGCTTAAAGGAACTGCTCCCTGCCTGCTGAAACGATTTGGCAGGCTGCACCAAATTGATTTGTGCATATCCTTATTCTTATGTGACTGAGATTTTTGTTTTAGTGCATTTTAATTTTTTAAAATGTCATTAGTCACCTTGAGTCTTTAAAAAAAAATAGAAAGGTGAGATACAAGTACTTATAATAAATATTTATGAGGGACTTCTTATAGCTTGATTGAAAACTTGGATATCTTATTCAGCAGGAAGGAATGCAGCTGATGGGCATATTTAATTAGATATAAGCTAGTCGGGTTTAGAGAGAGATACATAATGTACAGATACACACACACACACACACAGAGAAAATTGTATTGTACATTGTATTGTAATAAGTATTGTACAATAAGTACAATAACCCCTGAAAACTGAGCAAAAAGCACCTTCTAAAGTGGTGACAGGGAGATAAATTGTCCCTATTTAGCCTAGCATAGCATCTTTTCATTGCTATTGCTAGTGTCTCTTTTGGGTTTTCTTTTTAGATTGTGAGCGCCTTTGGGACAGGGAACAATTTTCTCATTCTTTTGCTTTGTAAACTGCTTTGAAAACCTGTCCCAAAGAGTTTACAATCTGAGTTTAGACATCAGGATGAAATGTGGAGGAAGCAATCAATGGAGGCAAGAGTAACAGAGGGTGACTATGCACTTACCCTTCAGAATGGTGATGTTGATATATGGACGGACTTCTGGCATGATATATGGCAAGGAGTGAGGACTGCTTGACCTGAGATTGGTCTCTGAGGAGCCAGGGGCATCTGGTGAGTCACAGCAACGCTTGCAATTGCTCAGGGTGGTTGTGACTTCCTGAGGGCTAGACTCATCCGTGGGAGCCCCAAAGATGAACAGAGGGAGCACAAGGAAGGCCAAGTGAAGCTGCATTTGGGTGGTTTCCATAGTGACCTGGTAGAGAAGAAAAGGAAAATGAAGGGAACAGGAATGGAGGCGATGTGAAACGACAGGACACTGTCCCTTCATTCTCCTTGACTAAATCTGAGAAGCAAGGAGAGGTAAAAGGTGGGCAGAAAGAAGAGTGGCACAATTCTCTCCACGGAGATGCTAAAACAGTGATTTCAGGCTCCATAAGCATGACCAAAGACCTTTAATTCCAAGTAGAAGCACTCTTGGTATTTTGAAGAGTGAGGGCAGAGGACCATGAAACGAGGGTTGTCCCCTGGCCAGGGTCTGGGGGAGCCACCAAGTCTCCCCTCCCCTTCGCCCAGGGTGTCCCCTTGACCCTTCCCACACCCAGCTAGAGAACAAAATGCTTGCCGGCTGGGAGTGCGAGACACGGCCCTCTTCTCTCCAGCTGCATTTCACTGAAACACTGACTGGGGAGGGATGGGAGAGGGTTCAAATGGACCCTCTCCCAGGTAGTGGCCCCACCCCACATCTGACATCAGAGGCAAGGGGGCAGGGCCAATGCCAAGAACAAAACCCATCACCCTGGCAGAGCTTCCCTTCCCCAGTCAGTGGTTCATGGAATTGCTGACTGCGAGCTCCTTTCCCTGCATCCTCGAAAAGGCAAGGCAAGGAGCTCCTAGTCAGTGATTCCACAAACCTCTGACTGGGAAGCTCTGCCAGAGCTGATGGGCCCCATTCTTGGCATTGATCCCACCCCTTGCATCTGATGTCAGATGCAGGGGGCATGGCTTGGGGCATGCGCATGATGGTAAAGCCTAGGGGGCGGGGGAGCCGCTGGAGGACTTTGTTTATCTCCACAACAACCCTGTAAGGTACTTGCCCAGTCACCCAGTGAGTTTCATGGCTGAATGGGGATTTGAATTCAGATCCCCCCAGGCCTAGTCCAACATTCTAGCCACTACACCAAGTTGGCTCTCTCCTGCATTGCATTGCATTCTCTCTCCTCTCAGTATTGTACCTCCCTAATAACAGCTTTAGAGAAGAGTCAATTTAAGTAAATGAGTCAAATCCGGCCATCAGAAGTCAACACACATAAGTGAAAGAGGGATTTGAAGGGAGTGATGGCAGCAGCAATAATGGGACCATGGATTGAGGCCCCACTGCCATGGCCTCAATCCAAATAATTCTCCATGGTTGCTTTCAACCAAAGAAAACATGTCTGGAAAGCCAATCATGGATTTGCCATGTCATATCTAATTTGGCCCTATAGTTTTGACATTTATGAATTTTTCACATTGGAAATGTACAAGCTAAATCAGAATAGGGCTTTTTTCTTTAAAAAGTTTTGTTGTAAACCACCCAGAGAACTTGCGTTTTGGGTGATATAGAAATGTGTTAGTTAGTTAGTTAGTTAATTTCCTCAAATAAATAAATAAAACTAGCTTAACCCACAAAGAGCATCTGTGAGCTAGTACTCACAGGAGTAGCCCTCAGGAGAGGAGAGCTGGTCTTGTGGTAGCAAGCATGACTTGTCCCCTAAGTTAAGCAGGGTCCATCCTGGTTGCATATTCATGGGAGACTAGAAGTGTGAGCACTGTAAGATATTCCCCATAGGGGATGGAGCCACTCTGGGAAGAGCAGAAGGTTTCAAGTTCCCTCCCTGGCATCTCCAAGATAGGGCTGAGAGAGATTCCTGCCTGCAACCTTGGAGAAGCTGCTGCCAGTCTGTGAAGACAATACTGAGCTAGATAGATCAATGGTCTGACTCAGTATATGGAAGCTTCCTATGTACTTTATTGCTCCCCTCACCTCAGAGATCTCTCCACCCTCGCCCAAGCCACACTCCTGCTCCTCCTCCATCCAGTTGCTTCTATCCCCCTCACCCCTCCTGGTCACTCCTTCATCCCTTTATTCCACCCCCTCACCCCTCTTGGTCGTGGCTGCAGTGTTGCTGGTGCCTATTGGCCAAGCTGCAGCCCCCTATCCCCAAAGACCTTCCCACCTTCACCCGAGTCCCACTCCTCTTCACAGGAGCAGCAGCAGCGGTTTACCTGGGTGGTTGACCGCTGCTGCCACTGCCATGGCCACCTGTTACCCTCAGGCCACTGACAGGCCCAGGCCTGTCCCTTGCCTGCCTCCCTCCGCCAATGGCCTCATTAGCCCCTAAAAGCAGCAGTGGTTGACTGGGCCCTTCCTTGCTGCCAATAGGCTGCTTGCTTCCCAAAGGCCGCTGACAGGCCAATGACCATCCCTCGCCCTTCCTTCTTTCTCTCTTCCCCTCCCTTTCTTCTCTCTCCTCCACTCGCTCTTCTCCTCCCTTTTTTCTCTGCCTTACTGAGTTAACATATCCTGTTCATTTTGTTTCCTCATCTAATTCACACAACGGCAGCCTCCTTCTCCTGAAGGGACTCTCTCCTCTCTCATGACCCCTCTCTTCGTAGCTATCCTTCTATATATAGATATTCCTCTCCTCTACAATCATAACATCTTCCAACCAGTAGCAGTTGTATTCAAACTGACCATAATCATCACAGGCTCCTCCCTATCTGAATATGGAATCCCCACTGCCCAATCACCATGGTGCCACAAGCTCCTCCTCCCTATCTGCATATGGGATCCCCACAGCACAATCACCATGGTGTTTCTGCTCTCACAGGCTCCTCCCCCCTATCTGCATATGGAATCTCCACCGTCCAATCACCAGTGCTTCTGCTCACGAAATCTCGCGAGAGCTGCTATGCATGAGATTAGCCATGGGTACGCCTTAGAGAATTATAGATAGAAGATACATTTCTTAAGTAACCCTCTGCCCCCTTTAAATATCCTGCCATGCCCAGGATGCCTTAGGCTGCAATCTTGTGCACACTTACCTGGAGTAAATGTCACTAAAAACAAGGGACATACTTCTGAGCAAACATGAACAGGATTGTGTTGTTCAGCATGGATAGGGTTGATAATGCTCTTGAAATATTCACCCTGACCCAGGAGGCCTCTTGGATGGGTCAGCAGGGTGGAGTTTGGAGTACTGCCTCTTTAGTGGGACACCAGCCATTACTGATTTTATTTTTTAACCAGTTTTTCTCCTATTCTAAACATGCTCTCATTCTTTAACTGGGAGCTATTACAAAGTCCATTTAAAACAACAAAAAACAAAACAAAACTTTGGAACAAATCAGTGCTCCAGGTAGGGCAGCTCAAGCATTCTGAGGCTGGCTGAACATCCCAGAGGTTAATATTTATTCCAAACTGAGTGTGCCCATCATTAGCAATCCAAATGCACCAGTGCCCCAGCCCACTGCTGCCTCAGTTTTGCAAATCTGCACAATGGGAATAATAATTGCAGCCAAACAAAAACCTCAGCAGCCACAAGAAAGTTTCATTGCTTGACTGGGCAACAAAATGTGCAGAGATGCTGAAAGGAGCAAAAATATTTAAGACTGCAGTTTTGATTTGGGGTGGGGGTGGGGGTGAAAGAACTTTGTTTTGGCTCAGCAGCCTGTGCCTGTACCTACCTCGCAGGAGTTTCTGAGGCTTTTCTAACAGGAGCTGAGAAAATCTGCCCTCAGGGGGGAAGCTGCACCATTGCATCTGAGAGTAACCAAAACACTTAGGGGGGAAAAACCCCACATTCTCCCCCTATTCCCCGGGGAAATTTGCAGAGCGCTTTGAAGGCAGAAAATGCAAGCTTTGCAAAAGGGGCGGATGGGCTGGCAGGACTGGAGCGCGAGGGGAGAGGGAAGGGAGTTCGTGAAGGCATGTGCGTTTGATTAACTGCGCCTTGCCAGAGCTTTAGAGGCTCCCAAAAGAAGGGTGATGAGGCGGGGGTGGGGGACACGGGATACACTGGACAGAGGGGCAGCGACTCAGCGAGAAAAACAGTTGGCCTGCTGCTCCTTCCCCTCCCTGCCCCACTCCGTCCCTCCCCGGGGACCTCTCGCTCTTGCCTTCCCCAGCAAGCTCACCCTAGAGGAGAGGCGCATCGCCGCTGACTGTAGGAATCCCTCTGCGCTCCTCGGCTTGCTGGTCAGTCCCTTCTGCACACTGGGTAACCTCTGCTAGCAAAGCCAGCCTGCAGTTCCATTTCTTTAATAGCTTGTTGTTGGCAGAGACGCCTCAAACCGCCGGCTCTGGTGCGCAGCTCGCCCGAGCCACTCTCTCTCTCCTCTCCTCCCTCGCTCCCTTCCCTGGGCTCTCAAGCAAGAGCGAGTGTTAGGTTTCGGCCGCATTAACTCTTTCCTCTGCTGAGGAATCAGCTCCCCGGCTTCCAAGCCAGGCCTGCCTGAGCCTCTCCTGCCCCTGGCCGGCTGACTCTGGGCATCCTCGCTTCCCCCTCTGTTTTGGCCTGGGGGTGGGTCACTCCCTTTCCCCCCTCCCTCCAAAGCAGGACTTGGTATCAAAATCGAAAAGCACCTGGCTCAACCCCTGATTTGTGAGGACTGGTTGGGCCTGCTAGATTAGTGAGCTGGCACAGGGCAACTAGGAGAAGGGCAAGGAGGGATGGGACGCTATGAAGGTAAGAAGAGCCTTTCTCGATCAAGCCCAAGGCCTGTCTAGTTCAGTACCCTGTGGCCCACCAGATGCCTCTGGGAAGCCCACAGGCAAGAGGTGAGGGCATGCTCTCTCCTGCTGTTGCTGCCCTGCAACCGGTATTCAGGGGCATCATTATTGCTGGGGCAACTGACACGCCCTCTAAATCCCTCTTTCACCTCTGCGTGTTGATTTGGCAGCTCTGGTTTGGATTTGACCCTTGGGCTTTGAGATGCTGATCCCTAGACTAGATCCTGGAATCACATAACGTTAAGAGTCTTCTCGTCCAACTCTCAGCTCAGTACAGGAAACTGCGGGAGCATCCCTGAAAGGTGGCTGGCTGACCTCTGTTTGGAAACCTCTAAAGAGGGAGAGCCCATCACCACACAAGGCAGAGTGTCCCGCTGTTGAACAGCTCTTACCATCAGAAAATTCTTTACAACCCAGTTGTTTCAAGTGAGATTTACGCTCATTAAAGAATCAAGCAGGACTATATAACAAGAATCTTTTATTAGAGGTCAGCTCCAACGTCCATCTGAATCCCTCCTGCTCCTACTCCATGCTGTAATAACAAGCACTTCGTAGTAGCTGTTCCCTTTATCTGTATCTTCCCGCTGTGTTGCTGCGTTATTGTTCCTGACTGCTGCCCCACCTCTGCTACTTAGTTCCACCTGCATTGATACACCATTGGTTCTAGTCCTGCTCTCTGAAGCAAGTCCGCTCCCTCTGTGACAGCCCTCCAGATATTTGAAGATGGTGGTCATATCTCCCCTTTGTCTACTCTTCTTCAAGCTAAACACGCCCAGCGCCTTCAATTATTCCTCATAGGGCTTAGTTCCCTGGCCTCTCTTTGTAGAGAAGACCATAGAGTTACAAGAAGTATGTTTCCATCCACTCGGCAATTCTGATTCAGATTTGATCCCTGGGCTTTGAACTGCTGATCTCTAGACTAGGTCCTAGAATCACAGAACGTTTGAGTCTTCTCTTCCAACTTCCAGCTCAGTACAGGAAAACTGCAGACAGATTACTACAAGACAGACCATAGTGTTACAAGTATGATTCAGCCCCTTAGTTGAATCCATTTAGATGCACGTGCAGTCACTTCTATGAATCTCCTACCGGCACAACATTCACATTTATTATTATTAAGAATATTTACAAACTGCTTTTCCATGAACAAGTTCTCAAAACTGTTTACACAGAAAAAGGAATAAGATGATTCCTTGTCCCTAAAGGGCTCACAATCTAAAAAGAAACACAAGACACTAGCAACAGCCTCTGAAGGGGTGCTGTGCTGAGGTTGAATAAGGACTGTTGCTCTGTCCCTGCTAAATATGACAGCTAGTCTGGGGTAGTGGTTTGAGTGTTGGACTAGGACCAGGGAAACCCGGGTTCAGATCCCATTCAGCCACGAAACTCACTGGATTACTCTGGGCCAGTCACTACTCTCACAGCCTAACCCACCTCACAGGATTGTGGGGATAAACATAATCATGTACACTGCTCTGGGCTCCTCGGAGAAAGAGCGGGATATAAATGTAACAATAAATAAGAGAATCACCATTTTTAAAGGCACCTCTTTGCCCAGTTAGCTGGGGACATGTCTGGCACAGCTCAGTGCAAAAGCAGCCCCCAACCCCTTATGATAACTAAGAGTGTGCATATGCAATGATAGCTCATGTCATGCACAGGCTTCATTTGCTTGGCTAGAATTCATTTTTCTGGCTTTGCCAGAATGGGAGGGAACAAGGAAAATTCTTCCTTGTTTGCAATCCTTACTGAAGCGTTTCCTGGCTTCTACCTGCTCCGAGAAGTTTTTGGTGAGCCTGTTCCTGGCTGAAGTTGAGGGGAATGCAGGGCTATGCAAAATCAATTTTCCCTTCTCACTGAGGGCAAAACAGCAGCATCAGCAGGTTTACTGTATCTCTCAAGTTATTTGAGGAAAAGCTGGAGAATGCCTTACACAAGGCTCTGGAGTGGACAAATTGTTTCCATTTGTTTAGATTAGAGAGTCAGGGGTGGCTGTAGCCAAATCTGGTTTGCTTCCCACAGCTTGGCAGGAAAGCAGAACACAGAGAGAAGCAAAAGGAAAGTCTGGGGAAATATACTAAGGAAATGTGGAGCAGAGGGGAGAGCGGAAGGCACTGGGATGTTGTTGATTTTCATGCTATCCTACAAGCCAATAGAGAATGGAAATGGAGTGAAATTTCCTTGCTTCCCTCGAGGAAATGTGGTCCTCCTAATTCAGCGGTGGGATGTAAAACTGAAAACAAAACTGAAAACAAACCAAGACATTCTGAGTAGAAATCCTAACACTGCTACCAGGGGCATTGCTAGGTATGCAAAATATCGAGGGCCTAGGCCCACAGCCCCCCTTTTGATTATTAAACTCAAATCATGCCCCCCCACCGGCAGAGAATAATCACACTTGACTCTTCCTCAAAGTGGAGGAGCTTTCCCACACAGGGCTTCCAGCTTGGAATATCCAATGAGCAAAGTCACTTCAAATGAAACTCACAGCATTAGGGAAGCAGCCCCTCCCCTCCCCTATCTACTGCGAGTTTTCTTTTGTGTAGGTTTACAAAGTTTACAAGCAAAAATTTACAAGCAAAAGAATCAGCGGTAACAGTGAAGCTGCATGGTGTTGTCCAGTCCAGCGTGAACCACCAATGGTGTGATGGAACTTATGGCCCTTGACCAATCCATGGTTCTTCCTGCATACACAGCTTGCTTCCGTGCTTTCCTTGTGGCCAATGGCTTTCTAGAGGAGGCGGGATGCCATGCCTCCCTTTCCCCCAAGGGTATAATAATTAAAGTACCCTCTGTGATCTGGCTGTGTTGAAGTACACACACACACACACACACACACACACACACACACACACACACACACACACTTCTGCTTAATTGGTTTGTGGCTCAGACTGCCTGTTAGTCATCAGCCTTGGGTTTCTATCCCCCCCACCCCCAGCCACGACCCCAACACACACATACACACAGAAGTCCCCAGCATGTGTCAGCTCTCCTGCAACAACACCTCTGCTTTTGCAGCCCCATCCGAGCTTGGATTGCATGCAAGGAAATGCTCATTTTCTGCAAAAGACTGCAAATCCTCCTCCCAGATCTCCCCCCTCCAAAAACCTTCAAAGAGCAAAAAGCCTGAAAACTGGGTTTTCCATTCTTTGCCTCAGGGTCCAACGAAGGCAAGGCAGCTAGGCAGCTTTGTTTTTGCATCCCATAGGTGTGACTTGCTCTTATCATGTAAATGTAAAGACTGATGTCAGCGCCTTGCTGTGGATTTTCCAGGAAACTTCGCTGAAAAACAAGATTTTTAAAACTCGTATATAAACTGGGATGAGGTGAAATCCAGTAGGAAAAGCCCGATTTTTGTGGGGGGGTGTTTCCAAAGGCATCAAACTAACCTTGGTGGGAATCAGCTGTAGTGAGAACACACACCCTCCTTTCTGGAGGAGATTCGGGGTAAAGCCCTAGTGTGAGAAAGCTCCAGGAGACAAGTACTGTATTGGGGGCTAAAGGGTCTGTTTTCTTTCCCATATAGCACCTTTTAGAAAGGAGACTGATGAGAAGTGCTCATAGCTGCTGGCGAAGAAGGTAGCTGATGAGATTAGGGGCTCTAAGCCATTAATTGGGGGACCAAGCCCCATGGGTCTACCCCTATCCAACTGCTACTGGTGTTGTTGAGACCTTGGTAAGGTCACCTCATCTCTGTGTTGATGTCCTGATTGCTTCTCAGGGGATCCCCAGTGTATTTTGATGGGGGTATTATTATTGTATTTCCTGTTGTCTATCCTTGGCTGATACACACTTTTTTCTGTTTCCCAAAAGATTCCCTTCAGATGGACTGGGGACACAGCCAGTTCCAGTTTGCAGTTAGGGTTCCAGAATCAGGGTTAGGCTGGGTGCTGGATCCTTGGACCCACCTTCTGCACTAGAGGAGCTGCAGTTCTTGGTGCTGCTATTCTTTCAGCTTACTAGTCTACAAGCATCAAGACCAGGGCAGCCTAGGAGGAGAGCTGGTCTTGTGGTTGCAACTGGGAATGACCTCCTTTGCTAAGCAGGACCTGCCCTGGTTTTCATTTGGATGGGTGACTACATGTGAGCTCTGTCTGCTCTAAAATATTCCCCTTAGGGGATGGGGCTGTACCTCCATGGCAGAGCATCTGCTTGCATGCAGAAGGTTCCAGGTTGACTCCCTACCATCTCCAGGTAGGGCAGGGAGAGACTCTTGCCTGAAACCTTGGAGAGCTGCTGCCAGTCAGTGTAGACAATACTAAGCTAGCTGGACCAAAGGCTCAGTATAAGGCAGCTTTCTTTGTTCCTATGCTCTTCTGGAAGCAACCCTTAACATTGCAGTGGGTCCTGCTCCCTTGTGTGACTGATCCTCTCCACTTTTCTTTGAGCTCAGGAAAATAATATTAAAAACTGCTTTCAGCTATCTTCTACCATCCTGAACCAACATAATGGATATGGGTGGTTGGGGGTAGGGAGATACCTCCAGATATACTCACAGGACCAGCAAACCGTTTAAATGGTGCTTTTATATATCTGGCTGCACTTAATCAGGAGTAGGACAGAGAAGGGACTTAGGGAGAGCGGGGGTGGAGATGAACAACTCTGCAGTGCACAGTGCTCTTTACACCACCAGAAATCCATACCACAGTCTTGAAAATGATATGCCATTTCTTTCTGGCTTGAATTTTGTTCCGCTGGAAATTAGAGGAGTTTTCAAATTTGGGAGGAGGAGAATTGTGACAAATTTGTCTGAGCCCCATATATCAGTGTATGTGTATCTATTATCTGAGATCTCAAATGTGAATGCAATGTCTTTCTTAACAGATAGATGCACACTATTATTAGTGGGGTGAATGGCACATACATATATAACCTGCGGCCATTCAGTAGATTTTGAGCAAATGTCCCAGCTGCCATTTTAGTGTGCAAAACCAAATAAAATGGTTTAGACTTCCTGTTGAAAGTATTTTCTGACATGTTCTGGCCCTTGTACATGCTTTTTGCAGGTAGGCTGTTGAATGCTATAAAAATGAGGAAGGATGTGATAAGCTAGTAATGAAATACCATAAGGGAAAAAGAATGGACTATGTATTAAATCCAGAGAACCATGCCAATGCTAATGCTTAAAGCAAAACAAAAGCTAAACTCTCCCTCAGACATCTGGATGTACTCTAAATGAAAGCAGGAAATACAATATAAGGGACTATGCCTCCTCCCTAAATATACAGAAATATTAGGGAACCTTCTACATAGTAAGAACAGCTTGAGAAATATCCATAATGGATAGGACAGGCGCCCACAAATAATATATGGAGCACTGTTCAATCCATTATGAAGGTTTTGACGATTAAACAGTAAGCATGTACTGACAATGCTGGAGAATTTGTTTGCACAAAGCAGAGCAAAATGAGGGAAAGAAAGGAAACAGACAAATAAATCAATAAATGTACTTTTTAAAAAGGAAGATGGGGAGGGAATTGGATGGGATGGGAAATAGATTTCCCCTAGCTAAAACAGATATCAGAAAGCCTCCTTTAGTTTCAAGTTATATGATGAATGTCAACAGGATCACGCCCAGATCATCACTTACAGGTAAGCATCCTGTTTTTTTCAGTGGCCATACGATCGCGCAACTGTGCTTACAACATCCAGCTTTCATGCAAGAGCATTCTTGTGCAGCTGTGTCCATGTTGGCTTAGGAACACACAGCAGTACAGAAAATGCCCTCAGGGCACTGCAGGAACTCAGCCATTGGCTTTATCCTAGTTTAATTATAATGGCATTTCCCAAAGAGTGCTGAGAATTGTAGTTTGATGAAGTGCTGAGAATTCTGTGCTATATAATTGCTTTATTGCTACATCAGTTAATAACAGATGAGATCATCCTGAAGCTTTAAGACTTTCTCTACAAAAGGTGAATTCACACAATCATAAATTGAGTAGGCCAAGTGTCCTACCCAGCTTTGGGAGGCGTGAATGCTTCTGATTTTCAGTTGTGTGTTTGCAAGAACCTAGGTAGGAGGAGGGGAGAGTGGTCATCTGCGAACCAGGAGTTATATAAGATGGCTTTCTGTCCACCCTCAATAACAGGCTGGGTATAAGTGCTAGGTAGGATGATGCCATCCTATCCTGCTCCTGGTTCACAGACAGTCTTTCTCTCCTCCTTCTACCTAAGTTTTTGCTAATACATGACCAAAAATTGGGAGCACAAACAGCTCCTGAAGCTGGACAGGATGCTGTCCTACCCAGTTTTCAATCAGGTGAAATAGCCTAATGTCTGAGCTTCTTAAAGCTAGGATACTGGTGCTGCTGACTGCCCAGTGCAGTGGCGTAGTGAGGATGCCGGTGGCTCTTGTCCAGGCTGCTGCCGATGGCCACCCCAGCCACGCCCCCTTCATCTGATGTCAATCTAATATCTGACGCAGAGGCTGTGGCAATGATAGCAAACAGGGCTGCGCCCCCCATTTTGAAGTAAAATTTGGCAAGCGCTGAGCTCCCAGCATGGCTGAGATGGCATCTCCCGTCTTGCAAAGGCAGGGAGAGGCATTTGTGGCCAGGCTGGGAGCCAAGTGCTTGCCGAATTTTATTTCAAGACGAGGTGCATGGCCCTGTTTGCTATCATTGCCACACCCCTTGAGTCTGATGTCAGATACAGGGGTGTGACTGGGGCGCCAGGCACGGCCCCTGGAACATGGCGGTCCGGGTTCTTTGAACCCATTCGTACAATGGACGCTACGCCCCTGGCACAGTGATTAATTGCACCCTGGTACATACACTTTACATGCAATGAGTGCACTTTCTCACAGATAGAAAGGTTTGGGAGAACCAGTGGCTGTGTATGTTTTATATATCAATATAATGCACTCACATGATCTGTCTACCACTTTATTGGGCTGAAGAGAGACAGTGTGGGTGAGGTGTACTTTTGTATTATGTACCCACAGGAGAGGTTGCATATTAAGCCAGCTGGTTTTTTCAGGTCTAAAAATCAAGGCCTTATGTTGATTATATTCAATATAAAATCAAGACAATTTGCCTGATCGGTATAAGATTTGGCATGGAGACTCTATCTGGTGAGTGGTATAATCCAGCCACATTTTAGAAAATTCTGATGAAGAATGACTTAGGTATAGCAGTTTAATTATATTGCTTTCAGATGCAGGCATGTCATTTTTTCCGTCATTTTTCTGCTTACCCAAAACAATGTCACCTTTTGGCAATTTAGATTATATCAGACATTCAGATATATTGCAAGAGTCTTCTTTTTCTTCTTTCCCCCCCAGTTTAGTGGAAATCTGAGTATTCCAAAAGTTATGATTTATCTAAGTTCCCACTTTGACGAGACATTTAGCTAAGGGCAAGTTATGCAACACATATCTGTTTGGCAGTTTGAAGCTTTCTTTGGTGGAGCTTGCTTCACAAAAGAAACCATTGCCAGAGACAGCAGCAGAACATAAGAGGTAGGAGAAGTGGTGCTGCTGTGTTCTGTGTGTTTGCATACAAAGTGCTACTGCATGAGTTGTATGTAAAGTGTTGTGACATGGATTTGCAAATGTGCTGCCTATTTTTGTGCATGTTCACATGTGATGTACTGCTCTCTTCGCTTGTGCATGTTTGCAGCTCTGCATGTTGGATATGATGATGTGCTGCTGTGTGTTTCCATGTATTTGAATGTGATGTGCTTCAGAGTGTGTTTGCATGTTACATCTTGTTGTGTCTATTTGTATGTTACATGCTTCTCTGTGTATTTGCATGTGAGGTGTTGCTATATTTATTTGTGTGTGTCTGTGTCTGCTGCTGCTGTGTGTGAATGTGTGTATGTGTAAATGGGTGGATGATGGGTAGGTGAGTGGAACTGCAGCTTATGAGAAGTTTGACTTTGGTGCCCTCCAGCCAAGAAGTATGGATCCCCAGCTTTAACCAAAGCTGCACAAGCTACTCATTTGCTAGGAGGGGAGAGCGAGCAAAGCAAAGTTGGCTTTGCTCACTCTTTCTCTCCCCTCTGTGCCCTCCAACTCCACCTCCAGCGGGGAGACTGATGGGCACTCCCAGCAAGTCAGACTTGTCAGTGGTTGCTTGGAGAGGGAAAGGGAGGCATGTAGCGTCCCCCCAAGAACTGGAGCCCTAGGCAACTGCCTAGGTCTGCCTCAGTGGCCGAGCCTGACCGCCAGCAGTCCATGTGTGGCCACAGCGATGTCAGACGCAGGGGGGTGGTGATCTGGCTCCCGAATGGAGCCCCGCAGCTCTGTTCAGGAGCGAGTCAGGCCGGTGCAGGGATGGCCATTTAACTCCCGAAGAGGCCACGTGGATATGCATATGAATTCTTGCATATGAATGGGAGACTTGATGTGTGAGCACTGCAAGATATTCCCCTCAGGGGATGAAGCTGCTCTGGGAAGAGCAGAAGGTTCCAAGTTCCCCCTCTGGCATCTCCAAGATAGGCCTGAGAGAAATTCCTGCCTGCAACCTTGGAGAAGCCGCTGCCAGTCTGTGAAGACAATACTGAGCTAGATAGACCAATGGTCTGACTCAGTATATGGCAGTTTCCTATGTTCCTATGTTCCCCTTTGGGAGCTAGACTCGGGCTGGCACTGTGTTCGTGGCATGGCCCGGAGCGGCTCTTCCCTGCAGGGAATAGCCGCTCTTGGCTGCGCCGCGAACACAGCAGCCCTTTAACTCCCAAATGGGGTCTGCATGGCCTCTGCTCGGGAGCTAAACCAGCACCTCCATGTCTGACGTCAGACACGGGGGGGGCGAGGTGGGGGCCACAATGCGGCCTCTGATTGGGCACAGCCCGGGTTCTTTGAACCCATTGGCCCAATGGTGGCTCCGCCCCTGGTCTACCTAGTGGACAGCCTGACTGGTTGTCCGAATTGAAGGTTTAGAATTTACAACCAAAGCAGACTAAGTGTGTATATCTTATTAAGCAGACTATGAGGCTATTCTCATGACCGCAGGAAAGTTGGCTAAGGGAGCCCAGCCCGCTCTCCTGTGGTCATGGGAACCACCGGGAGCTGTACGGCTCCTGGCAGTTAGCCCACTTAAGCACCCCCCCACGAGTTTAGTGGAGTGAGTGCTCTGCTAACCCTGTTAGACTGATCGGCCCTGAAGTCCAGGGGTAAGAGAGACTCTGCACATGGCATGGAAATTAAGGTGGGTGCCTTAATTTCATTCATTCATTCATTCATTCATTCATTCATCGATTTCTATACCACCCTTCCAAAAATGGCTTAGGGCCGTTTACTGAGAGAAATAATAAATAAATAAGATAAGATCCCCTGCTAACTTGGCAAAGAGGCACCTTTTTAATGTGGTGATTCTCTTTATTTAGCAGGGGGAGAGTAACTGGCCCTATCCACCCCCAGCACAGTACTTCCAGTGACTGTTGCTGGTGTGTGTCTTATGTTTCTTTTTAGAATGTGAGCCCTTTGGGGACAGGGAGCCATCTTATTTGTTTGTTATTTCTCTGTGTAAACCGCCCTGAGCCATTTTTGGAAGGGCGGTATAGAAATTGAATTATTATCATTATTGTTGTTGTTGTTGTTGTTGTTGTTATTAATTATAAGATAATTTACAGTTTCCGTGCATTTTGGTGCATGAGTGAATCTGCAAGTATTTCAATTGCTCCTGTAAACTATCGCTTTTAAAGTTCTAGATACATGTATACATGTAGGCGTGTTGGCTCACAGTAAGCCTACTATGGATAGGGCACTCCTGCACGCCACTGCATGCTGATCCAGGTTACGGTTCATAAACAAGCCCTTCCTTTGTGTAGGTCTTGATGGAGATTGCTCTGAACTGGAAGTGTAGGGCAGAAATGGCTGCTCTCCTTTGGAAGCCTGCGCCCACAGGCTGTGCCTTTGAAGCCAAGCTGCTTGCTCCTTAACATCTTTGAGGTTGTAATTCTTCCTGATAGCAGGCATCCCCTGGTCCAGAAGAATTATTTCCATCATTTTATGGGACAGGCTGACTTAATTTGCTTTCCGAGATGAGAGATTTCTTCTGTGCAGGGCTATCCAAAGCAGCCTCTTAGATGGGTGACCCTGACCCAGTGCCACCCCCGCCAGTCTGTTTTAAAGGCTTTCACTGCAACGTCTAGCTGTCTTACCAGTCTGGGAGTCTAGATGTCCCCCTCCCCTCTGCTCTGCTCTCCTCTCTTGTAGTTGAGGGAAGATGCAAAGTGCAATTATGATGTCCATTTTGCCCATCAGGCTTGGAGTTTTGGCTTGCCACCTCCTCACCCAGGGGCAGAGCGTGTTTATGATCTGGGTGCATTCCCCAGCCTTCAGATCTCTCAGCACCCCCTGCGTTTACCAGCAAACAAGAGGGAGAAAGGCTTCCAAACACTTTGGAGCTTGTAGTGGGGAGGAGAGCTAGTCTTCTGGCAGTGAGCATGAATTATCTCCTTTGATAAGCAGGGTCCCCCTTGGCTTCCATTTGGATGGGAAACTACATGTGAGTGCTGTAAGATATTGCCCTTAGGGGATGGGTCAGTGTAGACAGTACTGAGCTAGCCGGACCAAGGGTCTCACTCACTGTAAGGTGACTTGAGTGTCCCCAGTTTCTGCTAATAAAAGTATATTTCTTCTGAACACAGGAGTTCCATTCTTTGCTCCTGTGGCTGATAGTACTTATGATCATAACATATTGTGGTAATAAATCCTGTAAATTAATTAATTAAACGTGTCCACAGGACTTCTTTTTGTTGGTCCTGAGTTAGCTTCATTGAGGGGCCTTGAATTTTTGTGTTTGGAGAGTGAGGAAAACTATTCTCTATCTCCAGATGGCTCATAACTTTACAAATGTCTTCGGAGTCCCCCTGACCAGTGGAATGGTGCAGGGCATATAGGCCTGAAATAGTACAGAACTGACCTAATGCGAAACTGACCTGTGGGCTGGTTCTCGTGACTGACAGCTGGGTAGAAGGGGCATCCAGCCAGGCTCTGAGCCTCGTACATGCTCCTGAGAAGCAGTTGTGTGTCGGCAAAAAATCGAGGCAGGAGGAGGGGGAAGTGATCGTGTGCTGCTAGCTGTGATCTGGGACGGACAGTACAGGATGTGCTTTTCCTCCACCCTTGATGTAGTGCTGGGTACAACACCATGTGGAACATAGGGACATAGGAAGCTGCCATATACTGAGTCAGACCATTGGTCTATCTAGCTCAGTATTGTCTTCACAGACTGACAGTGGCTTCTCCGGTTGCAGGCAGGAATCTCATTGCAGGCAGGAAACTTGGAACCTTCTGCTCTTCCCAGAGCGGCTTCATCCCCTGAGGGGAATATCTTGCAGTTCTCACACATCAAGTCTCCCATTCATATGCAACCAGGGCAGACCCTGCTTAGCTATGGGGACAAGTCATGCTTGCTACCACAAGACCAGCTCTCCTCCCTCTGGGTTGTGGGTTGGCCACTGCCCTTCAGCTAGCACATGATCACTTTCCCCTCCTCCTGCCTTGTATTTTGCTGATGCATGGCTGTTTCTTGGGAATGCAAACAGGGCTTGGAGCCTGCCGGGACACTCCCCCTACCCAGCCATCGATCACAAGAACCAGACTTGTGGATTTCATTTTTGGCTTTTATATCACAGGCACAAGATGTGTGAGAGATGCAAGCTCAATAAGGATATTTCACCACAGTCATACATGGGTTTCCCGCCAGTTTAACTGCTCTAAATTGTGGCAGGGGTCCTGGAAATCCTCTCTGAGAGATCTTTAACCCACTCACAGAACTACTGTCCCCAGAGTTCTAAAAATGTGTGATCGGAAGGGTCACCTCTTCCTTCCCCCTGAAATTTCATTTGCTGTGGATGCTGGGCCAAACTGGGAGGGGAGGGCTTTCATCTGAACTCTCCATCATTGCCGAGGGGGAGCCTATCTTGATGGTGTTTGGATTTTAGACCTCTGTGAGTGAATGGCTCCCCCTACAGGAGAAACGGGGAGTAGCAAATGGAGACGGAGTGCTGCTCACTCTTTAGCTTAGTCCAGTGAGCTTCACTATTTTTAAAACGGGGGGGGGGGGCACTTTGGCAATGTGAGAGACATTTTCTACTGTGCTGACCTTTGCACAGTGCTGCACTTTCCTCAGTAATGGAAGGGCCCTTTAAGAGAGACAGAGCCCTCTCTTAAGAGCGCTAGGAGGAAAGCACTGGGAAGGGCTCCACTCCCCATCCCTCTGTGCTTTGCCTTCCAAGATGGTGCAGGGGCTCAAGAGGGCTCCGTTTCCCTTAAAGGAGCCCCACTGGCACTGGGCAAAGTGCAACACTGCACAGTGAGGATGGTTGTCTTCACATGATGCCGGGGGACTGTGCAGAGTTTCCAGCCTTGGCTGATGCTCCATGGATTGATTGATTAAGTGCCGACGAGTCGGTCAACAACAATGACCAATTAGTCAAGGAGTCACACTTAGGGTTGATGGGGGCTGCCCCTGGCCCCCGGACCTTACAATGAAGCACACTGGTTCAGTCCAACACACCGGTTCCCAAATGTTTATTAATGTGACTGTGAGGTTGGTGTCACCCCAAGGGGGTAACGCCACATCTAGCGACTGGGATTACCCGCTGGGAGCGTTTAGCAGCAAAGAACACCAGGAGAGCCAGGAGGGCTGAAAAACAACTGCTTTCCTTTATTTGGGGTTCACAGACAAATGAGGTTGAGCCCACAGGAGAACTTCCCTTGAGGATGTTGCTTCATGCTATCATGGATCGGGTCCTGCCTTTTCAGGGCCTCCGTCTGTCTTGTGGTCTCACACGGACTGTCTTTGCCCACTACTCGGCCTTCTCCTTGGGCACACCCCATAGCTCTGAAACTCAGGGATGTGCAGGGAATTGTGCCTCTGTGGTTCGAAGGCCCCGGGGATAGCGCATTAAGGGCAGGGGAGAGTGCACTCGCCCCTCCCGCCGATTTCCCCCCACCAGTGCTCATTACTTTCCAAAACCTTCGGGGGCGGGAGCGTACCTCCCAGCCACCCCTTCCCCATCCTTGAATGCATGGGGAAGGGGCGCATGTGCACCCATCGCACGTGTGTGCGCACATGGCAGACAGGCTTGTGCACGCATGCGATGGGCGCCTGTGCACCTGGTACTTCCGGCCAAGGACAGGGAAGGGGCAGCAGGGAGGTAAGCTGCTGCCCCAAAGGTTTTGGAAAGTAACGAGCACCGGCGGAGGGAAAGTGGCGGGAGGGGTGAGTGCACCCTTAAAGCGCTACCCAGGGTATTTGAGGGACCGCCTGCTCCCAAGGGTTGCTGCCCGCTTGATGAGGACATCTGAGGGGGCCCTGCTCCGGGTGCCGACAATGAGAGAGGCCCGGCTGTCGTGCACTCGGGACAGGGCCTTCTCTGTTGCTGCCCCCAGACTCTGGAATGCTCTCCCAGTGGCCATTCTTTCCTAGGACTCCATCACGGCTTTTAGAAAGCTTGTAAAGACTTGGCTTTTTACCCAGGCTTTTACATAATCGTTTTTACTGCTGCTTCTGGGTGTTTTTATCTGTTGTATTGTTTTATGCCTGTTTTTATATGTTTTTATACCTTTGCATGATGTTTTTATTGTGTTTTTATTGTATGTTTTTAACTTTTGTAAACCGCCTTGGGGCTATCTTTTAACGAAAGGCGGTATAAAAATGCATAAATAAATAAATACATACATACATACATACATACCCCCGGGGCCTTCAAACTTCGAATCGGCCCCAGTGTTTGAACCTGTTCAGAGGCCCTTTAAAAGGGCCTCCGAACAGGTTCGTGCACATCCCTACTGAAACTTGCTCTCACTGCAGTTCTCAGCGGCGTGCTTCTTCTCCGAGTGCCGGCCAATGAGCCGCTACCCCCCAGCCCACGCTGCAAAGCTTCCTCTCCTTAAAAGCAGCAGCGCCATGCTACTGTTGGCTGAGTTGCCAATTGGGCTCCAACTGGCCCCTCCCTGGTCCAGGTGCACTCCAGGAGGGTGAGTTAACAATGTTTTCAGGCCTCAGGCTGGTGCCTGTGAGCCCTGGTTCCAGGTACTCTTGGCATTTCAGGAGCCTTTGCCGCCCATCCCCTTCTGATCCTATGGTGCCACATTGATTGTGCTTTCATTAACTAGTTGCCTCTTCCTTCCAACCTTTGACCTGTCCTGCTGCATGTGATGTGAGCACACACAGCCCAGTGTTCAAGATCTGCGTCCTGCTGTGACCTGCTGGTGGGTTCCATTTGTATATCTGTCACTGGCCTATTTCATATTTTGTCTGTTCCAAGTACAAGATGCAAATGTATTTCTATATTAGAATATGTCCCAGGGATGCTACTGCAGGGGGTATTCAGCCATGATTTTTAACAGGACTTGTAACAAATTCCCCTCCTTTCCCACCTGACCAAGAGCATAACACAAAAGATACTGGATTTCATTTTCTCTCTCTCAATAGATTCCATTTTGTGTTTCATTCCTTTAGGCTTTTATTGATTGGGTGCTCCTGTCCTGTTGAGCTGTATTGGAGGTGTGAATTAGAAGTGGAGGTGGATTGAAGGCAAGTCAACAAGATGTGGCAAGATCAAGGGTTCTTGAATCACCTCCCACTCATTCTTGGATAATTGCTCACATACCAATTGGGAGGATTGTTACATGCATTGCCGATGTGCAGGGAGTGGGGGAGTGCAGAGTTTAGGGCAAGCGACCCGTGAATTATCCAAGAGAAGGATAATTCCTTGCACACTGGCAAAGACGTACAAATGAAACACCATCCAAGTTGGCAAAGATGTGCAAATAAAGGCCAAACTGTAGTTTGTGTTGGAGCTCTGTGATGCCAACTCTCAATGTAATTTTCTTCTTGGAAAAGCAACTGTAGGATCCGAGCCATGTACAGGGCGAGGGAGATCCAACCTCCCCCCCAGCCCCCAGCAATTTCCTGAGTTAAACTGTCCCCCTCAACTGCTATTAGTCACCAGGCTTTTCTACATGATGGTTTATTCTGTCGCTTTTCAAGCTCCTGCCTTACTCCAGGCTCCCTTTCAGACTCTGGATGCCTGCATCAGGTTCTGAAGAAACCTGTCGTTTCTCCTTCCAAATTTCAGTGCTCCAGCCAGATGGGGAGCACCTTCCTCACACTTCCTGCTGGTCAGCACATACTCTCCCCTTTCTTTTCATTATAGGAACAGAGGAAGCTGCTTTATACTGAGCCAGACCATTGGTCCATCTAGCTCAGTATTGTCTACACTGACTGGCAGCCGCTCTCCAAGGTTTCAGGCAAGAGTCTTTCCCAGCCCTACCTGGAGATGCTCAGAAGTGGATCTGAGACCTTCAGCATGCAAATCAGATGCTCTGCCACTGAGCTTCAGCCCCACCCGCTAAGGGGAATATCTTGTTGCAGAGAGTGCTCACATGTCACCCATCCAAATGAAAACCAGGGCCAACCCTGCTTAGCAAAGGGGACAGTTCATGCTCCCTAACCCAAGACCAGCTCTCCTCCCCAGTGATGATGAGGTGGTCATGAAAAGAGATGGGAAAGTTAGGGCTGGCCAGCAGGTGGCATGGCAAAAATAGCACCAGGAAGGTGCTCCTCGTCTGGAGTGCCGATATGCTCAAGGAGGAATGACAGGTTTTTGGAATCTGTGAGAGATCCCTTCCTTGAGTAAGATGGGAGCTTGAAAAGCTGCAGAATAAACCAACATGAGGAAAAGCCCACAGAGAAGAAAACTATTTGTGTCTGTAAGTTTTCCCCTCCGCAGTTAATAATACTGTATGTACCATTTCTAGTCTCCCCCCTCCAGTTATTTGATGTTAGAAATTGTGGGGTAGTCTTAAATTCAGAGTCCTTTTCCTTTGAGGTAAGTGCAGGTATGACCTGTATTCACCTCTATATTTTAAGGGAGTCATCTTGAATTCAGAGTCAACTTATAATCGGGTAAATAAGGTTGATCATCTGGGCTGATCCTTGGCCTTTCTCTGGCTCCACCAGTCCTGGCTTTGGACTTGTGCCCTCTAATGACTAGGGTGGTGCAAGTCAGTAAAGTCGGACTAGGACTTTGCTCGTCCTAGTAGCCTGACTTTATCCTAGCCCAACTTTACTGACTTGCACAACCCTACTAATGACTGCTGTCCATGACTCAGCTTTCTGACACCACCCTAGAAATATGTTTATTGAAGGATGGTGTCTGCATCCTTACACCACAGGTTCGCAAATCCCAAGGAAGCCATTGTCAAGGGTGCATGCTCCCACAATAAATGAAAGCAACTCCTGGAATGTGAGGGATTTGAGTTTTTACTAGCAGCAAAGCAAAAGCATGCAAGTGTACATAGGACAAAGTCAATGGAAATTACCGCATTTGAATCATCAGTCCATAAATCACAGTCGAGTGCTAAGTCCAATATAGGTCAATGCCTGGTGAGGGGTCAGTTGCCAGTTGGGTAATCCAGGGGGTTCCGAAAAGAGTCACAAGTCGATAGGCAGGCACAGGGTCAAGATCACAGGAGCAAACAGGATCAAGGTGCTCAAGAGCAGGGAGCGATCAGCTGAAACCAGCGCGGTGCAGAGTGAACAGTCTGAGTTTATACCTCTTCAAGGTTAAATGAATTTATATCTCTTCAAGGTTATCCCCTGCTAACTGGGCAAAGAGGCACCTTTTTAATTCAGCAATTCTCTTTATTTAGCAGGGG
This sequence comes from Hemicordylus capensis, assembly GCF_027244095.1. Classification (NCBI taxonomy): domain Eukaryota; kingdom Metazoa; phylum Chordata; class Lepidosauria; order Squamata; family Cordylidae; genus Hemicordylus; species Hemicordylus capensis. The sequence goes on along the minus strand of NC_069661.1, from coordinate 219,614,654 downwards.
GAGAGTAACTGGCCCTATCCACCCCCAGCACAGTACTCCAGTGACTGTTGCTGGTGGCTATCTTATGTTTCTTTTTAGAATGTGAGCCCTTTGGGGACAGGGAGCCATCTTATTTGTTTGTTATTTCTCTGTGTAAACCGCCCTGAGCCATTTTTGGAAGGGCGGTATAGAAATCGAATGAATGAATAGATGGATGGATGACTGAATGAATGAAATTCCAGGTGACGCCAATTAAGACCTTGCCTGCCTTCGGAGCTACAGATTCAGATGCCTCCCTGGTCAGACTTTGTAGCCAAATGGCTGCTTCTTCTCTGCACAAAACGCTGCTCGTTTCTACGGTCATGCCGACACTCCACGTAGCTCACCGGTCTGCTACTTGGTCCTGACTCCTCCCCATCTGAAGAAGGCAATGAGGTCCGTGGGGCTTCCTCCTCAGCATCCAGCAGCAAGACTGTATCAAGGGACTGTGGGTCAGTCAGGCAGTTCCTCCTCAGAATCTTCGGACTCAGACCACTGCCTGACAGCCACGGCACCCAGAAATTTAACCATGGTGCCTGGACTAGGATATCCGGAGCAGAGTTATTTAATAAAATCTTTATTTGTCTCAGGCAGCACTGTTTCGGTTCTAAGCAAGTTACTTGTAAAGGGGGTGAAGAGAAACCTGTTTATCTCCCTCCCCCACCATGTACATCAGTAGGTCTGGCAATTTTGTCAACCATGGTCTCGCTCCTAAATTTTTGGGCTCCTAGATCCAAAGAAAATTTGCCAAGGACACATACTGCTTTCACAAGAAGAAATGGGAATTTCCAGATACACATACAAACACACACACACACACACACACACACACACACCGAGCCCTGTTGCGATCCTTTTGCCCATGCTTGCAAAGGGTTGTTGCTGTGATATGGACTCTGAAATAACAATCTTAGACCCTGTTTGGACATGCCAAAACAGAGGTAAATGTGCCAGAGGTTTGAGTTCATGATTGTCCGAAAGCGTGAAGCTGTGGTTTCGTCACCCAACAGCAGCTCTGTTTTTGCTCCCAAACCTGAATTTGAACCCTCCATTTGTAGTGAGTTTTGCTGTTGAAACCTGTGGCAACACTGTGTCATCCAAATTCTGCTGCCTGCCATAACCTGGGTTTCATGTGGAAGCTCCTCCCGCCACCATAGAGAGGCCGTCTCAGAGCAACCCATAAATGTGTCAGTTCTAGGACAGCCACATTTCTTACTGACCACTTCTTGGAGCTGATGCCCCGGCCTCTGCCATCTCCTTGCTCCTTCTGCCGTTGTTTGGCAATAGGGAGGGATGTCGTGTCCCTGCAGTTCCTGCATTTAAACACATGGGATGGCACTGGGGAAAGCACGCTTTAAAGAAAAGAAGGAGAGTAGACACATGTGCAAGGAGTCCCTTCATTGACCTAATCTAGCTCCATCCCTGGAGTGTGGTTTCTTTGGCCTTAATGTACACAAAGGTGCAGGGGTGGGGGGTGGGGAACAAGATCGAAAGACATGCCTGAGGATCCTGGGGGAAGACACCGGTTGCCAGACCACAGAAGGGCTGGGGGCTCTCGTCTGGTACTCCAAGAACAGATCTTATTGACTTCCTAGGAGAGGATATGTATATTAAGGCGGGCAAAGGATCCCAGGGTTGGGTTCACTGTATCCAAGGGTGCCACCAGGCTTGTAGATCCTGGCAAAGTGGTGAGAAAGACCCAACACACTCTCGACCTCATGCTGGCTTGCCAGCCTGGCAGGGGCAAGGAGTGTTAGCCTTCTCATGAGAGGGCCAGTCCACCGGAGAAAAAAGAAACACAAATGTATTTCAGCTCTCTATTTGACTGCATTCTCATGAGGTAAACCTGCCAACTATAGGGGTCCTCACTGCTGTCAGACTCCCAGCACTACTGGTTAACAACAGAACGCATACTCTGCATCTTCTGCATCAGAACTCATCCTTCTGCATACCCTTGCACCCAACCCTTGCAGACTTCAAAGTAGACCAGACCGCTTCGGGTGTTTGAGTGGTTTTGGAATTGGGTGGGTGGACAAGGAGAAACCGGGGATGAATCCTACGTCCCAGGCTAATCAGTACTGTCTGGGCCTGATGCTGTAGTGAATGCAAACCAGCCAGCGTGGGGCACTCTGGGATGGGACACCCCTGGATTAGAATGGTGCCTGGCTAGTCAGGTGACCGTGAGAAGCTAAACCGAGCGTGGAGAGGTGTTGTGGGGAGGCCAGGCTCCTTTAAGGGGCGCTTATATTCTTGGTTCCTAGCAGTCACACCAGGAGGGATGTTGTCAACGGAGCCTTCCTAGGGCTTTGGTGGAACTGTCAACTGCGCCAGGCGGAAAACACCCTCCAGCCCACATGCATGTCTCTATAACCAGATGAGAGAGAGAGAGAGAGAGAGAGGTCCACTTCAGAGCAGGATCCGTCTTCATTGCACAAGAAGAATCTCTTGTGTGATTTATACTTGCTCTAGATGGACGGTTCTTCTCATGAAGTTTAGCCAGGACTAAGCAGGCTTGCACCCAGGGGAAGGGGTGGGCCTCACTTTTCTACCAACTTGTGAACAAAAAATTTAAAAAATAAAAAATAGAGCAATACTACCAAACATTGAAGGGGAAAATTCTAAGTAAGCTCACCCTCTTCCTAGCAGTCTCATCCAACCCACCCATATATAAACACTCATGCATGGGATAAGGATGGGGGTCTAGGAGGAGGGAAAAGATAGAAGTCCCTGGAGAAATGGGGAGTGGGCACCTGCACCTGCTGGAGAACGGGCTGGTGTGGACGTGTCACAAATGACCATTGCCGGTAACAAGCTCGTTCTGTGAACATATGAGAAAAAGCAGAGGGATCACTTATGCAGTCTATGTTTAACCATTACAAGTGGGAAGAGAGGGGCCCAATCCTCTCTTCCCAGGGGAGGGAAGATGGGGGCCACAAGACCTTTCCTCCCCAACTGCAGAAGACAGTGGTGTGAGCGGTGTGAGGAAAGGGCTAACATGTCTTTCACCTGTTGAGGGTGGGTGAACACTTCTGAAAAGGCGCGGTTGCATTATGCATGCCTCCTCTAACATCGCAGTCATTGGTTGCAGCTTCGCTAGTGTGCTGATGCTTTGCCAACAGTCTGGCGATGCAAGCAGAACAAAGCTTGCAAGGTTGCCGCCTGGGTGGACTAGGAAGAGGGAGGCATTCCTCTGCCCAGAAGCCAGAGGTTGCCAAATTGTGGTTAGTTGACCGTCTGCAGCATGATTCTCGGCATCACAGATTAACCACAGCTTCATCTACCCGAGGTTTCAAGCTATGTCCGAATGGGGCCTTAGAAATGGGACATAGAAAGCTATGTCCGAATGGGACCTTGATTGTGAAAGCAAGCTCTACATCTTGATATAAAACCTTGATTGTGTAAGCAAGCTCTGCATCTTGATATGAGGCCTCATACAAACTCACTGCGGTTAATGGGCAGGGAGGGAGGGAGAGTGTCTCATGATTTGACTCTATTTGGTCATGGGATAGTGAATATAATGATGTGGAAAACCTTTCCACACTCCATTGGCAATTAATTATTGTTATCCCTGGGAGCAGTTGCGCCTGTTGTTGAGAACACCCAGCACAGGATGTGCTGCAGAGAACTTTGCTCTGCACTTCTGTCCAAACACCTGGGCTTGGCCTCTGAAGGGATCATGGCATGAAATTCTTCTAAAGAGGAAGTAGGCATTGGAAGTGCACATTTATTTAATTTTTTTTAGTGTGTGTGCCGTGTGAAGCACCATATTTCTTCTTTTGCAAGTAAATCCAGATGGACTTTGGTCAGTACTGAGAGGTGCCCAGGTGTTTTTCACATCTCCCATCTTGAGGGAGAGATGTACTAATGCCCCCCACCCCACATTTTCTCAGTAATCAGTGAGTCTACAGCATGGCTACACAGTTCTGCCCCCCCCCAACAGCTGATTTTGAACTACAACTTCCATCTTCTTCAGCCACAGTGGCCATAGTCAGGTATTGCATTCACATGACCATGCATACCTGGCTACAGCCTCTGACCTGGGTATGCATGGTTGTGTGAATGGATGTGTCTTTGTGTGTACATACTCACCCATTCACATGACCATGCATACCCAGGTCAGAGGCTGTAGCCAGGTATGCATGGCTGTGTGAATGGGGTGAGGGATGATGGGAGTTGTAGTCCAACATTTGCAGAGCAGCCTTGATCTAGGGCCATGTAGGTATCAGATTTCATCTCTCTCACTTCAGTCCTCTTGTATTGCTAAAACTGATTTCCAGACTACCTGGAGTGGTGAGATATCTACTGCACTCTTTAATATGTTTAGACTTCTTAGGATTAGCTCTTCTAACCTATTTTCAGTGTCATTGAAATAAAACTTTTAACTTATCACCTGGAGTGTGTGCTTCATTTTCTAAGCAGTGGGCAAGCAGCTGAACATGAACCTGAGCCTCATAGCTAAGCTCTGGCCAGGCACGACTAATGGGGAATCTTGGGGATAAATAATTCCAGCCATGTGCCCCTGGTGGCGCAGTGGTAAAACTGCCGCCCTGTAACCAGAAGGTTGCAAGTTCGATCCTGACAAGGGGCTCAAGGTTGACTCAGCCTTTCATCCTTCCGAGGTCGGTAAAATGAGTACCCAGAATGTTGGGGGCAATATACTAAAATCATTGTAAACTGCTTAGAGAGCTCCAGCTATAAATGTAAGTGCTATTGCTATTGCTATGTGAACGGCGGCTTTAACTATTTGAGGGATGCATCCCTCACCACACAGAAGTTTGTCTTCTACTGAGTCAGGCCATGGGACCATCTAGGCTAGTAATCTACACCAGAGCTGCACAACTTTGGTCTTCCAGCTGTTGTTGGACTACAACTCCCATCGTCCCCAGTCAAAGTGGCCAATAGGCAAGGATAATGGGACTTGTATCCCCATCCCAACCACTGGAGGGCCAAAGTTGTGCAATCCTGGTCTACACTAACTGGCAGCAGCAGCATTTCAGGCAGTAGCTCTGATTTTTCTCAGCCCTCCCTGGAGTTGCCAGGGTTGAAGCTGGAACCGTCTGTATGCAAAATACCCAGGTGCTCTACTACTGAGTTACAGCCTCTCCTCTTACTTAACACACTTACTAGGGAGCTATCCCTGTTGAGCACAGTGGGACTTCTGAATAGACACAGGACTGCATTATAAGACTACAGGTGAAACTCGGAAAATTAGAATATCATGCAAACCAAGAAGACAAGGATTGAAGAATAGAACAATATCGGACGTCTGAAAAGTATACAGTGTACCGTGCTTGATTGGCCAGCAAACTCGCCTGACCTGACCCCATAGAGAATCTATGGGGCATTGCCAAGAGAAGGATGAGAGACATGAGACCAAACAATGCAGAAGAGCTGAAGGCCGCTAATGAAGCATCCTGGTCTTCCATAATACCTCATCAGTGCCACAGGCTGATAGCATCCATGCCACACCGCATTGAGGCAGTAATTGCTGCAAAAGGGGCCCAAACCAAGTACTGAATACATATGCATGCTTATACTTTTCAGAGGTCCGATATTGTTCTATTCTTCAATCCTTGTCTTCTTGGTTCCATGTAATATTCTAATTTTCTGGGATTGTGGATTTGGGGTTTTCATGAGCTGTACGCCATGATCATCACAATTATAACAAATTAAGGCTTGACTTATCTCGCTTTGCATGTAATGCGTCTGTCTCATATATCAGTTCCGCCTTTTAATTTGCATTACTAAAATTAATGGACTTTGCACGATATTCTAATTTTCCAAGTTTCACCTGTACATCCAGAGATGGGGCTGTAGCTCAGTGGTAGAGCATTTATTAACATGCAGGAAGTCCTAGATCTGATCTCTGAAATCTCTGATTAGGGAGAGAAAAACTCCTCTCTGGAACCCTGGAGTTCTGCTGCCAGTCAGAGTAGACAATACTGAGCTAGATGGAGCAACGGTCTGACTCAGTAGGAGGCAGCTTCCTATGTATATGTCTACTGTATGTCGTAGCAATTTCAGTACCCCTGTATGCATGTAAGAGAGAGGCCCAGGTTTCATTAGACCTTGTAAGAATGTCTATGTGAATTTATCCCATAGAGCCATGATGAAGAGTCCCACAGGTGCCCATTCTTCATTTCTGGTATTGTTTGGGGGTTGGGAAGAGATTCATTCATTTTATTTATTTATTTAACATATTCTTATACCACCCAAAACTTACGTCTCTGGGCAGTTTACAACAAAATAAAAACATTAAAACATTAGTTAAAAACAAAAACAAGAAATTTAAAATAGGACAATTTAAAAATTTTAAAACAATATTCTAAAACAGCATTAAAAACAATCAAAACAGGATCAGTTAAAAGCCTGGGTGAACAAGTGCGTCTTTAAAGACTTTTTAAAAATTGTCAGAGATGGGGAGGCTCTTATTTCATTAGGGAGCGCATTCCAAAGCCTCAGGGCAGCAACGGAGAAGGCCCGTCCCTGACGAGATGAAAGAGGGAAAGCAAGCATCTGAGGAATATTGCTTGACTTAAGAGTTCTTTAAAGAAACAGAAACTGATCGCCCCTTTTGTTTTTTCTTCCTGTGTACTATGTAAGTTAGCAACATTTTTATAGGCAGAAGCTCTCTTCTTTAAAGAGGAAGACACTTCATGGCAGACATGAGTACAACCGCTGAAGGTTTACCCAGAGACAGGCATGATGTATACTACCACAGCTCAATTTCTGTCCATCAGATATTAAAGGTTAATGGTATCTCTCTCTATGGAAAAAAGAGAGACCCAATTTTAGTCAATATATGTCAGTGCTGCTAGTTTGAGAGAGTGGGGATAGACAAGTTGCACAGTTGTCATAAGCGCAACAGGTACAGCCTTTTCTCAGATGGAAATGCAGCGGTGTGAAAAGCTGTACCTGCTGAATTTCTGCCTCTCGGGCAATTATAAAAAGGGCAGGAACCCTGCTAGAAAAAAAGCTGGCAGCCCTCCTAGGCGTACCAGAGCCAGCATTCTCCAAATAAGTCTGTAGCTGTGGTATGAGGGAAGTCCAGCACTCATGATAACAACAAGAGTGCGTAAGAATGAATCTGTGTGTCACTGAATGTAGGTGAGTTTGTTAGGCAATCTATCTCTGCCCACACTGCTTTTGTGCCCTGTGCCTGTGTGACGTGTGAGCGAGGCGCTCTGTGTGAGGCTCTTGCAGAGTGTATGCCTGAGACGGCAGAGAACAGCCAGATTTGGTGAGCAAATATTTGCATATTTTCCACTCATTCAAGCAGATGAAGGGTTTCATTTCCATGCTGCGTCTCCAGAAAAGCAGAGCGGCAGGGGGATCATTCCCTCTGCATCGCTGGAATGGGAACCACCAGCATCGTGCCCCTTCCATGTCTCCCCACCCAGGCCTTGGATCTGGATCCTCACGCTGACTTGCCAGGGACATGCAGCAGCGTGGCAGCCCATTCGCTCACCGCAGCAAGCACGCTGTCCAGGCCCTCCTGACAGTCTCTTGGAGAGGTGGCAAGTGTGCAGCCTGCGCCAGTGATTAAGATGCATTGCCTTGTACTAGGCACTCCGCTAGGCCAAGTCACCCCCGCTTCACCCTCCTCCGCTTCCCTTTCCCTTGAAGTCTCTTTAATCCCAGCAGAAGTCTTTTTGCAAAGATGCTACGGCAGTGGCTGGAGGGGCTAACAAGGCCCTGTGTGAGAGGGGGAAGAGACGTGACTGATTTGCTGGGTGGGTACATTCGGAGCGGAGTGAGGGACGTGGTCTGTGTGTGCGTGGGTGAATCTCGTTTGCATGGGAGTGCTGTGCGTATGTGCCGTTTGCGTGGGCGGTGGGCCTGCGGAAAGTCTGTCTACGTGGCCACAGAAGAGATCCCTCCCTCTCCAACAGGCAGGCAGGCAGGCATATGCAGGCAGGCTCCCTCCTGCCTGTAACAGGAAGGGGGGATCTACTTGTTTCTATGCAACCCAGAAGCTGGGAAGAGGCACGGCAGGGGCTGCTGTGGACAGTCAACCACCTGAGCCCTGCAGCTCTGAGGAATAAAGCCGTTTGCATTCTCAAGGGCCTGAAGCCCTTCTCTCTCAGCCCCTGCACCCAGAATAGAAAAACCCACTTCCACATTGGCCTGGAACAGATCCACTAGGACATGTCCAGAATGCAACCCGCATGCTGCTGCTGCTGCTGCTGTGTGTGATCTTCCTCTGCTATCATTCCCAGCACTTTCTTCTTGCGCACTGCGCAAGCCAGCTAGGACTCTCAAGGCTGTTCACACTGCAGAAGCAAAATGCAGCTGGGAATTATTATCTCTAGCAGGGGCTCTCAGATTTTTAAACAAGTAGTGTACACCTTCTGTCAAACCTTCAGTTCAGGTACCCCATAGAGATGGTGTGTGTGTACACACACACACACACACACACACACACACACACACTCAATCTCTCTCTCACACACACATGTTACGGTTATGAGACAGGCTACTCCAGTCACTGGCATTCATTTGGACTAATTTACTCATGAGTACTCCCTTTGAAATTAGTAGGACCAGTAAACTCAGCCTATTAATTTCAGTGGGAGTATGCAGTGTTGGGCTGAGGGGAGGGGTATACTGAGCTTCAGCACATAGCCAGCCAATCAGGAGCAGCTGTTCACCCTCCTCCCTCCCCTTCTGCAGCAGACACGACGCTGAAGATGAGTTGGCTTCAAGCTGCTGATCCTCAGAAGGTGAACAAATAGCACGGCTGCAGCGTGGAGAAGGAGGATGGCTCTGACTACTCCCTGGGAGCTCCTCAAGTACCCCCAGTGATGCACCTAGGTAATTATGGCACCAGGACTGCCCCCCACAACTAGGCCCCTCTTCTGCGAGGCTCTCCTGCCATGAGTCCCCCTCATAAAAAAGAAACCTACAGTGGTGTTGGGGGGAGCTCCTATTGCCACCCCGCCACGCCTCTGCCCTGCTGTGCCGAATTATCAATTCCCCCTCATAATTGCTCAGCCGAGGAGTGGGGGGTGAGCTGAGCAAGCCTCCCTCTGGGTGGTGGAGTGGCCGCTGGGCCTGTTCTGCCTGCCACTGCCGCCACCACTGGGGTGGGGGAGGCCTGCTTCAGCTCACTTCCCACCCCCGGGCCGCACACATGGTGGCTAAAATTCTGGGGAAATTCAGTGATTTGGTGCAGCGGGGCAGCGACAGGGTGGGTGCGGGGTGGTGGCAGGAGACCCCCCTGGATATTTGGAGGCTGCCCTGGACCTTGGCGGCTACAGATCGGGTCTCCAAGGTCCGGGGGTAAGAGCGCCTCTGAGTACCCCTAGAGGTACTAGTTCCCCTTGATGGAAACCTCTGCTCTATAGGATCCAGAAGAGCCTTGGGATTTAACTCATGCATACAGTGGTCCCTCGACTTACGTATTTAATCCATTCCGAACGCACGTTCGGAGGTCGAAATTTTCGTAAGTCGAAGTGCGCACCATGGAAGTCTGGAAACATTCGTAAGTCGAGGAAACCGCATCTAAAAATTCGTAGGTCGAGTAAGCTGAATCTAAACCGGCAACTACTTCCGGTCTTTTTTGTCGCTCGTAACTCGAAAACATCGGATGTCGAGTAGTTCGTAGGTCGAGGGATTACTGTATTTTCTCATGCTTCTCCACCTCCCTTAACCTCCCCAATTCTTTTTTAAAAGCCACAGTGGTGTTGTGCAATATTGTGCAATATTATATCAACTTATTTTTTATGATATTTTCCTCCTGCCTGTAATTTCTAAAAAACATTTTTAATATTCCGCTCTTCCTCCAAGGAGCCCAGAGCAGTGTACATAGTTAAGTTTCTCCTCACAACAACCCTGTGAGGTAGGTTAGGCTGAGAGAGAAGTGACTGGCCCAGAGTCACCCAGCAAGTATCATGAATGAATAGGAACTCTCCCAGGGAACTCTGGGCAGCATACATGTCCCCCACATCTTATCCTCACATAAGCCCTGTAAGGTGCAGATAGGGCTGTAGCTCAATTGCAGAGCTCAATCCCTGGTATCCCCAGATAGGGGTGAGAATAATTCCTACCTGAAACTCTGGAAAGCTGCTGCCAGTCAGAGTAGACACTGAGGTCATTCACACAATCAAAAGCTGTGGCCAACCTGGGTTTGGGAGCTGTGTATGCTCCTAATTTTTAGTTGTGTGGAAGCAAAGTAAGAAGAAAACCTGGGTAGAAGTGATTGTGTGGAAACAAGATAGGAGGAAAAGCTACCCAGGTTTTCCTCTTACCTCGCTTCCACGCAATCACTTCTACCCAGGTTTCCCCTCTATCTTGCTTCTACACAACTGAAAATTGGGAGTACACACAGCTCCCAAACCCATTTGGGTGAATTACCTCAATACTCAGTTAGATGGACCATTGGTCTGTCTCAGTAGGTGGCAGCTTCCTATGTTTCTCCAGTAGGTTAAGCTAAGAGTGTGGATAGTACTCACTGAGGCTCTCCACACAAGCAGTGTGGAGAGCCAGATGGGGTTAGGTAGGGAGAACGGGATTGACCTGCTCTCCCCGCACATGAGCACTCAGTGCGCCCTGGACAGTTGGACTGGCCACCCACATGATTACCTGCTCCGTCACGGAGCTGGTAGGGGTGGTGGGGAACAGGGGCCTACCGGTCCTTGGAAGCCCCAGAATGCCCCCAATGAGCACGTGGGGCATTCTGGGGGTTGTTGTAGCCTCCTGGTCGGGAGGCTCCTCATGAGTTGCTGCACCGTGGAGCTGTACCGCAGCATCTCACGATTGACAAAATGGGCTTAGTGGAGCACTCGCTCCGCTAACCTCATTTTAGGGGAGGGCTACTTTGGCAGGATAGTCGCTGTTGAACCACCGGGCTTGCCCGTGAGCCCGGTGGTCCTCATGATGGGGGGAAACCACCCGTGAGAATAGCCTCAATGAGTTTCATAACTAAGTGTTGATTAGAACACTTAGAGAGATTTGAACCCTGGACTTACAAGTCCTAGTTTGCAGAGCTGTGATCCCGCTTCAACTCCAGCCTGAAACATGGGGCCCACTTGTGCGGTCCAATCTTTTGTGTATTTATTTGGAATGGGTCAGAGCTCAGTAGCAGAGCACCTGCCCTTTGTGTTCAGAAGGTCTGAGATTTAATCCCTGGCATGTCAAGTTAGGGCAAGGAATTACTCCTACCTGAAGAGTCACTGATGGGCTGTGCAGACAATGGGCTTGTTCTCATAACTGTCAGCCGGGGAGGAGGAGCCAGGCTCCAAGCCCCGTGCATACCCCTGCATGATCAATATTTGCACAATATAAGTGGAAAATCAGACATCACCAAGACCTGGCAATGGCTTAAGAATGGTTACTTGAAGAAAGAAACAGAGGGTTTAATACTAGCTGCACAAGAACAGGCACTAAGAACAAATGCAATAAAAGCAAAAGTCGAAAAATCCACCACAAACAGCAAGTGCCGCCTTTGTAAAGAAGCAGATGAAACAGTGGACCACCTAATCAGCTGTTGTAAGAAGATCGCACAGACTGACTACAAACAAAGGCATGACAAGGTAGCAGGGATGATACACTGGAACATCTGCAAAAAATACAAGCTACCTGTAGCCAAGAATTGGTGGGACCATAAAATTGAAAAAGTGGTAGAAAATGAAGATGTAAAAATATTATGGGACTTCCGACTACAAACAGACAAACATCTGCCACACAATACACCAGATATAACTGTAGTCGAGAAGAAAGAAAAACAAGTCAAAATAATTGACATAGCAATACCAGGGGATAGCAGAATAGAAGAAAAAGAAATAGAAAAAATCACCAAATACAAAGATCTACAAACTGAAATTGAAAGGCTGTGGCAGAAAAAGACCAAAATAATCCCAGTGGTAATTGGTGCCCTGGGTGCAGTTCCAAAAGACCTTGAAGAGCACCTCAACACCATAGGGGCCACAGAAATCACCATCAGCCAATTACAAAAAGCAGCTTTACTGGGAACAGCCTATATTCTGCGACGATATCTATAACAATTGACAATAAAATTCAGCCATCCCAGGTCCTTGGGAAGGACTCGATGTCTGGATAAAACAAACCAGTCAATAACACCTGTCTGACTGTGTAAACAAGGAAAATAATAATAATAATAAAAAATAGATGGACTAATAGTGTAACTCAGTAGAAGGGCTGCTTCCTATGTACCTCTGTTTACCTGGTTGAAAGGTGTATATAGAGCCCTTTCACATGATCAAACGGGGGTGAGCTGGAGTGGAGCTAGGAACCTACCTGTTTCCTCTCACGATTGGAGCTTCTGTTGGGCTCCACTGCCTGCATGCCTACATGAGTTGTGTGGTGGCAAGCCCAATGGAGATCAGGGGGCTTCCCACAATGCACCATGCACAGGCTTCCCACAATGCACTACACGAGCAGTGGGGTGCACTGGGGAAACCCTGCACTGCCTGGCCACTCTTTCCCCCTGGCTCTATCATAAAGATGGCTGCCAGCAGACTGGGAGTAGCTGCCAGCAGAGCGGCGCCCCAGACAACCAGCGAGTGAGGTAGGAGGTGCATGCTTATCCTCCTACCTCACTTTAAACCTCAGTAGCAGTCAGGGCTACTCAGGGGAGGAGTAAAAGGATCTGGAGTAATCCTGGGGGCCTAGATGACCAGCTCTACCTGGGTTCTGAGAATGGGCTCATAGCCTTTCAACTATATATGAATAACTCTCTAGGGCTGTTCACATGATCAAAAACTGGGTAGAACAAGTGTACTACCCAGGTCTGGGAGCTGTGCATGCTCCTGATTTTCAATTGCGTGTGAGAAAACAACTAGGTATGCAAACAATAAAAAGAAAATGGCACAGCCTGATGGTGAATCAACCAGTGATGGAAATCAACAAGTGATAGAGAATCAGCAAGTGATGGAAATTCAAGAAACTTTATTGGCTTATCAAGAAATACAAGTTTTGTCGAAGTGTATATGAAGAATAGATCACTAAAGCATTTGCTAGGGAGTGAGGGTTTGAGGCAGATTCCCTTTCTGTGCAGGCAATGCCAGGGTCTGGTGGCTGGATTTTGAATCCTTTGTTTCCATTGTTCATTGCCTGCTCTGGTGATTATTAGTTTAATGGCATATGTAAATTGCAGCCATCTGGACTCAGACTGGTGTATGAATAGTACAGGTACAGCAAATAGGGAATGATAACTTTTTTCTAGACTGCTTAGGGAGAGAAGGTCGATCATCCTGTCTGCTGTTTGAATGTTTCAGTGCCAGACTGTTCCTGACGGCCTTAGTTTCATCCTGGACACCACTAGTCCAGTGCTAGAGAAGGCTTAGGAGCATGTTATTCTGTGCTCTTACATGTCTAGATAAAATAAATTCTGCAGGATAGGGTTTGTTCTTGCATGCTTCTTTGCTCAGAACAAGACCAGAACAGGAGCTTCTGAAATATGTGCCTTTTATGGGTTTGCTCACATAACTGGTTTTCTACTGTGGCAATTTTTCCGTTCCTCTTATACGGTAGTTACAGTAACTTCCTTCAACCATTTTGCCATGTGATTGAGGCCAAGGGTGCTCCTGTGCTAATGCCATTATGCCAGCGGAGTGCAGAAGGTAGGCTGTAGTCCATTGGTGGACCAGCAGTCAGTTTCCAGTGGGCCACTTAGCACGTGCTAGTTTCTGGGTGTATACCAAGAACAATGGGCTAGGTAGATCCAGCAGGGCAGAACAAGACATTGAGGTCATTCACACAATCAAAAACTGTATTCTACCTGAATCTGGGAGCTGTGTGTGCTCCCAGTTTTTGGTTGTGTGGAAGCAAGGCAGGAGGAAAACCTGATTAGCTTTTCCTCCTACCTTGCTTCCACACAACCCAAAATTGGGAGCACACACAGCTTCCAAACTCGGGTAGAACACAGTTTTTGATTGTGTAAATGACCTCATGATGAGAGAACTCCATAGGAACCCTGTGTGGTCCTTAATTCTAATACTGGCACTTGCAGGGGATAATCAAAGGGACTTAACCCTCCCCTTGCCTGCCACCTGTCCCCTGCAAATTCCATGTGCCATCCACCCTCCAGACCATTTTAACTAATTGTTCTGCCCAGCTGGGTTCTGAAACTAGAAGTATGCTCAGGTTGGGGAAAATGTCATGGAGAGAAGTGTTTGAGGGGAGAATCAGAGGGTGTAGGAAAAGTTAAGCATCTCTTCTGCCCACCTGTCGATCCTCCCCAGTGAATTCTCTTCTACCCCAATATTTCCAGTATTCCCATTCTGTTAGCAAATAACGGGGGTGGAGGAACATGCACCTGTCAGGCTAATGTCTGACTCAGACATTGTCCCTTACATTCTGTCGGACCCTTAAAGCAAAAGTACAGGCTAAGAGACCCATCTGAGTATGCACTCTTACCTTGCTTTGAAAATATAAAGCACTTCAGCGGACTGCTAGGGGCTACTAATAAAAACAAAAAGGACAACCAAGCAAGGCCAGTTCCATCTTATGGACAATGTCTCATGAATCATATTGTGTTCTTGTTGTTGTTAGTAGTAGTATGAGTATGAGTATTAGTACTGAATTTGAAAAATAGATATAAATCAGGAAAACAAGCAGAATGTTTAATAGAAGATACTTGTGCCAATGGGAGCTTTTTTCCTAGTCAAATAACAATGGTGAAGATGGGCAATCCAGATCCACCCTAACCGCCCCCCCTGCACACACATACATGTGCTATTTACCAAATAACTAACGAGCGTGCAGCTGCATAGTGCCTGCTTAAAGTAACTGTACTTTGGCCAAAGTTTAGTGTTGTGGGGAAAAGGGCCTGTGTCATAAATAACACAGGTAGCACAGATGCTGAGGGATTATGGCACTTCTCAACCAAAGCAGGAGGCCTGTGCACCTGGCTGTAGCATACTGGCTGTTCCCCAGTTAAGTGGGCTACAGGCAAAACAAACCCTCACTAAGGCACTTGGGGGCCAGGGCTACACATGATGGTGCACATAGAATCACACCTACTAATACTCTACACTTGGCTTGTGGCACACTTGCCATGAAGATTGGCTACTATTGGTTTAAATGCTAGTTACACGCACACACACATACACACACATTTCAGATCCATTAGGTGAGAAATCACTGTACTCCTTCTGTGCTTAATGTTTCTACAAATGCATATGCAAGTAGAGAAAGATACAAAAGCCAGTGAAAATGATTAGCATATAATATTTATGGAGTTAGTCTAATTCAGTGTATGGGTACAGGTCCAGTGGGAAGTACCCTGAGGGACATTTGGGAAGAAAACCTGGGTACCTAACCTTTTAACATGATACAGGTATGTGGAGTGATTTCTAAAACACAGAGGTCATTCACACAATCAAAAACTGTGCTCTACCTGGGTTTGCGAGCTGTCTGTGCTCCCAATTTTTGGTTGAGGCTTTCCACATGAGCAGTGTGGAGAGCCTAAAGGGAGTTTGCGGAGAGAGCAGGCTTGACCCGCTCTCCCCACACACGAGCATTCAGCCTTTCCTGGATGGCTGGATCGGCCGCCCACACAATTACCAGCTCCGTCATGGCCCCTGGAAGTCCCAGAATCCCTGTGATTCTGTGAGTGCGCGGGGCATTCTGGGCAGCCCCCTGACACCAGGAGGCTTGTTGTAGCCTCCTGTTCAGGAGGCTCCTTGTGAGTTGCCATGGCGTGGAGCTGCACCAGGGTGACTCACAGTCAGGGAAATGGGGTTAGTGGAGTGCTAGCTCTGCTAACCTCATTTGGATGGGGGGGATTAGGAAGGCTAGCAGCCGGGAGCCATGCTCCCATAGCCTGGTTTTGCGCATTCGTGAGAATAGCCTCATTGTGTGGAAGCAAGGTAGAAGGAAAACCTGGGTAGCTTGTCCTCTTACCTTGCTTCCACACAATCACTTCTGTCCAGATTTTCCTTTGACCTTGCTTCTGCACAACTGAAAATTGGGAACACACGGCTCCCAAACCTGGGTAGAATACAGTTTTTGATTGTGTGAATGACCTTGCTGACTGACATCCAGACTAAGTTACTCAATTGTAGATGTTATTAGACTTCAACTTCCATAATCCCCAGGCTCAGGGGATACCCCTTTGGCTGGGGATTATGGGAGCTGAGGTCCAATAACATCAGGGGACCCAACGTTGAGAATCCCTGCTCTAAAGGACTACTTAATTTCAGTAGGACTGCTTAGTAGTAATTTAGTCAAGGTGTCAGTCACTTAAAAAACAAACAAACACGTTAGGTGCATTACAGTGTGCTGCCAAGTCAATTTCGACTCCTGGCGCCTACAGAGCCCTGTGATTTTCTTTGGTAGAATACAGAAGGGGTTTACCATTGCCTCCTCCTGCGCAGTATGAGATGATGCCTTTCAGCATCTTTCTATACTGCTGCTGCCCGATATAGTACCAGCAGGGATTTGAACTGGCAACCTTCTGCTTGTTAGTCAAGCATTTCCCTGCTGCACCATTAGGTGGCTAGGTGCATTAGACTTGTGTGTAATAAATATGTTAAAGTGAATCCAGGTTTATAAAACTAGAGAAACTAAACATAAGAACAGGCCCAAGGTGCCATTTCAGAATCACAGGAACTGGGTGAAGAACAATATTTATGGTTTCCTTCTGATGTATATTGGCATATGTAAGTAAGGTTAATAATGAATACAAATATGATGAGTATTTATATACCACTTTGCAGCCAAAGTTCCCAAAGCGGTTTACATACAGAAATTAATTAATTAAAAGGCTGCCTGTCCCCAAAGGCCTCACAGTCTAAGAAACATCAGACAGATACCAGCAACAGACACTGGAGGGATGCTGTGTTGGGGTTGGATAGGGCCAGTTGCTCTCCCCCTGCTAAATAAAGAGAATCACCACTTTTAAAAGGTGCCTCTTTGCTCAGTTAGCAGGGGTTGTTCCCAATATAAGGCACTGGGAAGCCTTTTTTTTTTTTTTAAGATATATACATACACTTTATATAGTGTATATTCATCACTAGACTGGGAAGATGGAGCGTTTCCCACAAAATAGTAGCAAACATTATTTGACTCACTACACTAGACCTATGCACAGTATGAGCCCTTAGGAAGCCTTAAAACGCTTACCTCCCCCGCAGATGATCCTTGTCTTCTGGCTGGGCTAGCAGATCACTTGCCCAGATACTCGCCGGCTGCTAGTGACAGCCGCGAGGTTTGGGGGCTGGGAAACCCCCGGAACTCCCATAATATACTAAATGAGTGTGCAGTGCATTATGGGAAGCTTGACAACACAGGCCAGGAGGCTACTCAAGTGTAGGTGACACACAATCAGTTAGCAAGGGGTAAGAGTGCGCTCGCTCCCTTAATGCTGGCTAACAGCTGGGGCTCCCGACAGGGTTTGCCGCCATGCTGCTGCTGGGAGCTGCGTGACTCCCATCGGTTCTCATGCTCAGGCAAAACCTGGCTGAGCTTCCATAGCCTGGTTTTGCCTTTGCATGTGAATAGCCTCATTATGTTCCACACTCACATAATGAATGTAGAGTAGGGATGTGCAAAACATTTTGCGCTTGAAACGTTTTGAGCTTGAAATGTGCCATTTAGAGCTTGAAACAGAACATCCTTAAAAGCAGGGGCGTAACTACCATTAGGCAAGGGGAGGCGGCTGCCTGGGGGGCCCCACACCTCGAGGGGGCCCCCAGAGGCAAGTCACATGACTATATATTGTGAAGTGTGTGTGTGTGTGTGTGTGTGTGTGTGTGTGTGTGTGTGTGTGTGAGCGAGGGGCCAATTTTAAAATTTTGTCTCTGGGCCCACTCCAGCCTTGTTACGCCCCTGCTTAAAAGAAAGGGACTGTTTCAAGTTTGAAACAGAACAACCCCATTTCGAAACATTTTGAGTGTTTTGAGTGCCATTTCTGTGGCCTGTTTTTCCCTTGCTGATTGGTTTTCTGGCACTGGCTTACAATTGGCTTGCAATCCTATGGGGGTTTTGTGGGGGAGGTTAAAAATGTGTTTAAAATAACTTGCTTGCTCATTTCTTTTGTGGGTTGGGTGATAGGTAGCACTTATCATTCTCTACCACACAACACACTTTCGTGTTCCTAGGAGCTACCCATGGGAAACAATGGGGTGTTTCGAGTTTCCCCATTGTTCCCTATGGCCAAAACACTAGAAATGTTTTTAGTCTGTTTCTCATCAAAACAGCCAGCTCAACTGCTGT
Organism: Hemicordylus capensis; assembly: GCF_027244095.1. NCBI lineage: Eukaryota > Metazoa > Chordata > Lepidosauria > Squamata > Cordylidae > Hemicordylus > Hemicordylus capensis. Next base: position 219,596,456 of record NC_069661.1, on the reverse strand, counting down.
TTCAACAAAATGTTTTGAACATTTTGCATTTTGATTTGAGCTTGAAACAAAATGCAAATTAATTTTCATGCACATGTCTAATATATAGTGTCTGTACATAGGTACAATAATTATCCACACATTATGTAGAATACAGGTAGAGCAGTGCACTGCCTATCTGCACCATGTATTTGTGGTATAACATAATGTCAGAATAGGGCTACTGTTTACTATAATCAGATGAAAAGTATTTTTGAGCTGTACGAAAATGTATATGATATGCAGCCTGATACTATGCATGTTTACACATAAGTATGTCCTATTGAGTTCAATGGGACTTCTTCCCAAGTGAGTGTGCAAAAGTTGCTCATTGACTCCAGTCTTCTCTTCTAAGAACCAGCTGCCTAATTCTAGGTTACCTTCCCAGTTCCTCCATGACATCAGAGCAACTAAGCCAATAGTAGCCACCCAATCAAACACTGTCTAGAACAAGGATTTTCAACATTCGGTCCCCAGATCTAATTGGACTTCAGTTCCCATACTCCCCAGCCCCAGTGGCCTTCAGTTGGGGATTATGGGAGTTGAAGTACAATAACATCTGGAGACCCAAGGTTGAAAACCCCTGGTCTAGATTAGAACCCACCTATTGGAGTGCATTGAAAGGAGGGGGTGTTGGTCTTCCCCTTTATCATCTAACTGCTTTGAGAAGATTTGTTGTTGTTGATGCTGCTGCTGCTGCTGCTGCTGCTGCTGTTGTTGTTGTTGTTGAAAAGTGGTATATAAATGTTTTAATAATAGCAATAAACTTGTAGCTACCTGAATCTGAATGTAGGTTGTTAAGGAATACCAGGATGTTAAGGAATAATCTATTTTAAATTATTTACATGCATAGGCTCTTAGAGAACAGGAATTGACCAGATGTTGAAGCAAACATTGTTATCATTTTCCACAATTATCCAAAAGCTAACTGTGGCTTTTCCTACCCAAGGGCGGTGAGTGGGTGGGGGAAGCAACAGTTAAGAGTTAGCAGGGGGAAGCAACCCTTGCTAACTGAGCAAAGAGATACTTTTTAAAGTGGCTATTCACTTATATTTCGCAGGGGGAGAGCAAATGGCCCTATCCAGCTCCAGCACAGCATCCCTCCTGTGACTGTTGCTGGTAGTTGCCTTATGTTTCTTTTAGACTAAGAGCCCTTTGGGGACAGGAGGCCATTTTATTTATGTATTTTTCTTTGTAAACCGCTTTGTGAATTTTGGTTGACGAGCGGTGCATAAATATTCAAAGTGGTAGTAGTGGTAGTAGTAGTAGGTGGTCTTGAAGGGCAACGTTTATCTGAGTCCATTTTATTTATTTATTTATTTATTTATTTATTTATTTATTTATTTATTTATTTGATTTCTATACCGCCCTTCCAAAAATGGCTCAGGGCGGTTTACACAGAGAAATAAACAAATAAGATGGAACCCTGTCCCCAAAGGGCTCACAATCTAAGAAGAAACATAAGACAGACACCAGCAACAGTCACTGGAGGTACTGTGCCTGTTCTGGGGGTGGATAGGGCCAGTTACTCTCCCCCTGCTAAATAAAGAGAATCACCACATTAAAAAGTGCCTCTTCCTCATCACTTCAAACCCTCTTTCCTACTGGTCTGCATCAACCTTCCCTCCCTCCCTCCCAGTTTCTTAAAGCTCCTTCTGGAGGAAGGTGCCCAGAACCACACACAGGAGTCCAGACTGAAGTCAATCTGTATCTTAGCAATGGTATGTATAGAAGAGTTCAAGGTGTGGGGGTGAGAGGGAGGCACATAGAAGCACTTGCAGAAGTGGGGCAAGGCTGAAGAACACATACTCCTGCCCACTCACCCATCCTCCCGCACGTTCTCATCCCTTGTTATCTGATCTCCCAAACATTAGTGTGCCGGTACCCAAAGAAATATATTCCCGGCCTGATGTTGCTGCCTTGAATATCTTCACGATAAGTAGAGATCTGAGAAATGAAGCTTTTCTTGACATGGAGATGCAGTGATGGGAAGAGTTCCCACCAAAGTTGGCCTAAAGCAAAATTCAAAAGTCCTGCTCTGGCAAAAACAGCTCCAGGAATTTCAGAAGGAATGGAAACACTTTTGAAGACATTAATAGAATATTCTGGAGTGTGTGCTTGTATCAGTTAAAGTGGGGTGGGGGGGTGGGGGCGACTCCCAGTTTACAGGAATATTTATGCATGTGGCAGCTGTAACTGACTTCCCAAATTTAATGGTCCACAATGGTGGCCAGACCCCTTTCAAAACCAACCCTTGCAAGCTTGGAAAGTTCATGGGGAGCAGGGAAGACTGCTAGCAGCTTCCTCTTCTCTGCTCGTGCTTCTTGCAAATTTTACAAGGAGTGTGAGAAGAGGCACTCCTTCTCATGGGTTAGCTTGGTCCCAAAGAGTTGTTCCAATGGTGATGGTGGGGAATGTCTTGCTGCCCTGCTGGTGCCCCAGCAATCTGCTGCCTGAGGCGACTGCCCCACCTTGCCTCATGGAAAGGCCTCCCCTGCTCAGGGAGCTTGAGAAGGGAGTGAGGAAAATGGCATGTGCCAGCATGGTGGATGCTACCCATGGAAAAGACGTCTGTCAGTGGCTAATAGTGACTACTTGCAGGGCCCTCATGTTCTTATGAGTGTTTGCTTTTTATGAAGGCACACAGGGGCAGAAGGAGACCAGTGGTGGCCCGGGTTCAGCCCGCTGCTGCAGCCCTAAGCCCACTCCCTGCATCAGACACATCTGATGTCAGATGCAGAGCGCATGGTTAAGCCACCTCCTTTGCGTCTGACATCAGACGCAGGGGGTGTCACTTAGTTAGCAAACAGGGCTGTGCGACCCTGTTTGCGAGCAAAGTCCATCCAATGCCACATTTGCAGCATGCCCAGAGTGGCTCTCCCTGATTTCTAAAGGCAGGGAGAGTCGCTTCTGGCCATGCTGCGAATGTGGCGCCGGTTTTGCTCCCAAACAAGGCCGCGTGGCCTCATTTAGGAGCACTGGGAGCAACTCTCCCTGCCTTGGCAGGGAGAGTTGCTCCCAGCCACACTGCAAACGTGGCACTGGCCGGATTTTGCTCGTAAACAGGGCCACGCAGCCCCGTTTGCGAGTGAAATAACACCCCAACGTCTGATGTCATATGCGGGGGCATGGCTGTGTGTGGCCCCTTAGGGGCGGTGGCCCAGGTTCTTTGAACCTGTTTGCGCAATGGTGGCTCTGTCCCTGAAGGTGCAGGAGCTCCGCTAGTAGAAAAGTTTGCAATGTACCTAAAGTATATAGGAACACAGGAAGCTGCCACATACTGAGTCAGACCATTGGTCTAACTAGCCCAGTATTGTCTCCACAGACTGACAGCGGCTTCTCCAAGGTTGCAGGCAGGAATCTCTCTCAGCCCTATCTTGGAGAAACCAGGGAGGGAACTTGAAACCTTCTGTTCTTCCCAGAGCGACTCCATCCCCTAAGGGGAGTATCTTACAGTGCTCATACTTGTAGTCTCCCATTCATATGCAACCAGAGTGGACCCTGCTTAGCTAAGGGGACAAGTCATGCTTGCTCCCACAAGACCAGCTCTCCTCTGGTCTCCAGTTGTCTCCAGTTGTCCCCAAATTGTCTCCAAATGACAATTTGTTCATAGCACGGCTGTCCTTAGGACATGGCAAGCAGTGCGACCGCCCTGGGCCCTGCTCTTTTAACTCCCCTTAGAGTTAACTGGAAGGGGTCACTGCACTGGTTGGTTTGCCCCAGGCCCGGCACCCCTCTAGGGCTCTCTAAGGACAGCCCTGGTTCATAGAGTTCTGAGAATGGCCCTATATAAATTGTACCCCCACCCTCCCCGCCATAGTCCTGGAGTTAATACACTCAAGGAACTCACTATAGCAGGATTACACAGCTTTGCCCTCTGCCGCGCCCCCCCCCCAAGATGTTGAAGTACAATTCCTGTCATCCCTGACTATTGGCCCCTGTGGCCAGGTATGATGGGAACTGTAGTCCAAAAATCAGCTGGAGGGCCAAATCAGCCCTGCATTGTAGTATATCTTAAGCCAATGTGGCTGGGAGTGATGAGAGTTTTCGTCATCTTAGGACCCAAGGCTGGGAACTCCTGCCTCGAGCAAACATCCCTAAACATACCCAGCACATCTGCTCTCTTTGCCTCTTTCCCCTTTATGGCAGCATCAGAACCCAGACGCTCATCCACACATCCTCCAAGTATTTTACAGAGTCCCAGTTCTTCACAAGGCAAGAAGGTTGGTAAGACTCTGCAGCTTCTCTGTTCCACCACCACCACCATCATATCTCCTCTGGGCTATTTAATTTTAAATAGACACACATGGGAGAGAAGGCAAGAGTGGTGGGTTTTTAGAATAAAATAAAATATTCATTTCTGAATTTAAAGGATTCTCAGAAAGGATTTGCAACAAATAATTTGTGTTATGTTAATGAACGTTCCTTGTTCCTCCCAATAGCATCTCAGCCAGCAACCACCATCTCTCTCCTAAGTACAATGTACTTGGGACAATTCCAAGGAATTATGTGTTCTTGGATGTACTCCCACAGTGCAAAGGCAGCAGTGGTAAAAAGGATCTAACACTTCTGGAAGAAAACGTACCCATCGCATCTGCTTCCTGAGGAAGTGTCTGGGCAGGAGTGGGGGGCTTTCATAACAGCAAACTCTTCCTGTCTTCTTCACCAGTTGCTACCAGGGTACATCACAACCATGAAACCTTACTTTTGAAAGAACATTTTATTGAAATATTGTGTCCCTCATATATAAGGAGCTGGAGGTCAAGCTACAAGGAGGATGGTCACAGTTCAGAACTCATTCTCTCTCTTTGGGCCAAACTAGAGGGGCACAACTTGCATTTCCCCAGAAGTACCTATTTTCTCTAAAATAACACAGCAGAAGAAGAGGGGCAAATTTGGGATAGAGGAACACAGGAAGCTGCCTTATACTGAGTAAGGCCATTGGTCTTTTGACATCACGCTCAGAATTGCCTACACTGACTGGCAGTGGCTATCCAAGGTTCTAGGCAGGAGTCTTTCCCAGCCCTACCTGAAGAAGCTGCCAGGTATTGAATCTGGGATCTTCTGCATGCCAAACAGATGCTCTACCACTGAGCTACGGCCCCATGTGCAAGGAACATAGGAAGCTGCCTTATACTGAGTCTGATCAGAGCTCAGTATTGTCTACATGGATCCATCTAGTTCAGTATTGTCTACAGAGGTGCTCTTTCCCACAGACCTTGGGGATCTGGTCCGTGGCCTCCTTTCTCTGGGGGGGGGCCCTCCAATTTTTCTGGGGGACCTCCAGAGGCCTGCCACCACCCCACACCCACTCCACCGCTGCTATGGGGCTTTCCTCCTCCTGTTTCCAGAGAAGTCCCAGGAGGAGGCATCGAGGGAAGCCCAGGGGCACCTCTCCAGGCACAGAGGGAGGCCAGGGCAGCAGGGAGGAGGGGAACACAGGAGGGGCCCAAACAGCCAAGGCAGGGCATTCCTGGCTGGCCACAGGAGGAGGCGCTGCTGCCTCCGTGCAGGGCCAAGCAGGAAGGGGCATTGCGGGGCTGTGAGGGCCGCTCGGCTGCTGCCTCCCTCCATCCCTCAGTGGCACAGTGGAGGAGCACAGGAGGCAGCACAATCATCATGGGGTGCATTGAGTGGACCATATGAGCCAATGAGCAGATGCTGGACGCTGGCCTGAGTGAGTCATCTTGCTGCAAGGAAAGCAGGGGAGCGGGCTGGGTGGGGGGCTCATGTAGCCCCCCTTCTACCTCCTCTCCACAAAGGTGGGCTGGCCCTGGGAGCGCCAGCACTCTCTCTGCCTGCACAAGTTCTTTCCCCACAAGGTCACCTCTTGCCCGCCAGCCACAGTCTCCAGGGTGCCTTCAGTTAGGCAAGTTTTATTAAAAACAAAACAAAAATTAAGGGGTGTGTGTTTTGCAGCAGGGTGGTGGTGGCCTCCGAAGCCCTATGTGCACCACTAATTGTCTACACTGACTGGCAGCGGCTTTTCAAGGTTTCGGGAAGAAGTCTTTCCCAGCCCTACCTGGAGAAGCCAGAGAGTGAACCGGAGACCTTCTGCTAGGGGTGTGAACGAAACAAAAACCGCAGTTCAGTTCAAATTCCAATCAATTCGAATCAAACCCCCTTGGGCCGAACTGGTTTGAGCAAATGCTGGCTCTGTGAAGGGGGTGGCGAGAGAAATAGTTAAAAGACCCTCTTACCTCCAAGTGCACTGCCCCTGCCCTACTCCCCACCCCCGGCACAGCCCATAACAAAAGTGTGCACGTGCTCCTGACTCATATACCAAGCTGCCTCCTCAACTGCAGCTTGGTTCTGGCCTGCATGCATCATGCATGTGTGGACACCACTAAGACATTGTGGTGTCCTCAGAGGGAATGGGTACCTTTGGACCGTAAAGGAGGTAAGGGACGCTTTACCTTGAATGGGCAGCACATTTGGAGGTAAGAGGGCCTTTTAAGTGTCTCTCTTGCTGCCCCCACCAGCTGTCGATTTGGCGCAGAACCAGTCTACCAGAACTGGGCCAGGTTTGGGTTGACAGACCCTGTTTGGTCCATGATCAAACCTCTGAACCGGCCCGGTTCAGAGGTGAACCATTTCCGCACCAAACTGTCCGTGCACACCCCTACCTTCTGCGTGCAGAGTTGATGCTCTGCCACTGAGCTATGGTCCCATCCAGGATGCAACACATGAAGAGGGGGGAGGCTATCTCTTTCCTGCCATGCCCCCTTTTCTGCTGAAGCCTGCCCTCCATCCAAGCTGCTATATACCTCCAAAGGAGCTAACTGCAGCAATTAGCTGATTGAGGGAGACCATTTTCAGCGGGAACAGGACGTGACTGCCAAGGGAGTAACCTTCCCCACCCCATATGAATTGATCGCAATGAGAATTGATCCCTCCCCTGCTCCAATTTTTTTGTGTGTAAGTGGGGGGAGACATTTCCAGTAATAAGCCCATTTCTTACTAACACACCTTGGTGCACTTTGCCCCTTTGCCCCTGTGTTACAGTAGCTCCCCAAAGGCTTAAGGCACTATACCAGGGGCTCTCATCCTTGGATCCCCAGATAGTGCGGGACTCCAGCTCCCAACATCATCAGCCAAAGCAGCCTTTTGCCATCACGGCGGGGGTGATGGGATTTGTAGTCACACAACATCTGGGGACCCAAGGATGGGAACCCCTGCCCTACACACCATATGTTTCAACAGCTCCTATCTACTAGGGTCAGTTCCTATTTTCTGCCTCTCAGTCAATTACCATCCCTCTTGTGTCTCCAGCTAGACTTTGGGAAAGATTCTAGAGGGTGCCCTTTTAAAACATGCCATTCATACGAGGTCTTGCACCCTGCTTCTCTTCTTTCTCCTTCCTGTAATGCTTAGCTAGACAGTAAACGTGGTTGAATGCATTTGTTGAGTCGTTGTGATGCTTTAAGAAGTACATTGAGCCATGGTGAGATGGAAGTTCTATGAAGGGTTTGTGTGTGTGTGTGTGTGTGTGTGTGTGTGTTGTTTTTTTAAGGAAACCTGTATGCTTAGTTGATTAACACACTCTGCTTCAGAAGCCAGTGTTGTTACAGGGGAAATGAATACAGAATGCAATGGGTGGAGTAGAGACTTTGGCTATGTGTTGCAGTCTGTGTGTGGGGAGGGTGTGTGTGTGTGCTTGGCCATGGTCCATGGTGAGAAAACGGAGGTGTTACAGCAGAGTCCCTATTTTTATCTGTGCAATATAGGGCTGCACAACTTTGGCCCGCCTGCAGAAGTTAGACTACAAACTCCATCATCCCTGACTATTGGCTTCTGTGGCTGGGGATGCTGGGAGTTGTAGTCCAACAACAGCTGGAGGGCCAAAGCTATGCAGCCCTGTTGTAGAGGGTATTTAGGGTAGTATACTTAGAGTAACTCTAGTGATCAGCATGCCGGCTGTGCAGGCATCCTTCTCCCAAACTGTATCCCAGAAGTCTTTGCTCTACAGAGTCACCACCACTCTAGTATTGTCTGTGGAAACTGATTATTAGGCCTTGCTTTAGAGTTCTTGAAACCTTCCTTTCTTCTTCTTCATCATCATCATCATCATCATCATTAATAATAATTTGATTTCTATACTGCCCTTCCAAAAATGGCTCCGGGCGGTTTACACAGAAAAATAATAAATAAATAAGATGGATCCCTGTCCCCAAAGGGCTCACAATCTAAAAAGAAACATAAGATAGACACCAGCAACAGTCACTGGAGGTACTGTGCTGGGGGTGGATAGGGCCAGTAACTCTCCCCCTGCTAAATAAAGAGAATCACCACATTAAAAAGTGCCTCTTTGCCAAGTTAACCTTTCGGGTTTCTTCTTTCATATTTTATGAAAGTTTCCTTTCAGGCTTCTTCTTTCATATTTTAGGGGAATCTTGAGTCATGAATGATTCTCCACAAATGTTACTCCACAAATGTTACTCCATGTGAGTCACAGCCAGAGCACTGAAGAAAACAGAGAAGCCCCTTCCTAGACACTATAAGTAACTAGTATTCATAATGCTGGGTTTCTCACTGCTAACACTCTCCTCGGGGAGTTGCTTCTGTTCACTCCCTGCCCCTGCCCCACTAATTGGAGCACACTCCTGCCTGCCATTGCCATTCTGGGCAATCTTGCTGACCTCCGTCACATCTGCTTCCATGTCTTCCTCCTCCTCTTCCTCCTTATCTGATGTAGTTGCAGCTGCAGCGACTTCTTGGTTCTGCACTCGGCGGGAGGGTCGCAGAATGGCCCTGCGGAAACCCTGCTTGAAGCGGTAGGAGAGGAAGCCATAGATGATGGGATTGGCACAGCTGTTCGCATAAGGCAACACCACTACCAGGAAGTAGATCCCAAAAAGTGACGGTTCCTCTGGCAAAGAGCAGGTGACGTTGATTATGTTGAGCACATAGAACGGCAGCCAACAGAGTACAAAGACCGCCACCACAGTGACCACCATGCGGGTGACCCTTCGTTCGGAGCGCTTGCGCTTGGCTGTCAGTGCTTGCACCTTTCTGCCTGATGAACGGACCTTGAAAACAATAAGCAGATAGCATAGACAGATGACCAGCAGCGGCCCAAAGAAGCCAAGGGCAGCTGTGTAGACAATGAAGCCAGCTTTCCACACTGAGGCTGGCTCAGGCCACTGGATGTGGCATGTGTTCATGCCTTTTGGGACATCTGAGAAAACCACCACTGGCAGCACCACCACTGAAGAGAGCACCCACACTGTGCTGCTGACCACCTTGGCCACACGGGCTGTCCGCCATTTTGATGATTTCCCTGGGTGCACCACGGCCAGATAGCGGTCAATGCTCATCACAGTCAGGCAAAAAATGCTAGTGAACTGGTTTATGGCATCCACAGCCATCACGAGCCGGCACATGAATGAGCCAAAGGGCCAGTAGCTCAAGGCATACTGTGTAGCCAAGAAGGGTAGGCCAAGCATAAAGAGTTCGTCTGCCAATGCCAAGTTGAAGATGTAGACATTGGTCACTGATTCACTCACGGCATGACACAATACCACATAGATGACCAAGGAGTTGCCAGCTAGCCCTACCACACAGACGATGAGGTAAACCAGAGGGATGAGGATGCCGCTGACATCCAGACTGAGGCTGGCAGCTACGGATAGGTTCCCAGACACAGAGTCTGTCCCGCTGGCTGTTGAATTCTCTCCCCATGAAGCCAGTGTGGTGAAGTTGAAATTGTCCATGGCAGAAGAATGAAGCAAGGATCTTACTAGATCAGTTTGGGGCCTGTGTTTGGGAAAAACAGAAGAGAAGAGCTATTTGCACCTTATAAATCACAGCAGAGCAAACTAAAGTCAAAGCTGGTGAAGGAATGAAAGTAGAGGTAGGATTTCAGGTTTCAGAGCCTCGCATATTGCTCAGTGCCCCGTGAGTGTTTTGTGCATTGCGGGCACTGCTGTGTGTTCCAAATGCAAGATGCATATGTACAAATGCTGAAATCACACAAAGGAGTTGCATGATTGCACAGCCATAGGAAATAATGGCTGTGTGACAACGCAACTCCCATGCACAATGTCAACGTTTGCATTTTGGAACAAGCAGCAGTGCCTGCAGTGCACAAAACACCCACAGGAGACGTGGACTTGGGACGAATATGCCACAGAGTATTCTTGAAAGATTCTCATGGAGAATATATGAGGTGGGAAATGCCAATAATATGTTGGACTTCCAATTCTGCTCAGAATGTTCTCCAAATAATTCTCACACTGTAGCTTCATTTGGAAATAAAAAGTTAATGTGCAGCTTTTTGCAAATCAATTACCAAGCAATTGCCATCTTAGGGTGATGGGTGTTGGAATCCAGCCACAATGGCAAGCTTCAGGATCCACTCCCACCTGGAGCATGGCTGCCCAACTTTGGCCCATCTGCAGGTGTTGGATTCTGGTTCCCATCCTGTCCTGATGCGATGGATGATAGGACAATGGGCATTAGGAGTCCAGCCACAGCTGGTGAGCCTCAGAATGGCCACCCCACCCTGACCTGGAGCATGGCTGCCCAATAGACAATAGGGCGACATGTGTTGGAGTCCAGCCACAGCCAATAAACTTCAGGATCTACCCCTGACCTGGAGCATGGCTGCCCAACTTTGTCCTGCCTGCTAGTGTTGGACTCCAAATCCCATCATTCTCTGCCTGCAGATGCTGGACTCTGACTCCCATCATGCCCTGCTACGATTGGCAGTAGGGTGATGGACTTTGGAGTCCAGGCTCAGCTAGGGACCTGCATGGCAACAATAGAATTTTAGAGTCATAAGGTACCAATCTCTTTGTCTATACCTGAGCATAGCTGCTTTTTGCCCATTTTCCAGCCTCCAGGGACCTACCTCCGCTCATTCCCATTGCCACAATGCCCCGTTATACATGGTTCCATTTTCCGCAGTTGTAGCGGAGAATGGAACCCCTGTAGATAATGGGGTTCACCTCTAGTAAGTAGGAGGGCTTTGGACCTAGTTGGTCTGCAGCCAGATCTCATTGCTACAGATTGTACTAGTCCACACTTCTCCGCTATTGCCCTTAGAGGCATTTCTCACAAATATCTTTAGGAGGAAAGCTTAAGGGAGTGCCACGTGGCCACGGCTGCTGATATTTCTAAGTATTACAGACTCCCCTCCCATCCCATCTAGGCTTAGAGAAGTCCCCTTGGCCCTTTACTGGTAAAGGGGAATCCTCACCAGATTCTCTTTTACTAGTATAGCTTCAAACCAGTCCGTGAACTGTCAAACTGGTCCAAAGGCTGAACTGGACTGGGTCTGATTCAACCAGAACCGAACTGAACCAGCAAAACCTATTTTGTGCACAATCCTATGCAATGGGGCTTATTCCCATGCAAATACACATATTATTACAGCCTTATTCATGAACAGCCTTTCACCTGCTGTCTCTTTCCCCTCCATTTTCCTGTTGCACCCTACCCTGTTATTTCTAGCATTACTTACTGTAATGCTTACTGTAATATACCCTTATAGAAGACTACTCTGAATTCAAGACAACTCCCTTAAAATTACAGGATAAATACAGGTGGTACCTGTTTATAATATGGTGTACCTGTATTTATCCAAACTGAAGAGGATGCTGAATTTAAGATGGCCCCTCCCCCCAATTTCTAAAAGCAAGGAAACTGGGGAAAACCTAATTGGATTCAAATAAATACAGTCAGTTTTTGTTTCTTATTAATTATAAAACTGTTCTGCTATGAAGAGCAGAAAGCTAGCACAACCAGAATAGAATTCCAGTCTTTCTGATCTTCAGTGCCAATTACTAATTGCCATACCAAGCTTTTGCCTGGAAAGAGTGTTCACATACTCAGAACAAATCCTGAAAATACAGACACCTTGGGAGGCTGGGGTACAAGTAACAGTCATGGAGGAGAGATGTAGAGAAGTGCTCCTGTCACTTCTTTAGCTTGGATATCAAGACAAGGAGCATAGGGATCTTCTCAACACAGTGTGAAATTGTAGGACACAGCTACTGCATCCAAACTTACGACTACAGTTATAATGGAAACCTATTGGATTTTGACAATTGAAGGTTTTGGAAGACCTCTTTAGAAGGAGGGCTTGTCGTTCAATGATGGAGCAGATGCTTTGCATGCACAAGGCTCCAGGTTCAATCTGTGATGTAACAAAGGATCTCCAGTTCAGTTAAAGGGTTTAGGAAGGCTGGGGGACCCTCTGCTTAGAGATCTTCCAATAGTCAATGTTGACAATACTGTCATGTTATTTGACAAGATACATGTTAGGGGTGTACAGAACCAGCTGGAATCAAACCCATGCGCGGAGGCCAGAACTGGGCCCCTACTGGCCTGCGCTGCTGGGGGGGACCACTGGTGGAGCCAAGAGGAGCCACCGTCACCAAGGAGCTGCTGCCACTGCCATGTCATCATCGGTAAGGTGCCCTCTCACCCACTTGTCCGCTCTTTCAACTCCTTCATAGAGTTAGGAATTCCCTTTGCTTGTAAAGGGGAATCCTTACCAGATTCACCTTTACAAGCATAGCCACCCAAACCAGGTCAAAACAGGCCAAAACAGTTTGACCCGGTTCGATTGCACGAATCGAACCACTGGCTGGTTCTAACAAACAAGTTTGCAGATCGGCGGATCAGTTCAAATTCAGTTAGACTTCAAACTGAACCACCCAGAATGGTCCCTTGCGCACCCCTAACACACATGAGCCCTCGATCAAATCACATTTGTATCTTAGGAATTTAGTTATTTATGTTTAAAAGCTTGTGTTTTCCTCCTCAACTGCAGCCCAAATCAGCTTTCAGTAAAATAGTGTCTGAGAGGTGTAGTGGACTTGGGACTGGGGAGACCCAGGTTCAAATCTCCACTCAGCCATAAAACTCACTGGGTGACCCTGGGCCAGTCACTCATCTCTCAGCCTAACCTACCTCACAGGATTCTTGGGATAAACAGAACCATGTACACCGCTCTCTGGATTCCTTGCAGGAAGAGCGGGATAGAATCAAGAAAACAACAAAACAAAAAGCAAAGCAGACAACAGGATAACATGAAATAGTTGAATTTATGGCATGTACACCTAATGGTGCAGCGAGGAAAGTAATCTGCTTAGAAAGCAGGAGGCTGTTGTTTCGAATCCCTGCTGGTGTATTTCCCAGAATATGGGAAATTCCTATATTGGGCAACAGCGATATTGGAAAGTGCTGAAAGGCATCATCTCATACTGCGTGGGAGATGGCAATGGTAAAGCCCTCCTGTATTCTACCAAGAAAACCACATGGCTCTGTGGTCACCAGGAGTCGACACTGACTCGATGTCACAACCTCAACCTCAACCTGCTTAAAAACACTGACTTCTGCTGTGGTCATAAGGGTCATGGTGTCAAGGTCTGGCCAAATGCCAGGGAAGTTCACGGCTTGGCTGAACACTGTCGACTGAATGACTTACGTTGTTTTTCAGCAAGGAGTAGATGGCTGGTGACAGGATTTATAGTGGAAGCTGATAGCTCCCAGCTGGCAATAATTCACGGCTTATCAGCCTTCAGCAAGAGGCGTTAGCTCCTTCTAATAGATTCTAATTGCGTTCTGCGTTTATTGCGCCTGCGTTGTTGGTGGTGTCAGTGTTTCATTGCCTAGTTCTTCTTCCGATTGGTCTCTCACGCTTTCTGCTGACTCAGGTTGTTGTGCCTGCTCTAAATCATTAGTTGGATCTACCACAGCCGTTTCATGAACGCTGACAGCCGGGCTCTGCCCCTCAGATACTCCTGACTCGGCTGGAAAGTTGACAGCTTCCCCTTCCTCCTCGCTGTCGGAGATTGAGGGCGTGACACATGGTAAGAGAAAGTATTCTTCAGCCATCCAGTTAGTAGCCGTGAACAGTAAGCAGGCTGTTCACATGATCATTAATGGGGTAGGACAAGTGTCCTACCCAGCTTCAGGAATTGTGCTCATTTCTGATTTTCGATTGTGTGCTAGTGAAAACCTAGGTAGGAGGAGATGGTTACCGTGATCGTCTGTGAGACAGGAGCTGAGTAGGACGGCACTGTCCTCCCTAGCATTTGTACCCAGCACTTTAATGAGGTAGGAGACAGGAAGAAAAGCTGTCCTACCCAGCCTCCATCTCACAGACAATCACTCCCCCCTCCTACCTAGGTTTTCGCTAGCACATGACTGAAAATTGGGAGTGTGTGCAGCTTGCAAAGCTAGGTAGGAAGCTTGTCCTACCTCATGGACAATCATGTGAACAGCCTTACTATCTTTCCTAACTTTATCTGCTCCTTTAGAAATGGATTCCACTTATACTGCTGTCCATCCTCACAGTGTATCTTCCTAATGTGCCTGATGTCATTTTTGCCTCCAATGCAGGAAATCCAAAACAGCCCTCCTTTATGAAATGCTTAATTATATTGCTAGGTTGGAAATGCTATAGGTCCAGGAGCTGAATAGTTTTGTGAGATAAAGTGGGAAGGAATGGAATCATGGGGAATTCAAGCTGAGAACTAAGAAATCATTTCCTAGGGCAAGAGAGCCTTCGTTATTCAAACCTCGGACATCCAAAACCCCTTATTATCTGAATTTGCTGTATGGTTCTCAAGAACTCCTGTGTCAGTATCATGCTCTATTAAGAGCAGTACCTTTTCCCTTATTCTTTTCAGATGTCTGATTATATTTCCCAGGTCATTTGGAGAAATGATTGTAACACACAGTGAAACAACTAATCTTCCAATCAAGTCCTTTCCTTTGGGTCTCTTGATACTAGATTAAGCAAAGCTCAGTACTCATTGTCTTGTTCTGTTCAAAGAAAGGGAGAACTAATTAGCTCTTTTCTGCTTCTAATTCATTGTAATATTAGGTTTTCCCCCTTTTCTGATGGTTTTATTCATCAGAATAATTGCTCACCGAGGAAGCATGGGTGGCAAAGTGGAGTGGTTGCCGTGATCCCAGAGCTGATAGAGCTCACAGCAGAGATCAGAGGATGCTGAATAAAGCCTTCAGGCAAAGGCATCCTATGGACTTTTGTTACCTCTTACATCTTAACTAGGTTTGCTATTGCCCTTATTTGAAAGAAATGTCAAATATGCATATAAACCACAATGCAATATTCTGTTACACGTTTATTTATTACTACACTTATGGCTCTGTGGCCGCCGACTCAACAGCACAACTTTACCTTTACACTTATATGCAGCTTTGCTTCTGTTATCAAACTCAAGGCAGTGTACATGGGGGTTCCAGCTGGTCCCCTATCATTTAAGATGACACCCCCCCCGCCATTTCTAAAAGCAAAGAAACTGGAAAAAGCTAGGTAAACACAGTGACTTTTTGCTTTTTTATTAATTATAAATCTGTTCTGCTCGGAAGAGCAGAAAGCTGAATAGAATTCCAGTCTTTCTGATCTTCAGTGCCAATTGCTAATTGTCATGCCAAGCTTTTGCCTGGAAAGAGTGTTCACATAGAGCAAATCCTGAAAATACAGAAACCTTTGGAGGCTGGTAACAGTTGGAGAGTAGAGATGCAATCTGTGCTCCTGTCACTTTCTTAGCATGGGTAACAGGATGAGGAAAATAGGGATCTTCTCAACACATCCAGTTGGGGTTGACCAGCTCTCCACTTGCTTAGGTTCAGGAAAGTAACTGGGCCCTCAGACCATGCTCTGGGCAAATGCTAATAGAGCTGCAAATTGGACAACCCTGGCATGGCAAATGAGGGAACTGTTTTAGTTTATGTCATGGAGAATGGGGAAATGGCTGACATACTGTGCAGATTTCCATCTGCGTTTTAAGAAAACGTGTGTGCAGTTGCGCAAAAGCACTTTTGTGCACAATGTGTGCAAATGCAGTTGTGCAATGGATGGCCATTCCCCCCCCCCCCCAATTTGCTTCCACTGCACAACTGCATTTGAGCTATTCTGCGTGTTTGCATAAAAGTACTCCTGCGAAACTGCAATGCACATTTCATTAAAACGCAGATGAAAGTTTGTGTGGTATGTCAGCTGGTAATTTCTTTAAAAATTACTTTCTCTATTGTCTTGGTTTGTCTGGGTCGTATTTTTTAGCTGGGGCTCCCAACAATCAGGTTTGGGTGGCTTACCTCTTGTGCCACTACAAGCCTGGCAGACTAATTTCTATCTGGCTTGCAGTTCCAGCCTAAGCATTCAGTCAGCTGACTTCAAGAGCCAATCCCTACCCACTAGGCCCTAGAAAGCCCTAGCTTTGGGGCAGGGCTGCACAACTTAGGCCAGGGGTTCTCAAGCTTGGGTCCCCAGATGTTGTCGGACTACAACTCCCATCATCTCCCAGACTTGGCCATTGTGGCTGGGAATGATGGGAGTTGTAGTCCAACAACATCTGGTTACCCAAGTTTGAGAGCCCCAAACTTAGGTCCTTCTGCAGATATTGGACTACAGTTCTCATCATTCCTGACTATTGGCCACTGTGGCTGGAAATGGTGGGAGTTGTAGTCCAAAAACAGCTGGATAGTCTGAAAACAACTGATGGTCTGAGGTTGTGCAGCCCTGCTTTAGGAGTTGTTCCTCAGAGTGAGTGAGTGGCATTTTTCTGGTGTCAGGGCAATGCGTAAGCTTCTGCTCATTGCTCTGAATCCTGACCCTAGCCTGGTTTTGACCACACACTTGGCTATCGCCCTTCTAGTCCTTGCTTGCTAATCTAGAAATTGACCCTGGCCTGTTTTGGGTCATGCACCTGCTTCTGCCCCTCTTGACTAGCAGCCAGTTCCCCCTAGTCCTGGAGTGTGACCTTTGCTGAGACCTCAAAACTTGTTTCATAAATTATCTGGACAGAAGACTGTTCAGCAGGCCTGCTCAACTTCGACTGTCCTGCAGGTGTTGGCCTACGATTCCCATAATCCCTGGCTATTAGCCACTGTGGCTGGGGATTATGGGAGTTGCAGTCCAAAAGCAGTTGGGGGGCCAAAGTTGAGCAGGACTGCTCTACAGGGAACTCGCCATGCATGTCTCCAACTCCCTCTGCCCTTCACTGAGATCCAGTTCATGAATGGTCTATTGCCCAGAAGTAGGGTTGCCATATTAAAAAGAGGACAAGTCTCCTGTATCCTTAAGAGTTGCACAGAAGAGGGAATTTCAACAAGTGCAGTTTGTAGTCAGTTTCCCCCGACATAATAAGCTGCATCTGCTGAAATTCCCTCTTCTGTACATCTCTAAAAGGTACAAAAGCCCCATTCCCAAAATTCTGAAACCAGCCCTGCCTGGAGGTAAAAGCTGCATAAACTTTGTAGAAACAAACCCAAATAGAGAGAGGTAGTACAAGATAAAGAGAAGCAGAACACTGGCATGAGTTGTTGCCTCTCTGATATTAAATCATAGTGACCGATGGGCAATTATACATTTGCATACATTTAAATGCATTAATGCAAATGAGAAATGGCTGCTGATGTATCCTCTGGGAGATATCGCCATCTCAAATATAAAAACCAGACTTGTAAGCAAAAATAAGTTATGGGTAAAGGTGGTTTTTTTTTTTTTTGTTTGTTTGTTTTTTGCAGCTCTAGACACAATTAGTTACTAGTGCTCAGAAGAGATCTGGGTGAAAAATATTTTCCACACAGTAAAAGGAATGGAATGCAGATGTGGTGGGTCTTCTGTGAGAATAAGTCACAGGGATGATGCTGGGATTTCAGGATAACTGGTGCTTATGGATCCTGGTTATTGCTATTACATTTTTATACTGCCTATCCTTCCAGGAGCTGAAATCAGCATTTGTGTATCCTCATCCATTCTATCCTCACAACTCCCCTGTGAGATAGGTTGGAGGGGGGAGGGGGGAGAGGGAGGGAGAGCCTGGCTCAGAGTCGCCCACTAGACAACATTAGCTATGGGCATCCCAGGTCTATTGCTCACTGAATAGAATCAGGTGAATTGTGCACTGAATGGGAGCAGCTCTTGAAAAGACAAGGCTCAGACCAGGGGAGGCAGCAAAGCTTTATTTTCTTTCCTAAAGAAGCAAGCAAGCAAGCAAGCAAGCAAGCAAAGAAAGAAAACAAGGGGAATAGACAAGGTAAGCTTGTTAGTGATAGTCTTTTCTAGGGTTTGATTTCTGGCTGGCTAGGGGTTTGTTTATGACAAGGCACTTTCAGTTTCAGTTGTACCTAGAGAGAGAGTGGGTGGGGATTAGCTTCAGGTGAGTCACACAGCTCAGGGGCCACATTCCTGAGGTAGCTCAGTTTGGAAGCAGCTGTTGAGAAGATAAGGCTCAGACCAGGGGAGCTTTGCTTCCCAGAGCTTTGTGAACAGGAGTTTGCTAACAGATATCAAAAGAGCTTTGCACAGAACTTAATGTGGAAGTGTGCAGGGAGGCACACAAGTGGCCCCCCTTTATCACAGAGGAAACACCCAGCATGAAAAGAAGGTTTGTACTACCCTACATTTGTAATTTTCTTGGAGGACAGAGCTTAAAACCTTTAATTAGTTGAAAACAGCAGTTAAGACCTAGCTTTCAAGTAAGCAAGCTCTATATATTTTAAACAGCCAGTAAAACCAGTTTTGAAGGTAGGATGCCAGCAGGGGAGGGGGTGCTTCCCAGTGTATTGTACGGAGTGTTGCAGGTATGACTATCTGCCAGAGGGGCAGAAGTTGTGGGTGTGTGCTCGGTGCAAAGAGCTTCTGGTTCTCAGGGAATAAGTTTGTTTCCTTGAAGCCAAGGTAACTGGCCTGAAAAAGCTCAGGGAGTCAGAGAGATATGGAGATGAGACTCTCAGGAATGTGATAGAGGCATCCCACTCCTAGGCTGATAGCTCCTCTGCTGTCATGGAGAATGAAGGTCTTAGGGAAGAAGGGCATCAGCCTGAGGTCGAGGGGATGCTTCCTTGGCTGATACGCCCTTATCCTCGCACATGGAGGATACTCCTCCACGGTTTGGGGGCCTCCTAGTAGTGGGTGATTCTGTTGTTAGAGGCATAGAGAAATGGGTTTGTGACCTGTGCATGGACCACACAGTGACTTGCCTGTCTGCTGCAAAGGTTGTAGATGTCACACAGTGTCTAGATAGGCTTTATTTATTTATTTGTCCATTTAATTAATTACTTAATTAATTAATTGCCTATTTACTTACTTATTTATTTGCCTATCTACTTATTTATTTATTTACCTATTTACTTATTTACTTATTTGCCTATTTATTTATTTATTTAACATGTTGTATACTGCCCAAAACATACGGCTCTGTGTGGTATACAATAAAACAATACAGATGACTACAGAAAAAAGTTAAAATTTTACAATTTAAAATTTTAAAACAATGTTAAAAACTATTAAAACAGTATTTAATTAAAAGCCTGAATGAACAGATGCATCTTTAAGGACTTTTTAAAAGCTGACAGAGAGGGGGAGGCTCTGATTTCAACAGGGAGCACATTCCCAAGTCTCGGGGCAGCAATGGAGAAGGTCCGTCTCTGAATTGCCACCAGATGAGCTGGTGGCAACTGCAGATGAACATCTCCTGATGATCACAAATAGGCAGTGCTGGGGAGGAGTTAGCTGTCATGGTGCATGTTGGCACCAATGATGTTGGGAAATGTAGTTGGGAGGACCTGGGAGCCAAATTTAGGCTACTAGATAGCAGATTGAAGTCCAGGACCCTTGGGGGTAGCATTCTCTGAAGTGCTACCTGTTGCATGTGCAGGGCTAGTGAGACAGGCAGAGCTGAAGGGTCTCAATGCATGGATGAGAAGGCGGGGTTTAGATTTGTTAAGGACTGGGATATATTTTGGGACAAGCAAAGCCTGTATGAAAGGGATGGGCTGCACTTGAACTAGGATGGAACCAGATTGTTGGTGCTTAAAATTAGGGGTGTGCAATTTGGGTATTCAGTGATTCGGTTCGGGACCCGAACCGAATCACCCCTGTTCTGTTTTGTGCCCGAATATGGGCCACCCAAATCACCCTTGATTCGGTTCGGATTCGGATTTAATCCGAATCCAAATCTGAATTGATTCTGGGGGGAAAAAGGGGCCCAGGGGCAAAATTTTGGGGTGGGGTGGTAGTGCCCAATGGGTGGAGTCTACCACCCCAATTTCAGGGGAATTGGGCAAAGGGCTGATTTTGGGGGAATTTTTGAAGTTTTAGTGACTTTGGGGCAGTTTGGGGGCATAGCATGGGATCTGGGCAAAAAGAGTGGGGTGGGATGCTAGTGCCTAATGGGTGCAGGCGACCACCCCAATTTAAGGGGGATCGGGCAAAGTGCTGATTTTTGGGAAATTTCTGAAGTTTTCATGTCTTTGGGGCTGATTGGGGCAGATTGGGGCAGAAAGTGGGACCTGGGGCAGAGCAGTGGGGTGGGGTGGTAGTGCCTAATGGGTGGAGGCTACCACCCCAATTTCAGGGGGATTGGACAAAGGGCTGATTTTTTGAGAATTTTTGAAGTTTTAGTGACTTTGGGGCAGTTTGGGGGCAGAAAGTGGATCTGCCCCAAAAGAGTGGGGTGGAGTGGTAGTGCCTAATGGGTGGAGGCTACCACCCCAATTTCAGGGGGATTGTGCAGAGGGCTAATTTTTTGGGAATATTTGAAGTTTTGGTGTCTTGGGGCAGATTGGGGGCAGAAAGTGGATCTGCCCCAAAGGAGTGGGGTGGGCTGGTTGAAAAAACTTCTGAGGTGTGAATTCTCATTCTGTCATAGCAAATGAGATTTTTTTCAATTAAACAACTCTCATGACCCCACTTTCACTTTTTCACACTCTCAATTACTATGAATATGAGGAAGTAATCAATTTAGCACACTTCACCTTATGAAGACAAACCTCAGAAATTCAACAAAATTCACCCCTCTGCCCAATCACTCTGAAATTGGGGACGGGTGGTAGCCTTCACCCATTAGGCACTATCTACCAGCCCACCCCACTCCTTTGGGGCAGATCCACTTTCTGCCCCCATTCTGCCCCAAGACACCAAAACTTCAAATATTCCCAAAAAATCAGCCCTCTGCCTAATCCCCCTGAAATTGGGGTGATAGCCTCCAACCATTAGGCAATACCACCCCACCCCACTCTTTTGGGGCAGATCCACTTTCTGCCCCCAAACTGCCCCAAAGTCACTAAAACTTCAAAAATTCTCAAAAAATCAGCCCTTTGTCCAATCCCCCTGAAATTGAGGTGGTAGCCTCCACCCATTAGGCACTACCACCCCACCCCACTATTCTTCCCCAGGTCCCACTTTCTGCCCCAATCTGCCCCAAAGACATGAAAACTTCAGAAATTTCCCCAAAATCAGCCCCTTGCCCGATCCCCCTTAAATTGGGGTGGTAGCCTGCACCCATTAGGCACTACCACCCCACCCCACTCTTTTTGCCCAGATCCCATGCTATGCCCCCAAACTGCCCCAAAGTCACTAAAACTTCAAAAAATCCCCCAAAATCAACCATGAACCGAATCACCCGAATTTTTCAGGCCCGAAATTCGGGTGATTCGGCTCGGGCCCGAAAAATATTGGGGGACATAGGGGGTGATTCGGTTCGGCCCTGAATCACCCGAAATTGCTCGTTTCGGGCACAGATCGTTCTATGCCCGAAATTTTTTGCACATCCCTACTTAAAATCAAACTCCCATCTCTGAGTATGATTATGAAGTTGCCCTTTTTCATTCTACCATGGTAGTGGCCTTTTGGGGAGCTTTTTGGGCTTTGGAACTCTTTCCCAGGGGTGATATGGACCTAGGGCCCAAGTAGTGCATTGGGCTGATTTAGCACCTCTTAGATAGTCAGGCATCCCGGTCACAAGGCAGGTACAGTGAAGCATAAATGGGCTCTGTAGGGTGCCTTAAAGCAAGTGTTTGGCATTGGGAAGAGTCATTATTTATTATTTATTTATTTGATTTCTATACCACCCTTCCAAAAGTGGCTCAGGGCAGTTTACATTAAAATAAAAGCTACTAAACTAAAATAAAAACCACTAAGGACCTTGGCAGTCCTTAGAGGCTTTATAGAAATTGAATTATTAATTATTAATTATTAATTATTATTATTATTATTATAGCTCAAGGAGCGCTGGCTTGGGACTTCCTCTATCCTGCTGGGGAATCACCAACCTTAACAAACTTTATGGCTTGGTGGCAGTGCCTCCGGGATGGAGGCAGGAGCTTTAAGGATAGGTATGCTAAGTTAGCAGCATCAGCCACAGGGCTGATGCTGACTGAAGTCAAGATGTATTGCGCATTACATTTAGGTAGATTAGCTGTCTACAGCAAAGCTCTAGTTTCTGCATGTGAGGAGCTCAAAAGAATCTCTCCAAATTGGGTGAGTGGGCAACATAAGAACATAAGAACAGCCCTGCTGGATCAGGCCCAAGGCCCATCTAGTCCAGCATCCTGTTTTGCACAGTGGCCCACCAGATGCTGCTGGAAGCCACAGGAAGGAGTTGAGGGCATGCCCTCCCTCCTGCTGTCACTCCCCTGCAACTGGTACTCAGAGGCATCCTGCCTTTGAGGCTGGAGGTGGCCCACAGCCCTCTGACTAGTAGCTGTTGATAGACCTCTCTTCCATGAAGTTATCCAAACCCTTCTTAAAGCCATCCAGGTTGTTGGCTGTCACCACATCTTGTGGCAGAGAATTCCACAAGTGGATTCCACAAGTGGACAAAATGGCAAATGTGCTTCAATGTAAGCAAGTGTACATATTGGGGCAACCCCCCCCCACTTCACATATACACTGATGTGGTCTGAGCTGTCAGTGACTGACTGGAGAGAGATCTTGGGGTCATGGTGGGCAGCTCATTGTAAGTGTTGATTCAGCGAGCAGCAGCTGTGAAAAAAACTAATCCCATACTAGGAGTCATTAGGAAGGGGATTGAAAATAAACATGCTAATATTATAATGTCTTTATACAAATCTGTGGTGGGGCCACATTTGGAGTATTGTGTACAGTTCTGGTCACTGCATCTGAAGGACATTGTAGAACTGGAAAAGGTGCAGAAGAGGGCAACTAAGATGATCAGAGGCCTGGAGAACCTTCCTTATGAGGCAAGGCTACAGCATCTGGGACTCTTTAGTTTGGAAAAGTTGCAGCTATGGGGAGACATGATAGAGGTGTATAAAATTATGCATGGGGTAGAGAGAGAAAAATTCGTCTCGCTCTCTCAGAACACTAGAACCAGGGCCAGGAAACTGAAGGCCAGGAAATTTAAGACTGATAACAGGGAGTATTTTTTCATACAGCACATAATTAATCTATGTGGTGAAGGCCATCAGTTTTGATGGCTTTAAATGGGGCTTAGACAAATTCATGGAAGGCAGGTCTATCAATGACTACTAGTCCGGTCTCTATAGGCCAGCCTCAGAGATGCCTCTAAATACCAGTTGCAGGGGAGCAACAGCAAGAGAGAGGGCATGCCCTCATGCCTGTGGGCTTCTCAGAGTCATCTATTGGGCCACTGTGTGAAATATGTTGCTGGACTAGATAGATGGGCTTTGGGCCTAATCTAGTAGGGCTGTTCTTATGAATACTACAGCTCTATACACACTTATTAGAAAATAAGTCCCATGGAGCAGAATTAGTTCTGAGTAAACATACACACGAGTTTGTCTCTGGGGATAGACACTGGATTATTATTATTATTTTTACAGGTATATAGCAATACATTGCATGCCACGGGGAGCTATCATTTTAATTCTGCTTCTAAGTAGTTGTGGAAAACCAATGCCTCAACAGTGTCATGAAGCCCCAGTCTGGAAGTATCTAACGTCTCTGGATGGTGGAACAAACTGTAGTTGGCACCATAGCAATCTACACTTAGTCAGCATCGGAAACTCATACCACTTTCCCTTGATGTACGATTGAAGGTGGAAAAAACAGCAAGGAAAGCTGTCAAGAGAAGCCTTTCTGATGCCCGTTATTATGATTGCAGTGCATTCCCACTTAGTAGCAAGACTTCAGCATTGACACAGCAGTCAGTAGGTCTCTGCAACAAGATCTGGGGCCTCAGTGTTCCCTGTAGCAGGGATTCCAAGATGTTGTTGACCACAACTCCCTTCATCCCCAGCTGCAGTGGCTTTTGGCTGAGGATTATGGGAGTTGTAGTCAACAACATCTGGGCTTCCCTCTTACATGAGACACTGCTCAGTGGGGTCTGTTCCGTTTGATCTCTTGATTCTATCATGCATGTGCTGGGTTCATGCAACTCCTGGAGGGCTCACCTACCTTCTCTCCTCTTGGTGTTTTATTGACTAGTGGACACTAGTATCCTTAGACAGGTCTTCCACCTCAGTTAACTATTGCACCCCTGTATATTTGACTATATTCAGCTGCTGTTGATATGATTGACATGTTTTCTTGCACTGCATTTTAATTAGATATTATTATTATTATTTCTTGTTTACGCAGTCAGACAGGTGTTATTGACTGGTTTGTTTTATCCAAACATTGAGTTCTTCCCAAGGACCTGGGATGCCAGAATTTTATTGTCAATTGTTATAGATATCGTCGCAGAATATAGGCTGTTCCCAGTAAAGCTGCTTTTTGTAATTGGCTGATGGTGATTTCTGTGGCCCCTATGGTGTTGAGGTGCTCTTCAAGGTCTTTTGGAACTGCACCCAGGGCGCCAATTATCACTGGGATTATTTTGGTCTTTTTCTGCCACAGCCTTTCAATTTCAATTTGTAGATCTTTGTATTTTGTGATTTTTTCTATTTCTTTTTCTTCTATTATGCTATCCCCTGGTATTGCTATGTCGATTATTTTCACTTGTTTTTCTTTCTTCTCGACTACAGTTATATCTGGTGTATTGTGTGGCAGATGTTTGTCTGTTTGTAGTCGGAAGTCCCATAATATTTTTACATCTTCATTTTCTACCACTTTTTCAATTTTATGGTCCCAATTTTTGGCTACATGTAGCTTGTATTTTTTGCAGATGTTCCAGTATATCATCCCTGCTACCTTGTCATGCCTTTGTTTGTAGTCAGTCTGTGTGATCTTTTTACAACAGCTGATTAGGTGGTCCACTGTTTCATCTGCTTCTTTACAAAGGCGGCACTTGCTGTTTGTGGTGGATTTTTCGACTTTTGCTCTTATTGCATTTGTTCTTAGTGCCTGTTCTTGTGCAGCCAGTATTAAACCCTCTGTTTCTTTCTTCAAGTTGCCATTCTTAAGCCATTGCCAGGTTTTGGTGATGTCTGATTTTCTACTTATATTGTGCAAATATTGACCATGCAGGGGCTTCTTTTTCCATTTTTCTGCTCGGTTCTTGACTTGTTCTTTCTTGTAGGCCTGCTTTCTTTCATTGGTGTTGAATAGTTTCGCATTATTGACCATTTGAAATGCATCTTCTTCACTGTCCTTGATATATTCTTCAAGGCCTCTTTTCTCCTCCTCTATGTTTGATGGACTTGCAGCATTCCTCTTCCACCTGAGCTGCAAGGGAGGTATAGCCTATCTACATCACTGCGGGGGTGCAGAGCATGATTGATGGTCATTATTTTCCTGGTCTTACGATCCAGCGTCTCTAGCTCAGCCTGGGTCCAGTCTATTATTCCTGCAGTGTATCTGATAACAGGTATAGCCCAGCTGTTTATGGCTTGTATGGTGTTCCTGCCATTGAGTTTGGATTGAGGATTTTTCTAACTCTCCTGATGTATTCACTTCCTATTTTGCTTTTAACTTCAGTGTGTGCAATGTTATCAGCCTGGAGAATGCCCAAGTATTTGTAATGTTCTTTCTCTTCCAGGTTCTTGATCTTGCTTCCATTGGGCAGTTCTATTCCTTCTGTTTTTCTTATTTTCCCTCTGTTCATTATTAATGCAGCACACTTGTCTAGTCCAAACTCCATTGCTATATCGCTACTGAATATACGGACAGTGTTTAGCAGTGATTCAATTTCTGACTGGGACTTTCCATACAACTTCAGATTGTCCATGTACAGCAGATGGTTGATTTGACTTGATGTTTTAGATGTTTGGTATCTGAGGCATGTTTTGTTTAGTATTTGTGAAAGTGGGGTCATGGCGATTACAAACAACAGAGGGGATAGTGAGTCCCCTTGGAAAATGCCTCTTTTAATGCTAACCTGTCCAAGTGTCTCGCCACTGATTGTTAACTGTGTACTCCACATGCTCATTGCTTTTTAAAATAAATATCTGAATGTTTTTGCTGATACCAGTCGTTTCTAAACATTTTAGTATCCATGTGTGAGGCAATGAATCAAAGGCTTTCTTGTAGTCAATCCATGCAACACTTAGATTTGTTTTTCTTCTCTTGCAGTTTTCTAAAGTCATTTTGTCAATCAGCAGCTGGTCTTTTATGCCTATTATTATTATTAATAATAATAATAATAATAATACGATTTCTATACTGCTCTTCCAAAAATGGCTCAGGGCGGTTTACACAGAGAAATAACAAACAAATAAGATAGATAGATAGATAGATAGATAGTATGCCCTTCTGTCAAAGTAGCATGCTTATGTTCAAGAAGCAGATGCACGGTAATGTAAAATAAAATAACAGTTATGGCCATTAGGTGATCTCTTTGGAAGCTAGTTTGTTTCCTTCCCAGCCCTGCCTTTGGTGCAGGACTGTGTACTAAATTAGGTTAGCTTCAGCAATATCTGTGTATCTAACTGTCTGTTCCTTCAAGTGTTCCTGTATTAAAAGTGAATCCTGTGTCTGCAGGTGGTAGATCACTCTGGGGCAATTTCGCTCTTTCTAGATATGGTGGTTGTCTTGGCCTGTTCCACAGACAAGAACTCAGAAGACCAAAAGGGCAAGGCAAGGTGGGGCTGCAGCACCATGGACAGCTCTGAGGGTCAAGTTGTTCTACAGAAGCTCGGAGTTGTACCATATTTATTTATCCAAATAGAAGACAACTCTGAATTTAAGACAACTCTCTTAAAAATAGAAGTTAAATGCAGGTTATACATGTATTTACCCAAAAGGAAAAGGAATCTGAATTTAAAATGACCCCTCCAATTTCTAACATCAAAGAACTAGGAAAAAACCTAGTCTTGGATTCAGGTAAATCTCAGCGTCTCAGCTTCTCCCTCCAGGATATTCTGTAGAGGAGCAGGTGAGGGGACGTGGGTGGGGAGTGGAGTGGCTGTGGTCTATAAGGATGATATTTCCCTTACCGGGGTCCCTGTTAGGGTATCGGACCATATTGAGTGCATGTACATAAGTTTGGGGACCAGGGATAGATTGGGACTTTTGTTGGTGTACCGATTACCCCACTGCTCAACTGAGTCCCTTACTGAGCTCACGGACTTGGTCGCGGGACTTGCACTGGAGTCTCACAGACTTTTGGTGCTGGGGGACTTCAATGTTCATTTTGGGACCAATCTGTCCAGGGCAGCTCAGGAGTTCATAGCGGCCATGACAACTATAGGCCTATCCCAAGTGGTCTCTGGACCGACGCACACTGCAGGTCACACGCTTGATTTGGTCTTTTACTCTGATCAGGGTGGTGTTAAGGTTGGGATTACAATCTCTTCCCATCTCCACAGGGGCAAGGGGCCTATTAGAATGGTCCGCCCGAAGAGCTTATTGGATCCAGCAGGATTCCAAGAAGCCTTGGAAGGATTTAATGTTGGTTTTGCCGGTGATCCTGTTGATGCCCTGGTTGAGAATTGGAACAACTTGCTCACCAGGGCAGTAGACACAATTGCTCCTAAGCGTCCCCTCTGACCTGCTTCAAAATTGGCCCCTTGGTATACGGAAGATCTACGGAGGCTGAAGAAGCAAGGTAGGCAACTGGCGTGCAAGTGGAGAAAGACTCGACTCGAATCCAACAGATTACGACATAGAGTACACTTAAAGATCTATGCTCAGGCAATACGTGCAGCAAAGAAGCAATTCTTTTCTGCCCGTATTGCTTCTTCGAGTTCACATGCGGCTGAGTTGTTCAGGGTTGTGAGGGGGCTAGTATCTGCCCCCGCTCCCTTGAACCAGAATTTGGAAGCATCAGTCACCCGCTGTGATGTGTTTAATGAATTTTTCGCAGACAAAATCTCTCGGATTCGGGCCAACCTAGATGGAGACTCCACAATTAATTTGATGTCTGAACTGGAGGTGTCCAACAATTCCTCTTATGCAATTTGATTAGATCAATTTCAGTTTGTGACTCCTGAGGATGTGGACAAGCTGCTTGGATTGGTGAAGCCTACCACTTGTTCTCTTGACCCTTGTCCAACATGGCTTATTCTATCTAGCAGGGAGGCTGTTGTAGGCGACCTGACAGAAATCATAAATGCTTCTCTGAGGGAGGGCAGGATGCCTCCTTGCCTCAAGGAGGCAATTATTAGACCTCTTCTAAAGAAGCCTGCATTAGATCCCTCAGAGTTGAGCAATTATAGGCCTGTCTCTAACCTCCTGCGGCTGGGCAAGGTAATTGAGAGGGTGGTGGCCTCTCAGCTCCAGGTGATCTTGGAGGAAACTGATTATCTAGACCCATTTCAAACTGGCTTTTGGGCAGGCTATAGGGTGGAGACTGCCTTGGTCGGCCTGATGGATGATCTCCAATTGGAAATTGACAGAGGAAGTGTGACTCTGTTGGTCCTTTTGGACCTCTCGGCGGCTTTCAGTACTATCGACCATAGTATCCTTCTGGAACGTCTGAGGGGGTTGGGTGTGGGAGGCACTGTTTTACAGTAGTTCCGCTCCTATCTCTCAGACAGGTTCCAGATGATGTCGATTGGAGTTGTTGCTCTTCAAAATCTGAGCTTAAGTATGGTGTCCCTCAATGCTCCATACTCTCTCCAATGCTTTTTAACATCTACATGAAACCGCTGGGAGAGATCATCAGGGGATTTGGAGCTGGATGTTATCAGTATGCTGATGACACCCAGATCTACTTCTCCATGTCAACTTCTTCAGGAGATGGCATATCCTCCCTAAATGCCTGCCTGGGAGCAGTAATGGGCTGGATGAGGGAGAATAAACTGAAGCTGAATCCAGATAAGACGGAGGTACATATTGTGCAGGGTCAGAACTCCAGAGATGATTTTGATCTACCTGTTCTGGATGGGGTCACACTTCCCCAAAAGGAACAGGTCCGCAGTCTGGGAGTACTCCTGGATCTACACCTCTCCTTGGTTTCTCAGGTTGAGGCGCTGGCCAGGGGTGCTTTCTATCAGCTTCGGCTGATACGCCAGCTGCATCCATTTCTCGAGATCAATGACCTCAAAACAGTGTTACATTTGTTAACTTCTGTAATGCGCTCTACATGGGGCTGCCTTTGTATGTAGTCCAGAAACTTCAGTTGGTTCAGAATGGGGCAGCCAGGCTAGTCTCTGGGTCATCTCGGAGAGACCACATTACTCCTTTGCTGAAGGAGTTACACTGGCTGCTGATAGGTTTCTGGGCAAAATATAAAGTGCTAGTTATAACTTATAAAGCCCTAAATGGCTTAGGTCCTGGGTATTTAAGAGAGTGTCTTCTTCGCTACGAACCCCACCGCCCATTGAGGTCACCTGAGGAGGTCCATCTCCAGTTACCGCCAACTCGTTTGGTGGTCACACAGAGACGGGCCTTCTCAGCTGCTGCCCCGAGATTGTGGAATGCGCTCCCTGCTGAATTACAATTGTCCCCATCTCTGGCTATTTTTAAAAGACATTTGAAAACCTTTTTTTTTTTTTACCCAAGCCTTCTCAGGTTTTTAATTAAAAATACTGTTTGTTAATTTTATGGTTTTTAAATTATTGTATTGTTTTAATTTTTATATATGTGTTATATGTTGCATTGTTTTAATTTTCAATGTTTTAATTGTTAGCCGCCCAGAGATGTATGTTTGGGCGGGATATAAATTTAATAAATAAATAAAAATAAATAAAAATAAATAAATACAGTAAGTTCTATTCACATTGCATGTATGGTAGTACACTTTCTATCTCTAGCCTGCATTTGAAATGGCCTCTTCACATGTTCACTTCTAAAATGCATGCATGCACAGTTGTTCACACAAACATATGTACATATTTTTCTTCTCCTCCCCACTGTCCAGCCTAGCCTATTACTAGTGCTGATGTGAAGGCATCAGCTGTGTGTGTGTGTCTGTGTGCAAGGTTCCTGGTGTGGGAGCGGCCAGCGCTTTGGAGGGCTTGGGCTTTATACTTTATTTATTATGTTTGTACACCACCCCAAACTTCGAACATATGTTACAGCAACATAAAACAAATAAAAACAGAAATGAAAAGCTTAAAACAATTTAAAACTACCTTTAGTTAAAATGCTTGGGTGAATAAATGTCCCTTTTGAAAGTTTCAGAGATGGGGAGCATCTTATTTCAGTAAGGTGCACATTCCAGAGCCTCAGAGTGGCAACAAAGAAGATCCGTCCCTGTGTAGCCACCAGAACTGTTGGCAACTGCAGATGAATCTCTCCGGATTATCTCAATGAGTGATGGGGCTCATAGTGAAGACAGGGCTCTAGTGCACTATTTCTGAGGGTTTTTGTTCTGGGATTTTTTTTCAGGCTATGGAACTGAAAAAAATTGGGGCCTGGGACTAGGTCTAGTACTGATCCTGCTTCCTCAAGCTCAGACTCAGAGTCACTAAGCCAGTCTTGTGGTAATGAGCATGAACTGTCCCCTATGCTAACAGGGTTCGTCTTGGTTTCCATTTGGATGAGTAACTGCATGTAAGTGCTGTCTGCTGTGAGATATTCCTCTTTGGGGGTGGGGCAGAGCTCAGGGGGTAGAGCATCTGCTTAGCATGCAAAAGGGCCCAGGTTCAGTCTCTGGCATCTCCAGATAAGGTTGGGAGAGACTCCTCTCCGAAACCTTGGAGAGCTGCTGCCAGTCAGCATCGACAATACTGAGCTAGCTGGACCAATGTTCTGACTCAATATAAGGCCTATATCCCCTATGTCCCCATGCCTTCAGAGCTAAGGTTATGATAGTGTTTGCTGGTTTCCATCTGCCTTCTAGCCCATAGGACAGATTGCCCATAATCAATTGGCCCATAGACATTGTCTTCTGGCCCAGAGGACATTCTCCATCCTCCCACCTCCTGCAATAGTCTTTAAACAACGTCTCTAGAGAATTGCATAACCAGGCATATTTTGATAGTGATTGTACCTCCCCCTGAGTTTAGTTCTCACTGCAGAAGCTATTGGGGTCTGAATGTGCATCACTCAACAACTGTGCTTTCCTGGCAATGATGAGCCTGTTGGTTTTGTAATTGATTCTGGTTTTCCTTTGCAGAGACCTTTTCATACTCTGTGCAATTTTAGAATAAAATGAAGAGAACAAATGTAAACTTCACCTTTTAAACCAAAGGAAAAGTCATAATTCTGGTGTCAGAGGCAGGGGATTTCTGTCCACACTCCAAACTAAACAAGTTGTTGATTGTGTGATTGGGGCTTGCATGTTTGTTTTTAAAAAAATGAAACAGCAGCTGTGTGGGCCCCCATCTGGATCGGAACCATGCCATGGGGGAGGGAGCTTTAACCCTTTCCCCCTGCAGTGGTTCTGAACTGGATTGGGGTATCTGCAGCTGTGATTTGTCCTAGGAGGAGGAGGGGAGCTCCTCGTACTGTCAATGGGCTTCTATGGGCTTGGTTTCAATCCACCAGGCCAACATAGCTGCTGTTTACATTAAAAACCAAGCCTGCAGGCCCCTTTCATGTAATTAATATATCATCTAGTTTGACCCAATGTTGTCATGCAGTCAAGTGAAATGGGGAAACAGCTTGCCCAGAACCTATACCATTTTCTACGCTAGATAGAAGAACTGGCTATGTGAGCAGATCAGCAGTGGCATAAAGTAAGGAGGAGGCTGAGATCCAGGTATAACTAGATTTCTGTGGTGGAGTCTTATGCTAATCCAGGAGTAGTCAACCTGCGGATCTCCAGTTGTTGTTGGACTACAACTTCTATCCTCTCCAGTTGTACTTTATTGTGGCTGGGGATGATGGCAGTTGTAGTCCAACAATAGCTGGAGATCCTCAGGTTGGCCAGCCCAGGCCTCATCCTTTCAACCTGGAGACAGACTCATAAATGAGTTTTCAGGAGTCCCAGCAATGGTCTTGAAAGTTGGGAAATACAGGTGTTCTAGCAGAAGGGGGTGGGCTGCAGCAAGGAAATGTGGGGAGGGGGAATAATGGTGTGAAGGGTGGAGATATACCTGCCAAAACACCTGTTTCATCCAGCCCATTACATGCCACAGGCCTTAACTAGTTTTTATGTGTGTGTGTTTTGAATAAACAATGCTGAATAAACAATGCACCACACTAACTTAGCATAGCCAGCAGGGGAACTGTATAAAAAGTTCCAACGCTCTTTGAAATGGCAGAGGAAATGTAAAGGAAAGGAAGCAGCCGTGGGCTTATAAAACCTTGTTTTTCATTTTCATTTTTAAAGGTAGAGAGTGTCTGAGGCACTACTGAGATCGTAGACACAACCATATTCCACCCAACTCCTGTCACTGCAATGGATTGTAGTTAACTCAGAAAGACTACATGTTCCCAAACACAAAATCTTGCTGATTGAATACCGAAAAAAAAATCCAATATCCCAACAACCGAAGCACAGCCTTGAAGACATATATTTGTGTCCCAAGAAACAAATTCGTAACCACTACAGTCATTGTACAATGCCTAAGATCCAAAAAAAGAAAAGAAAAAAAGAGCTCTGTAATGATGCACCATCAACTGTGTTTTCTAGGTACTATCCATCAGCACTGACCATGACAAACCACTAGTGCAGGCATGCCCCCACTTTGTAAGCTCTTTGGGGCAGTAATTGTGCATATGCGGTGCCTAACCCAATGGAGCTTTGCTGTCTGGTATTGGCTGTAGATATGCACATGCTTAAGAATTGTAAGTCTGTGTGTTCATTTATCGGACTCCATTTTGTATATCAATTCAAAACAAGTCCTTTTGGAAATTAAGTCCCTCCTTACCATTTTGTCAGCATAACACTCACTGCCCAGGAAAGGAAATGATCCATCTAAGAATTCCTAAAAATGCCATCTCTCCCAGAGGAGAAAGTGCTGGTCTTCATTTAAATACATAGATTTGTTTATTTAACGTTGCCTAGCATTAAGACTGGGGAGAGAAAAAAAACCAATTAAGAGTTGTACCAGCCCAGTAATCAGTCTAGATTAAATTAAGAGCCAATATGCTGATAACACGCTCCAAGCACAATCAAAGACTTCCAAAGAATGCAAAAGGGTTCACATGTGCATACATGTGTTTTAAGATGGAGGCACAGATTGATAACCTTTTGGAGGACCTTGTTTAAAGCATCATAGGAACCTAGGGGGAGGCCTCATATGGAATCAGACCTTTGGCCCCTCTAGCTCTACACTGGCTGGCAGCAGCTCAGCAGCTAGTCTACACTGGCTGGCAGCAGCTCTCTTTCCCAGCCCTACCTGAAGATGCCAGAGACTGAACCTGGCCCTCTGCATGTCCCGTAATCCATGCCCCAACTCCGCATGTTGGGGTCATTACCCCTTCTACACTGCCCATCACTCCTTGTGCCGGTGAAAGCACCCATACTGGTACTCTTCCACCTCTGTAATTATTGGAGTCGTGCTAAGAAGTCCCAGCGGCAGACAGACACCAGGTCATGGCAATCCGTACAATTAGTCTCTGCCCCAAAGGGTTTACAATTCAAGACTGCAATCCACATCCCAGTTACCCTACAGCTGTTAAAGTCAGTGGAACTTTCCCTGGAGCAAATAGTTGCAGATTGGAAGTGAAGTCTGACGTGGAAGGCAACAGGTGCAGCAAACAGACCTGGGAGCCAGCGGCAAAATCGTGAGAAACTCCATTTCCACTTCTGCCTTGTCTTCAGGCAGCTCTTCCACCCAGCCCATCCGATCATGCCAGCTGCCTCTCCTCCCCACCTTGATTCAGGGCTCCGTTTCTCTTCTGGGTGATGCATGTCTTTAAAAACCCTGCATCTCTCCAGGAGACTAGCTAGTGCAGAGGGGAGGGTGCGGGGAGGGATAATGCAGCAGAATGCCAAAGTAAACTTTTGCATGCAATAGAATTTGGGGGAATAGCCAGGAAGGTGGGGCAGGCTTGCCTGATACTTACGCATCAAAGGAGTGGATATTTTCTTTCACTCCCTGGGAGAAGGTTTCTTATTCTTATTCCTTCCTCTTTAAAACAAAAAATAGAAATGAATCCCTGGGTGAGGCAGAATCCAGAGTATTTGCTATGGAACCGAAATGCTGCCTTAGATAGTTTCTTCTCCCCTGGAGATACCTGGCTGTCTGCCTCCCTCTTCTGTTGCTGCTCCCGGGGTGGCATCCTTCCTTCCTTCCTTGGGCCCCCTGTGCTCACACCTCTGCTCGCTGATGAGGCTCTCCCACCTGGTCTCCAAGGCTCCTGCAGCAGGTAAGCAGCAGGCTCTCTGCTAGCATTGCTGAGTGCAGCCCGGGCTGCACTCCCCCGCCCCCCCCCCCCCGCCACGCCACCCCGCGCCCGCCGCTCTGTCTCCTCCTGCTGCTGAAGTGAAGGGCTTGCCTCACAGGGTTAGGTAGATCAAGCTCGGTGTCAGGTACTCCTGGGAATGGTGGCACCAGCCAATCGGGAAGGGGCTTCAGCAGGGGAGCAGCCGGGAGAAGAGATGGGGCGATCAGGAGCGGGAGAGAGAGGAATGAATGGTTAAGGGAGAGAGAGAGGGGATGGGGGGAAAGGGATGAGGGGGAGTGACACAGTGATTATGATGGAGAGAAAGCAGGAGAGAGAGAGGGAGGGAGACAGACAATGAGAGGGAGGGAAGGAGGGAATGAGGCGCGGGGGTGAGAGCGCAAACGGTGACAGAGGAGAGTGCAAGCAGGAAGGGGAGAAGGAAAGAGGTGAGAGTGGAGAGGAGGAGAAGGGAGCACCGCGGAGACCAGCTCGGTGTATGTTCCTGGAGCGCAGGCGAGGGAAGGCTGTCTGGAGGTAGAGCTGAGCAGCCACCGCGACAATAGCTGGGCATGGGACTGGCGGCTCCTTGGAAGTTTGGCAGACTTTGCCTGCAGATGCCTGTCAACTTCGCCCTCGGTGCACCTCCTCCGCTCCATCATAGCTGGGCGCTCGTTGCCTCACAGATTGGGTTTGGCCTTGACGAATTTGGTGTGTGTTATGCAACTTGTTTATGTATGTCTGAGCCTGGGGCTGTTTCCACAGGTGACCCTTAATGCAAATACTTTGTATTTTCGGTGTCTGCCACTGGAGAAATAATCATGATAGTCTCTGGCTAGAATTCATGTACCGTTGATTTCCAAAATACCCCCCTTCACTTTCTGTTCTATAACAAATGTCTTGTTGGATCAGACCAAATCCTGCCCTGCCCTGGTTTCTGTTTACAGGAAAGGACAAGCAGACGTCTCTGGAAACTCACACGCAGGGTGTAAAGATGGCAGACGTTCCTAATGTTTCTTCTAGTACTCTGAGATAAATTGGTATCAAACTTGGAGATTTCTT
The DNA here is from genome assembly GCF_027244095.1 of Hemicordylus capensis. Lineage (NCBI taxonomy): Eukaryota > Metazoa > Chordata > Lepidosauria > Squamata > Cordylidae > Hemicordylus > Hemicordylus capensis. The sequence goes on along the minus strand of NC_069661.1, from coordinate 219,561,088 downwards.
TCCTAAGAGCTACTGACAGTCTGTCTTCCATGAATTTATAAAATCCCCTTTTAAATCCATCTAAGCTAGTGAACATCACTCCATCTTGTGACCGTGAGTTCCACAGGTTAGTAGATTTAACACATAATGTGTTAAATCCTGCATCAACAACATTCCCAGTTAACCCACCCCAGTCTAAGGGCTATGGGAATGGACACATAGTTAAAGTTCCGGTTACATCCCATTTCCTTTTTTTAAAAAAATTATTGTTAAATTTTTCTTTAAAACAATCTCAAGGTGGTTTACAAAACATTTAAAACAATATAAGACTATAAAAGTTACACAATAAAAACATTAAATTGGAATATAAAAATACAATTCTAATTAAAAGTTATTTATTTAATTAATCTAATTAAAAAGACATACATAATAGGACCATATAATACAGAGCAACAGCAACAAAAACCACACTCATATAAAAGCCTGGATAAAAAGCTAAGATGTCACTTGTTTTCTAAAAACTGAGTGCTGGAGACTGAGGAGTGGATGCCCACCAAGAGAGCATTCCAAAGTCTGGGGGCAATGACTGAGAAGGCCCTGTCCCGCATGCACGATAGCCAAGCCTCCCTCATTGTCAGCACATGGAGCATAGCCCCTTCCACTGACCTCATCAAGGGGCAGACACCCTTGGGAGCAGACAGTCCTCAGGTATCCAGGGCCCAAACCATTAAGGGCTTGAAAGGGGGGTGTTGTTTTTTAAACCCATAACATGTGACGTGCTGTCTCTGCTAACTGAAGAAAGAGGCACCTTTTAAAGTCATGACTCTCTATTATATTTAGCAGGGGCAGAGCAACTATCTCTATCCAGCCCCAGCACAGCATCCCTCCAGTGGCTGTTGCTGGTGTCTCCCTTACGTGTCTTTTTAGATTGTGAGCCCTTTGGAGACAGGGAGACATCTTATTTCTTTTTCAATGTAAACTGCTTTGAGAACTTTTTTTTTTTTTTTAAATGAAAAGTGGTATAGGAATATCAACAGTAATGATTAAAGTAAAGGTAAAGTTGTGCCGTCGAGTCAGTGTCATCTCCTGGCACCCACAGAGCCCTGTGGTTGTCTTTGGTACAGTATGGGGAGGGGTTTACCATTGCCATCTCCCACACAGTATGAGATGATGCCTTTCAACATCTTCCTATATCGCTACTGCCCGATATAGGTGTTTTTCTCATAGTCTGAGAAACATACCAGCAGGGATTCGAACCAGCAACCTCTTGCTTTATAGGCAAGTCATTTCCCTGCTGCACTACTGGTCTTTTCCCCACCATGTTTGCACCATGAAAATGTGCTCTGTGGAGCCATGATCAGTCCTGGGCCTCTGCAGTGTATATCTGTGACGAACCCATGCTGAAAAAACAAAACCGTTTGGGGGTACCCTCACATGTTACAGATAGAATCACTCCATGTTAACATTGTAATATGTACCTGGTTTTACTGTCATGTGTGATGGGGCACCAAAAAGTCACTGGTGAAAAGGTGCATAGAGTCATTGAATTTTAGAGCTAGAGAGACCTTGAAGGTCTTCTCGTCCAACCCCTTGCTTGGTGCAGGAAACTGCTTCCGGTTCTGAGGTTTACTTCTCACATAGAAACCGAATAAATAAATAATATATTCAGCTTGAAAGGCAAGGTTTTAAAGACCCCTCTCCCCAGACATACATGGTCATAAGTCTTGTCTGTATCATGTGCAAATCTACTTTAGCCTTTTCATCCCTTCTTCTACGAATGTCCTCCTCACACATGGTTAGTCTCCTCCTCTTCTGGTAGTCTGTGTGTATGGAGCTTCAAAAATGGAGATGTGCCTGTTCTATACAGTTGCTCTTCAATGGCAATATCTTGAAGAACCATTTTTGGAAGGGCGGTATATAAATCAAATGAATGAAGACGGAACTGAACTGGAGCAAAATTCATGGATGACAGGTCGATCAATGGCTATTAGTCTGGTGGTTATAGGCTACCTCCAGCCTCAGAGGCAAGATGTCTCTCAATACCAGTTTCAGGGGAGCAACAGCAGGAGAGAGGGCATGCCTTCATCTCTTGCCTGTGGGCTTCCCACAGTGTTTACTTGCTGCAATCACAATCTGGTGGGCCACTGGGTGAAACAGGATGCTAGACTAGATAGGCTTTGGGCCTGATCCAGCAGGGCTGTTCTTATGTTCTTAAAACATAGCTATCACAAGGTGACAGAGAAATGATCCCTGTCCCAAGGAGTTTAGGCAGGCCTCTAAGTCACTCATTTTGTGGTGTTCAGCTTTCCAGGATGGAGTCTATAGCAGTATGATCCAGCTGTCAGACTACACATGGAGAGCTGATCTTGTGGTAGCAAGCACGAATTGTCACCTTTGCTAAGCAGGGTCCTTCCTGGTTTGCATTTGAATGGGAGACTGCATCTGTGGGCACTGTAAGATACTCCCCTTAGAGGATGGGGCTGCACTGGGAAGAGCAGCTGCTTGCTTGCCTGCAGAAGGTTCCAAGATCCCTCCCTGGCATCTCCAAGAGAGGGCTGAATGAGATTCCTGTCTGCAATGTCGGAGAAGCTGCTGCCAGTCTGTGTAGATAACACCAAGCTAGATAGGCCAATGGGTCTGACTCGGTATAAGGCAACTGCCTACATTCCTATGCATCTGGGCATCCCAGTTACTGCAGAGCGATGCTTACTCTGTGCATCTGCTAAGTACCTTTGAAGGATACAACAGGTAAGCAGGATCTTCCAGTTTCTCAGCTTGATTTGTGTTCTTCCCCAAAGGCTGCATTTCTATGCCCCACCGTCATTTACCTAGAGATCAACCACAGCCGCATTCTCTGCCTTCTGCTTCTGTCTCCCACTCCAAATGTGGCCTTCGCCTCCTGCTCCCTTCCCCACCTCTTTCACTCGAGTGTTTACTTGCTGCAATCACAATGCACACTCCCCTGTCACTCAGCAGCTGAGAGCCTGTTAAACTGCCACTTCTCACCCTCATCAGTAGAACCTAGGGGTCAAACTCAGATTTCTGAGGACAGATCTGCAATTCCATGTGGATGAATAGCTTCCCAGTGTTCTCTCTGTTTGTTTGGTCTCTGCTGCTGTAATACTTACCTGTGCAGCAAACACTTCATCAGCAGGGTAAAACTAACCATCCAAAGGAACATAGGAAGCTGCCATATACTGAGTCAGACCATTAGTCCATCTAGCTCAGTATTGTCTTCACAGACTGGCAGCGGCTTCTCCAAGGTTGCAGGCAGGAATCTCTCTCAGCCCTATCATGGAGATGCCTGGGAGGGAACTTGAAACCTTCTGCTCTTCCCAGAGCAGCTCCATCCCCCAAGGGGAATATCTTACAGTCAGGGGCGTAGCTAGGGGAGAGGGGTCCTGTGTTCATCCCTCTCTCTGACGCCCCAGAGTGAGGGAGATAATGAAGAAAATAGAGAGAGATGGAGCTGGAGGGCCCTCAGGAGCTGGGGGCCTGTGTTTTTGGAACCCTTTCACTCAATGATAGCTACGCCCCTGCTTACAGTGCTCACACTTCTCGTCTCCCATTCATATGCAACCAGGGTGGACCCTGCTTAGCTAAGGGGACAAGTCATGTTTACTACCACAAGACTAGCTCTCCTCTCCATATTCTTAATAAGCTGGAAATTATTTTAAACTTTAGAGTGAGCCAAAGTTCTTTTAAAAGAATGTTGGATGAAATTTGGGGGCTCTGGGCAGGAGGCTTTCTTGAAACCCCCTTCCCAACATACCTGTTGTGCTGCTGATGTTACTTATTATTTGAAGGTTCTGGCAGCTATTGCAGTTCCGGGACTCCCAGTGGCTGGTGGCTGCCATTTCCCCCCTCCCAGAATCCCCTAGAGTGATGGCAGAACATATAATCATTCTGAAGTTGTAGTAGCATCATTCCGAAGCCAAATTGAGGGCAGTGCTTTCTGCCCTCACTTTAGGGAGTTCTGGGTGAGAGAGAGAAAAGTCAACCAGCAGCCAGGAGTCCCAGAAGGGCTGTTGCACCAAGAGTATATTCACCCTTTCATCCAGCTCTTCTTGGTCCAAACCCAACACCTTTGTCCTGTTTCCCGTCTCCCATCCAAATCCCCATAGGAACATAGGAAGCTGCCATATACTGAGTCAGACCATTGGTCTATCTAGGTCAGTTGTTGTCTTCACAGACTGGCAGCGGCTTCTTCAAGGTTGCAGGCAGGAATCTTTCTCAGCCCTATCTTGGAGAAGCCAAGGAGGGAACTTGGAACCTTCTGCTCTTCCCAGAGCAGCTCCATCCCCTGAGGGGAATATCTTACAGTGCTCATACTTCTAGTCTCCCATTCAGATGCAACCAGGGTGGACCCTGCTTAGCTAAGTGGACAAGTCATGCTTGCTACCACAAGACCAGCTCTCCTCTCAAGACCAGCTTTCCTCTCAAAACAGCTTCCTAATTTCACACACCCTGCAAATATGGAGCCATTACAGCTCAGTACTGGTTAGCTTCCCCTTCTCATTTAAAGTCAGAAAGACAAGCCTGAGAAAGGCCTAGAGGCTGTTCTCACATGCAGCCTAACCCAGGCTAGAGAAGCCCAGCCTAGGTTAGGCTGTGCGTAAGAATCGACGGGACTGGGCCCGATCCCAGCAGGGCAGCACCGCCTAGCCCAGCTTTTCAGCCTGGCTGTTAGCCAAGGTTAAGGGAATGAGTGCTCCCTTAACCTGGGCTATCTGCTTGTGTGTGAGAACAGGCTGCTTTCAGCCCGACTGCACATAAAGATCAGTGCCTAGAGTGCCTATCTGGGGGAAGCCCCAATTCATTGCATGTGTCGCACCATGCATTGTGGGATTCCTGGAGGCCAGGGTGCAGCACAGATGATCTGGGAGCACAATCTGCACTCCCAGGAACAACCAATGCTCATCTGGGGAGAAGGTGAGTACAACCAGCCTTCCCCCACACCCGCCCACTGCCCTGCCTGCCTGGTCATGTGAACAGCCCCTTGATGTTGCGATCCACACTGCTTAAATTTACCTGCTCACACTGTAACCCTCAACCTGGGTTCTTCCAGATGCTGCTGAACTACAACTCCCAGCATACCTAGCCACAATAAATTGTAGCTAGAGATGATGGGCACTGTAGTTCGGCAACATCTGGAGGCACCCAGGTTGGGAACCATGGCTGTGTAACCATTTGAGTCCTTTGGCACTAAGGCCACTTCTTCATCTTCCATGACTGCTGCTCCAAGTGGAAGGGTTTTGATGTGAACTAGAGATGATGTGTATGGGCCGGCTGCTTCTAGCTGGATTCCAATGTAGACATCTGCACAATCCCACCAGTCTCACCCAATATGTACTGCGAAGCCCGCTCACGACTTGGCTGAGTCTGCCTGATGTGTGCTCAACTAACTCTCAGCGTGAAGCAGATCTCTTGCTTCTGTTGTGTACTGGCATGCAACCAGCTTTGGTATGCAACCAGCATTAACGCCCCCACATACATCCACGATACATCCCAAAGGCCACATGCTGCGTGTTGCTGTCACCGTGTGCTAACCTGAATGTACTAGATGATACAGAAGGGCATCATCACTCGGGCAAAAGACACAACTGCTGCTATTCTACCATTGCTGCAGCCTGACATCAGACGAGCAGCAGTGGCAGTAGCTATTGACCCTGAGGTCATAGGCCTTGTTCTTTTTTTTTTTTTTTTTTGCCAGTAAGTGCTGCAACAGGTTTCTGGTGCAGCAAACATAGAGAGTCAACCCCAACCTCATGAATACGAACATGACAAATATTTATATACCACTTTTCAACAGAAGTTCCCAAAGCGGTTTACATAGATATAAATCACCACCCTGAGCCATTTTTGGAAGTGTGGTCTATAAATCAAACAAACAAATAAATAAAATGAGCAGCAGCACCCCAAGCAACATTGGAACACCAAGGGAGGCAGATTGGATTCAAAAGGTGTGAGTTTTTTGGTTTCTTGCTCAAATGTCCAGGACAAATTAGTGGATATCATAAATGGAGCTGGGGTGGGGCCATCATTCAGTGAACATAGGAACATAGGAAACTGCCATATACTGAGTCAGACCATTGGTCTATCTAGCTCAGTATTGTCTTCACAGACTGGCAGCAGCTTCTCCAAGGTTGCAGGCAGGAATCTCTCTCAGCCCTATCTTGGAGATGCTGCCAGGGAGGGAACTTGAAACCTTCTGCTCTTCCCAGAGCGGCTTCATCCCCTGAGGGGAATATCTTGCAGTGCTCACACATCAAGTCTCCCATTCAGATGCAACCAGGGCAGACCCTGCTTAGCTATGGGGACAAGTCATGCTTGCTACCACAAGACCAGCTCTCCTCTCCAAGACCAGCTCTCCTCTCTCAGTGGTAGAACATCTGCTCTGCATGCAGAAGGTCCCAGGCTCAATCCAGGTCAGGCTGGGAGAGACTCCTGCCTGAAACCTTGGAGAACCACTGCCAGGCAGTGCAGACAGTACTGAGCTAGATGGACTAATACAGGAGCCATTCTCCTATCATAGGAGGAGATGATAGGAGGCACCTCCCTATGGTCCTTTTCATATAGTCTGCATCCAGAGACTACCTTAAGTTACAGAAATTTGTGGTGACAAAGGACCCTTCTGACATGAAGGGGGTGAGAAGGAAAGGTAGGACCTTTGCAGTGCTGGCGCTTCCTTTGTGGTATACTCTTCCCCTTCCATTAGTTCTGAGCCCTCTTTGATAACATTCTGAGATCCACAAAAGAAGCTGCTGTCTTCCCAGGCATTTAATGAAGCTCTTCTCACGATCCATGAGAAGAGCTTTTGTCAAGTCTGCGGGGGAGAATGGGCTTAGCCCACTCTCCCTGCAGACGATCCTTTCCATTGCCCTGGACAGCCGGATTGGCCGCCCACATGATTGCCAGTTCCGTCATGGGGCCGGCAGGGGTGGCGGGGATCGGGGGCCAGCCGGCCCCTGGAAGTTCCAGGATGCCCCGCGCAAGCGTGGGGGGCATCCTGGAGAGACCCCCGAGGCCATGCTGCAGTGACGCATGAGCAACAAAATGAGGTTAATAGAGCATTCGCTCCATTTGCTCCATTAACCTTGTTTAAGGGGAGGGTGTTTTAGGTGGGCTAGCCACCTTGGGAGTACTGGGCTTGCCGACGAATCCAGCGGTTCCCACGATCAATGGGAAGCAAGCTAAGCTCCCTTAGTCCACTTTCCATGGATCATGGGGATAGCCTCAATGGGTTTTAGCTTTCGATTAGGGTACTGTTTTAAGTTGGATTTGCTGCTGCTGTTTTAATTTTTAATTTCTTAAAGTGGTGTGTATATTATTGCTGTTGATGTTGTTTTCCTTTAGGCTTTCTTGAGTTGCTTCAGAAAACAAGGTGGAGAAGTGGGATATAACTATTTTAAATACATAGGTAATGTTATGCTCTCATTTCCCAAAGCCATTTTTGTTCACAGTTAAAAGAGCCAGCGTGGTGCAGTGGTTAGAGTGCTGGACGAGGACTGGGGAGACCCAAGTTCAAATCCCCATTCAGCCATGATACTAGCTGGGTGACTCTGGGCCACTCACTTCTCTCTCAGCCTAACCTACTTCACAGGGTTGTTGTGAGGAGAAACTCAAGTATGTAGTACACCGCTCTGGGCTCCTTGGAGGAAGAGTGGGATATAAATGTAAAATTATTCATCATCATCATCATCATCATCATCATCTTACTGAATACATCACTTTTGCCCCAGCGAATGGGACATGCATTTATTCTTAAATGATGCAGTGGTGTCATAGAATTATTCTCAAGTGATGCAGTCCATTAGGGCTGTGTACAAAATTGATTTTGCATTCTGTTTCGAGCTCAAAACAAAATGCAAATGGCTGAAACATTTCACTGAAAACAATGGTTGAGCCAGCTATTTAGATGAAACAACATTGAAATGTTTGAGTGTTCTGACCGTAGGGAACAATGGGGAAACTTGAAACACTGCATTTTTCTCCATGAATAGCTCCTAGGGACACCAAAGTGGGTTGGGTGGTAGGGCATGATGGGTGCTCCCTACCACCCAACCCACAAAAGAAATGGGCAAGCAGGCAATTTTTTAAAACAAAGTTTCAAACTTTCCCCCAACCCCCCATAGGATTTACCCCATCGGTGGTAGGTAGCGCTCATCATACCCTACCAACCAACCCATTTTGGTGTCCCTAGGTGCTACCCATGGGGAACAATTGGGTGTTATGAGTTTCCCCATTATCCCATACGTCCAGAACAAGCTGCACTCACACAGAGTACATGCACACCAGTTTTGCATTGCAATTTGCAATGCAGTTTCCAACTCTGCCTTGAAAAACACTGCAGAAGCACACAGTAAGGGAATCTGTCCCTCCCAGCACAGAACACACATTCACACACAGTCCAAAAAGAGCCAAAAAATAATGCCCCCAGGTCTTTGGAGGCCCTCCTCAGACCTTGGAGACCATTGACTGGGGCCCCAAGGTCCGGGGGTAAGAATGCCTCTGTGTGTGTGTGTGTTTCCTTCTTCTTCTGGGTCATTGCTATTGCACTGGATCTTGTATGCACAGCTGTGTAACAAAGCAAGTGGGACTGCTATATATATAATTTTAAAAACCCATTGGTGCCTTTGGGGAGATGTCACATAATTCCACTCCACCCTCCTGGCCTTTAGCAGCATCCAGTGCTCTGGGAGTCCCTGTAATGAGTCAGTGATACAGGTGCCAGTAGCTGCCAATTCTATTGCGCCACAGGGACAGCTCTCATCAGTTTTATTTTAGCAACCCGTAGGCTATTAATCCTGACGGGTGACTCATTCCCTCTCCTCCTTGCTCTTTCCAGCTTTCCCTTTTTTGTCTCCTGCTCCTTGTATGTGGATTAGTGTATGAGACTGGAATCGGAGTGGAGAAAGAATCACAGAATGGAAGAGCTGCAAGGGACCCTGGAGTCCTCCTGTTCCAATGCTCCCCCCCCCGGCCCGCCATGCTCCATGTAGGAATCTGCTAGAGCCATTCCCAGCAGGTATTGTTACCCTCGAGCAGTGATCTCCACTATTTCATTTCTCCCTGTGCTGGCCTCTGCACAGTACGATACTTTTCTCATGCTGGGAGGACCCTTAAGAGAGATGGAGACCTCTTTAAGAGCTCAGGTCCAATAAACAATCAGGCAAAAGGCCCCACTCAGGGTTGGTGGGGGCTGCCACTGGCCCCCCAGGCCTAACAATGAAGAACACTGTCATAGAGGATTCTAGCCAGCAGAAGCAGTCGCAAGGAGAAGGTCTGCTTTCTGCGTTCAGAGCGCCTCCAGTACTAACAGTGATGCAGGTTCACTAATTGTCAACCCAGCCACCGGGGTCAGCAATGATGGGTTCCTGAGACATCATTTCTCAGGCAGAGAAGAGCCTCGGTATAAAAATGGAGACTTGCTGTTATAAAGCAATCTTGCATATAAGTAAAACACCCCCCTCACACACACCCCACATACACACACACAAGCCTCCCGTCCCACAGAAACTGTTGCAGGTCCTTCCACTCACGTCTGTGTCACAGAGCAGTCTGTGTGGCAAGTCAGGCTTACTGCTGGCCCATAAGGACCTGTTACTCACCTTGGGTGGGGCAGTGGCTAATGAAGAATTCTCAGCGCTGTCATAAAACTTGCAGCTAGTACTAATCCTGGTATTGGCAGGGGGACAAGAGAGCCATGACAGGTAAGCAAGTTTAAATCCCGTTTAGGTGTGGAATGTGGATGTCAGGGGCATAGCTAGGGGAGAGGGGGCCCGTGTTCATCCCTCTCTCTGGCAGCCCCCCAGAGTGAGAGAGATCATGAAGAAAATAGGGAGGTATGGAGCTGGAGGGCCCTCAGGAGCTGGTGGCCCGTGTTCTTTGAACCCTTTCGCTCAGTTATAGTGACATCCTTGGTGGATGTGCCTTGAATGTTCATTTATCTCTGTGAGATCAGTTCATGCACCATAGCACGAGAGCAAGAAAGCCTCTCAGATGACATTCCTAGGAACCCCACAATAAGGTGCTTCCTCAGGCCTTTCCCAATGCCCACAACCTAAATATAGGGCAATTTGTAGAACTGTTCTATACTGGAGAATTTGGAGGCAGCAACAGTGAGTCCAGAACTTGTACTCTGCTCCAGAGGTTGGGTGGAGGGAAAGGACTCCCCGCATCTCCCGCCTCCATACCCAGCTCGCAGACCAGCATTCCCCCCACCCCCCGGTAGGATTCTCACAATGGCCAATCGGGAGTATGCCCAGGAGGCTTCTCCTACCCAAATATAGTGCCCTTGTAGTAGTCAATGTGTTTTGTGAGAACCACCCTATTATGTGTGGTTTTTCTAGGTGCACAGCCAATTTAGAATCAGTGAAGCAACCCAGCCCTAAACCCATCGTCCTATCAAAGTTCTACAAAAGCAGCACAAGACAAGAGTGGCAGGAACGGAGTTTATTGAGTCCTATTTGCTCTGCAAAAGCCAAAGTAGGGCTATACCTTTATGAGGACCAACAGAAATATCAAGAAATCGCCAGCCAGTTTTTGAATTCTGCAGAGCTCTTCATCAGGACAAAAGCGGGTGGGAGAATTCTGTTCTGAAGAGTTCTGGAGAACTCAAAAATTGGCCAGTGACTTCTTGATATTTTACTTGGTCTGAACGATGGTATTGTTACAGGTTTTGCCTTAAAGCTTTGCCTGATCAGGGAACAGAGATCTCTGGAATGGAAAGCCTTGGAGGTGACCCTTCCCAAGCTACGGGGAGAAGCTGATGTCAAGTATATGAGTGTGAAGAAAACAGCAGTTTGTCACTTGGGGGAGAAACTGAACAAGGGAGTTGGCAGAGAGGCAAGCCACCCTACTTTGGCTTCAGGGACTTTTCCCAAATGGAGATGCTATGAATTTTATTTGATATACAATGATTAATGGTGAGGGCAAGAGAGGTCACTCAGAAGTACAGGAGAAGAGTCTAGCTGGTGCTGATGACATCTTCAGTCTCTGTCCCATCAGCAAAGCCCAGAGAAAAGACCAATCCATAGGGAAAGGGGAGGAGCCTGCGTAGCAAACAAAGAAAGTCAGTCCGTACTGTTGTTCACAATGATCCGTTCACAACAAGCCTCCTTCCTTGAGGAGTGAGTAGTCCTAGGCAGCCTTTACAAAGTCAAGACTGGTTTAGAGGAGAGAAGGCTGGAGACGTGCAGTTAGTAGAAGCTCCTTTCACAATCCGTGGGGTTCACTGAACCCCTGCTTGCTGCTCTGGCAAAAAAAAATAAATCAAGCAATAAAGCTTACAAGCCACTTTCCTTTCTCTTTTTGTGTGCCTGCAAAAAGGTTTCACGACGCATGTGTCTGCCCAGAAGCCAAACTAAGGCTGGCTTCTAGGAAGTGGGATTCTCAATCGTTGAGACTATGAGGCTCTCCACATGATCGGTGTGGAGAGCCTGCAGGGCTTCTGCAGGGAGAGTGGGCTTAACCCGCTCTCCCAGAAGATGAGCACGGAGCCTGTCCTGGGTAGCCAGATCAGCCGCCCACATGATTACTAGCTCCATCACGGAGCCGGTAGGGGCGACGGGGACTGGGGGCCGCCCGGCCCCCGGAAGTCCCAAGATGCCCCGGGCAAGTGTGCAGGGTATTCTGGGGAGACCCTGAGGCCGGGAGGCTTGATGTAGCCTCCTGGTCAGGAAGTCGCGGAGCTGCGCCACGGCGTCTCATGATTGGGAAAATGGGGTTAGTGGAGCCTTCACTCTGCTAACCCCATTTTAGGGGAGGGGCTACTTAGGCAGGCTAGCTGCAATTGTACCACTGGCCTTGCCTGCGAGCCTGGTGGTTCTCACAATGGGGGGAAACTGGGCTGGGCTCTGGTTTCCCCCCATCGTGAGAACAGCCTCTGAAAGAAGTTTGCAAATGCTCAGAGAGAAATGCTTGCTGCCAATATTGGAAACAATGGTGAGGGTGTTCACTAGGAGTTCTGCAGTGCTCCCAGCAGTCTATTCCTCATGCTTCACACTTTTGGAAAGGGGGAGGGGAGTGCTGGTCTTGTGGCAGCAAGCATGACTTGTCCACTTTGCTAAGCAGAATCAACCCTGGCTTGCATTTGAATGGGAGACTACCAGTGTGAGCACTGTAAGATATACCCCTCAGGGGATGAGGCTGCTCAGGGAAGAGCACCTGCATGCTTGCATGCTGAAGGTTCCAAGTTCCCTCCCTGGCATCTCCGGATAAGGCTGAGAGAGACTCCGGCCTGCAACTTTGGAGAAGCCGCTGCCAGTCTGTGTAGACAATACTGAGCTAGACAGACCAATGGTCTAACTAAGTATAAGGCAGCTTCCTGTGTTCCTAAAGACACTGAAAGGAAATTTCCTCTGCCCCTTTTGCTGAGGGCAAGCAATAGAACAGTCTGCTAAGTGTGGTCTGTGGCAGGGGGTACTCAAATTTGGATGCCTAGACATCACTGGACTTCAACTCCCATCATCCCCAGCCACAGTTTTAAACTCTGCCCAGAGCCACTCAATCCATGTTTGCACTTTGCCCATTTGATCATGTGAATTGGCCCTCAGCTAACCTGTTCGAATGATCACTTTTCAGACCTCTAATTCTGGAGCTTTTCCGCCAGAGCAGCTCTTCCAAAGCCGATGGAAGGCACCCTGTGAAGCAGACTCAAAAGGTTTGAGTTGCAAAAGCAGCACAGTGGTAAAAACGGGTGTCAGGGGCAAACGGCACAGCAGGAAGAGAAATCCACTAGCGTTGGAGTTGAGGAGGAGCTACCTTTAGAATGGAGTTACCTAGTTCAGGGGCGGAGCCACCATTGGGCAAATGGGTGCAAAGAACCTGGGCTACCACCAATCAGGGGCCCCGGGTGCGGCCCCAGACACACACACCCCGCTTCCAACGTCAAACACGGGGGGTGGATTATGGCCCAATTTGGAACTGAAATCAGCCCATACTGTATTGGTAGTGCGGCCGGAGTGACTCTCCCTTGCCTTAAAGGCAGGGAGAGCTACTCCTGGTCTCGCTGCCGATGCAGCGGGGCCGATCAATCTCCCTTCAAAACGGGGCCATGCGGCCTGTTTGAGAGGGAGATCGGCCTGTGCTGCATTGACAGTGTGGCTGGAACAGCTCTCCTTGCCTTTAAGGCGGGGATAGTTGCTCCGGCCCACGCTGACCAATGCAGTGCGGGCTGATCTCCCTTCCAAGTGGGGCAATGCAGCCCCATTTGGGAGGGAGACCACGCCCTCGTGTCTGATGTCAGATGCAGGGGGCAGGGCCAGGGGGCCGCGGTAGTGGCCGCACATGGGCTGCCACCAGCCTCCCTACGCTTCTGGTCTAGTATTATGTAGTCATGAATCATATTCACATGGACCAATTTCAGGCTCAGTAGCAAGGCAGAAGCCCTTTGCCACTTACCTTTATAGGATGCTGCATGCCTTTTTCTTGGTCTTTGTGGGTTGTGGACAGAGAACCGCCCGGATTGCCTCATCAAACACTGTTTTCAGGCCACGCTGAGTCAGTGCTGAGCATTCAAGGTATTTCACTGCATCTGCAAGTACAAGAAGCCGTCACTTTGAGAAACAGGCAGCAGGGGTGTGGGGCCAGTTTTCTCTGTAACAGGGGTTTTTCAGATGTTGTTGACTACAGCTCCCAGAATCCCCAGCTGCAATGACCTTTGGCTGAGGATTCTGGGAATTGTAGTCAACATCTGGGAATCCCTGTTACAGGGAACACTGGGTGGGACCCTTCTTGCCAGTTGCCACAATGTCTTGTCTAGAGCAGCAGGCCGTGCTGCTGAGAATTCTTCACACATGCCTACGTGGCAGCCTGGAAGAGGTAGATATCCTGTAACCCAGGGCCAAATGTTACATAAAACTGGGAGTGTCTCCTCTTTCATAACAAGCAGTTGTAAAGGGGTCCATGATGCAGACTGGAACATGGGAAGGGGAAGTTAAGCTGGTCTTGTGGTAGCAAGCATGACTTGTCCCCTTTGGTAAGCAGGGTCCACCCTGGTTGCATATGAATGGGAGACTACCTGTGTGAGCACTGTAAGAGATTCCCCTTAGGGGATGGGGCCGCTTTGGGCAGAACATCTGCATGAAGAAGGTTCCAGGTTCCCTCCTTAGCATCTCTAAGATAGAGCTGAGAGAGACTCCTGCCTGCAACCTTGGAGAAGCCACTGCCAGTCTATGAAGACAATACTGAGCTGGATGGACCAATGGTCTGACTCAGTATATGGCAGCTGCCTATGTTCCTATGTTGCTGTGTCTTTTTGCTGCCAAAAACCAGACCCAAAGTGGCTATTTTCTCCCAAGGCTAGCTGTTTTGGGGAGTGGTCTTTGGTGAGGAACTGACTTGGGAGAAAGTGGGAACCTGCCCTCTTTGTGTGCCACAGTCCCAGTCTGTGTTGGGCTCCTTGCAACTGCTCTTTGTGAAGGGAAAAACCAGTTTATTAATTTTCATTTATTTCCATGTCTATACCACCCTTCATCCTAAGACCCCAGGGTGGTAAACAACAAGTTAAAAATAACTGCAATCATAAAATTGCAATTAAAACATCCTCAAGATAAAACAGACCATTAACAACCATTAAAAGGAGAGTTTTTAATTAGCCAAAAACCTGGTTTAAAAGGACAGTATTTGATCTCCTCTGAAAGACTGGGAGCCATGTGGATCTCATCTGAGAGCGAACTCCACAGCCTGGGGGCAATCACCAAGGTAGGAGGAGGGAAAAATGATCATGTGGGAACTGGGTAGGACAGGCACGGCCAATCCACCTTCTCCCTCAGCATTTTATTGAGGGTGGATGAAATGCCATCCTTCGCAGCTCGCACATGATCACTGTCCCCACTGCCACCTTGATCTTTGCAAGCACATGGCCACCAATTGGGAGTGCACACGGCCCTCTTCCCAGGGGCAGAGCCACCATTGAGCAGATGGGTTCAAAGAACCCAGGCCGCTGCCCGTCAGGGGCCACACCTTGCAGCCCCCACATGCCCCCCATGTCTGACTTCAGATGCGGGTGGCATGATTCAGCAAACATAGCGCTGATTGATTTAGCTTCCAAATGGGGCTGCACGGCCCTGTTTGGGAGCTAAACCATGCCCCCACATCTGACATCAGATGCAGGGGGTGGGGCTAGGTGGGCCAGGGCAGTAGCAGAACCCGGGCAGCCTCTGGCCTCCCTCTGCTCCTGCCTCTTCCCCTGGCTGGGTGCTCCTGCAACTCTGTTTAGGGTAATGAGAACAGCCCCAGTGTCTGAATAGGGCTATAGGAAAGATGGGTGCCTGTGCAGTAAGAAAAAGGTCCCTAAGAAAGAGCTAGAGCAGAACGTCAGCCGTTCTTGGTTCGCCTCAGATCACAGGGCCGGAAAAGGAAGTTGTGGTTGCATCGTGTTTCAACTGATAGATCTGAAGGGCCAGTTCCGGAGACAGAAAGCTGGGGCCAGGAAAGAGGAAGCTTACTAGTAGCAGCAGTTCTGGTGCTCACAGCGAAAGTAGCTGAAGCAGATGAAGCACAGAAGCAGGCGGAAGAACTACTATATAGGAAGGGTGTTGGCAGGAACATGAACAGGCAGCAAGTGGAACTGCTCAAGGGCTGGCTTTAGCCCTTTTGCCATGATTAGAGGCAAAGGGCTCTTGCCTTTCAGCAGCCCCCTCCACCCCATGCATGTGGTCTGCTACTGCTGAGAAGTGCTTCCTAGATGGCACCAGGCATGTGCCTTGAACACAACTTTCCTAAACTGGTTGTTCTTTCACGTCATCCCAGATAGTAGAGTAATCACTCTAGACAGGGCTTCTCAACCTTGGATCCTCAGATGATGTTGGACTACATCTCTCATCATCCCCAGTCACAATGGACAAAGGCTGGGGATGATGGGAGTTGTAGTCTAACAACATCTGGGGACCCAAGGCTGGAACCTCTGCTCTAGGAAATCTGTTGTAATGTCTTAGAAGCACTCTCTGAGGCTGTTCTCCGTGCACACAGTCGGGTTGGGAGCGGGGAAGGAAGGGTTCAACCTACCTTCTCCCAGATGACCACTGACAGTCTGGGCGGCGTGCAAACTGCAAGCCCACACGACCAGTGCTGCCGAGAGCAGCACGGATGAATCTCCACACTGCTCCTGGCAGCTCTGGTAAAGAGCAATAAACAGCGTGGATTTCACAATGCACCACGCAACATGTGCGATGCACTGGGGGATTCCTCCAGGAGATGGGCGCTCTAGATGCCCATCTCTGTGTTCAGCCGGGCTGGAAGGAGCCCAGCTTGCACACAAGTACATAGCCCGGATTTAGGGAGCACACAGTCCCTAAACCTTGGTTAGTAGCCAGGCTACAAAGCTAGGCTAGGTGGCTCTAGCCCACTGGGATCGGGTCCGATCTTGGCGGTTCTCACACACAGCCTAACTGAGGCTTAGCATCTCAAGTCTGGGTTAGGCTGTGCATGAGAACAACCTCTCTCTGGCTCCACCCTTGCTGCTGCCCTGTCTCACAGGCAGCTTGTTGAAAAGGCTTTCTTTAAAATGTGTCAGATCTGCTCTTCTTAATGAAGGCCTTAATCTTTTGCCTGAGATATCCATCTCATTGGGCCTTGGGGTTCTCCTAGATATTCAGGGTAAAGAAAAATGGATGCCTGGCACAGAACAACTTCTAGACTCTCTCCCATCCCAGCATGTTGTTCTCCTCTTGCATTTCCCCATCATAGATCCCTTGCAGATTAGGTTTTTCAGACATCCCTTGCTGTAAGAGACATACATTATCCTGCAGCCTAAGAGTGTATAGGCCATGCTGAAAGATGCCCCTTGCTGCAGACTGCACTGTTGTCATATAGCCTCTTGGGCTTGAAACGTTGAGCTGGCAACCAAACTGCAGATCCACCCCCATTGTGTATGATGCATGGTTTCTGCTGTGAAAGATGTGTGTGCGTGTGCGAAAAGTTCTGCACACGGGGCTCACCTTGCCATATGTGTACATATTTTTGAAAGGGAAAACTGTTTCATGGGAATCACAAGCTCTTGAGTTCTGCTATACAAAGAAATTGGCAGATGGATATCAATGTGACCATCACAAATACTGCCAGTCCTCCACCCGGAGCTCTGTTACTGCATCAAAAGGGGCAGAGTATTGCATGCATGTTCATGGGCATTCATTTCCCTTGCTAACTGAGCAAAGAGGCATTTTTAAAAAAGTGGTGATTCTCTTTATTGAGCAGGGGGAGAGCCACTGGCCCTATCCATCCCCCAGCACAGCATCCCTCCAGTGGCTGTTGCTGGTTGTCTATCTTATGTTTCTTTTTTAGATTGTGAGCCCTTTGGGGACAGGGATCCATCTTATTTACTTACTTACTTATATCAGTGTAAACTGCTTTGGAAACTTTTGCTGAAAAGCAGCATATAAATATTTGTCACCGTCTGTCTCTCCCTACGTGTTAGCGCAGCTGCACAGTTCCTATAACAGCACACATTTCTGCACACTGCACCAGAGTAACTTTCTATGGTAGCACAAGGGACTGAAGTGCAGACCAGCAAGGTAGAGAGGGGACCACTGTTGGATCATCTTTCTGTATTTCTGTTGCTAGAAGAGCTGGATATGATTAGCCTGAGGGGAGATATCATCTCCATCTTCGAATATCTGAAGGGCTGACACAGAGGAGGAGCGGACTTGTTCTCTGTTGCTTCTAAAGGCAAGAGTAGGACCAATGGATTGAAATGACAAGGAAACAGATTTAGGGGAGACATTAGGAAGGATCTCCTCACTGTAAGAGCTGTTGGACATGGAATCGCCCGCTTCACATGGTGGTGAGCTATCCTTCACTGTAAGTTTGCCAACAGGATTTGCTACAACATCTGTCAGGGATGCTGGGGCAGATTGTGCCATGAGCAGAGGGATGGACCAGAAGCCCTCCAAGGTCTATGAAAGTGCAGACTGGTGGGGTGAGGAGGAGGCTACCATGTTTTATTTTTGTTGTACGCATAAGGGTTGTTCTCATGACCAGAGATTCCTATGTAGGGGAGGGTTACCCAGGAATCTCTGGTTGTCTGAGGCATTGGGGGTCCTCAAGATCCAGCAGCTCCAAGCCTAGGTAGCCCAGATCTTCTACCCAGGCTAAAAATGAGGTAGGAGGGACACAGAACCCACCCTACCACATCTTCTGGTTATGTGTGCCACCGCCACTTTTAAAATCCTCCCAGGTGGCTAGCGGCCATATTTCCCATAAAGTCGTGAAGTTTGCAGGGTGAGGGAGAGGAGCCCTGTTGCAGTACTCAGGGCTGTCTCTCCTTTGCTTGCGTGGTGTGTTTTAGGATGTTGGAGGATCCAGTTCATGCTTTCTTTCCTCCCAGACTGCACAGCAGCCTAATCATGTTGGGGTTGGGTAAGTAAATCGGACCAGGGGCTTGGGCCGTCCGGCATGGGGAGTTTGAGCATGCCTCCCCTCCAGCCAATGAGAGGAGAGCTTGTCTTGTGGTAGCAAGCATGAATTGTCCCCATTGTTAAGCAGGGTCCACCCTGGTTTGCATTTGAATGGGAGACATGTGAGCCCAGTAAGATATTCCCCTTAGGGGATGGGCCACTCTGGGAAGAGCATCTGCGTGTTTGCATGGCATCTCAAAGATAAGGCTGGGAGAGACTCCTGCCTGCAACCTTGGAGAAGCCGCTGCCAGTCTCTGTAGACAATACTGAGCTAGATGGACCCATGGTTTGACTTAGTAGAAGGCAGCTTTCTAGGTTCGTATGTTCCTCATATGGTCCTGAAAACAGGCTCATAGTTTGGCAAAGCAAACAAACAGGAGGAGGAGGAGGAGAAGGAAGAGGAAGAAGGTAAGTGAATATGGTATAGTTCCCCCAGCCCAGCCTCAGTATGAGAGTATTGCAAGGAGAACTAGCTGAAAGGGTTAGGGTTGATATCTGCCTGCCTTTTTTCTTTTCAGATGAGCTGGCCTTCTACAGTTTTAACATACCAATCTCTTTGGCCAGCGCAAGTCCTTGTGGGTACGTAATGGGTGACAACTTCTTTTCCTTGAGCTTCTCGATGGTGTCCTTGTCATCCCGGAGATCCAGCTTGGTGCCCACCAGGATCATGGGGGTGCTAGGACAGTGATGCCGGACTTCGGGGAACCACTGCAGGAAAGTTAAGATTTGGGGGAGTGAGACGGAAATATAGACAGCAGCAGAGAAAAGACAGGGGACTGCCCTCTACACCAGGGCAGTCTACAAGGGTGGTCCTTTCATAAGGCCAGGTGAGGCAGTGGCCGCTGCCCGCAGATTACTGGTGTGCAGAGCAGGGCAGCCAGATGCCCCCTGAAGCCGCCATCGAAGCAGCTTTTGGGGACTGCTTTGGCCCTTGCAAGCTTTGCAAAATGCACAGGGAGAGAAGCACAGGCAACCATCCCCTCTCCCGGCCCCCTGCATCTCTTTCAAAGCTTGCAAGGGTTGGTTGTGAAAGGGGGCTGATCCCCACGAATGCAGTGGGGCAATGCCGCATTGGGAACCTCACCTCATTTCCCACAATATGTGGCACTGCCCCGGGCAGTCTAACTAGCAAGCATGAGAAAACAGATCAGCCCCAATTCTGTCCAGTCCAGCATTGTGACTCCAACCATGGCTGGCCAGATCCCCCTAGGAAACCCACAGTCAGGACATCATGGAGTTACCCTGTTGACTGTACCCTGGGCCTGATAATCAGAAATGTACTGCCTCTGAATACAGGGGATCCCTTTTCAACTATTGTGGCCAATTGGCATTGATTTTCCATGCATTGTCTGCCACATTTTCAAAAGCCACCCCCGCTAGTGCCCCAAACATCCTGATGCAATGGACCCCCTACATTAATTGCCCCTGCGGACTAAGCAAAGAGGCACTTCTAAAGTGATGACTTTCTTGAGGCTATTCTCATGATGGGGGAAAACCGGGCTAAAGGAGCCCAGCCTGGTTTTCTCCCATTGTGAGAACCACCGGGCTCGTGGGTGAGCACAGTAGTTCAACAGCGGCTTGCCCGCCAAAGTAGCCCTCCCCTAAAACGAGTCCTCCGCTAACCCCATTTTCTCAATCGTGAGACGCCGCGGTGACTCACAGGGAGACTCCCGACCAGGAGGCTACAACAAGCCTCCCTGCATCTGGGGTCTCCCAGAATGCCCCACTCACTCTCACAGGGCATTCTGAGACTTCCAGGGGCCAGGCAGCCCCGATCCCTGCCGTCCCTACAGGCTCTGGTAATTGTGACAGAGCTGCCCAGGGAGGGCAGAATGCTCATGTGTGGGGAGAGCGGGTCAAGCCCACTCTCCCCCCACAAGCCCTGCAGGCTCTCCACATGGCTCTACATCAACCCCAGGATGATCTCACCTTGGCACGGACATTTTCATATGATGCAGGGCTGACAAGAGAGAAGCAAATAAGGAAGACATCCTGTGGGCATAAAACAAAAACACACTTAGAAATCACATTGTGGATTGGTGCTGTCTCCAAAGTTCCATGTTGTGGAATGTAATTTATAACACAAATACCTAGTATTTTTTTTAGTGCCCTGACCAAGTGCTCAAAACACTTCACACGCTTCACCTCAGTCATCCTTACAACAACCCTCTAAGGGAAGTCAGTTTTATTATTCCCCATCTTAGCCGGGAATAATGTGATAGAAATGCAAAAACATCATTGACCATGAAGCCTGCATTAAGCCACACAAACTAAATAACTACAATCACTAAAACCAATATAAAATGAACACTTGTACACTTCATTGGTTTTTCAGTGGATTACAACATCAGGGCACGATCCAACTTAAATGGGAGAGTTAATCATCTGCTTGATTGAAATTAATTGGGTTTAAAACTGCTTAATTTTGTCTGCCTCCTGGCTTTAAGCTGTTACAAACAATACTTCAAACATGAGAGAAGGACGATTGCATGAACATGCCAAATAGGTTGAACAAGAGGACAGGATAGAACAGAGTGTGCACACTTGAAGTGGAGGTGAGAGAATTAGTGGGCCCCCTCCCAAGAGCTTCAAGGGGGGACAAGGGAAAGTGGTTCTGCCCCCCAGATTGAGTCATTCCCATTAAATTCAATGCAGCTTATAGGATTGCTATCCACAAAGCATTCTCTACCCTAGAGAATGCTCTGTGGACACCCTTAGGAACATAGGAACTTAGGAAGCTGCCATATACTAAGTCAGACCATTGGTCTATCTAGCTCAGTATTGTCTTCACAGACCGGCAGCGGCTTCTCCAAGGTTGCAGGCAGGAATCTCTCTCAGCCCTATCTTGGAGAAACCAGGGAGGGAACTTGAAACCTTATGCTCTTCCCAGAGCGGCTTCATCCCCTGAGGGGAATATCTTGCAGTGCTCACACATCAAGTCTCCCATCCATATGCTACTAGGCCGGACCCTGCTTAGCTGAGGGGACAAGTCATGCTTGCTACCACAAGACCAGCTCTCCTCTCCTTTCCTTTGGCCCCCTTCCTCCCATTCCTGGTCCCCAACTCCTCCTCTCCATGAAGCATTTACTGGGCTGACGAAACAGCAATGCTGACTCTCTGCCCACATGAAGAGAAGAGGAAAGAAGGGAGACCACTCCCCCTCTTCACTTCCATCCAGCATCCTAATAGCACCAGTGGCGTATCTAGCGAAAATAGCACTTAGGGCAAGCACTGAAATGGCGCCTCCTATCCAAATATCTGACACCCATCTTTCAGATAACTTTACCATAATATCAGCTGAAAAATACAAGTCAAGCTCCTTAATCTTTTAATATTTAAAAAAATATTTAGCAGTGGACGTAGCCAGGCCAAAAAATGCCAGAAAATGACAAATTTCAGTATGCTGGGGCTCATGATATACCCAAATACTATGTGGAGGTATACTTGGAAAACTAAACAGAAGTGCCTGTTTAATGCTCTACTATGCATCGTAGCATCACTATTACATAAGTTTTAAAAACAAATGGAGAATTTGACTTTTCCCAGATATTCTGAAAATAATTAAAGGATATGCAGAGTAAACTGTGTCACTGCTTGGAATATATTCTAGTATTTCAGAAAGACAGTTAAAATGAGAGAAAGAGAGCAAGAAACTCCCAGTGGGCCTTAATACTAAGGATTTCACACGGATTCAAAGACAAACTCACCATTAATAGTCATATTATTAAGACATCACATTTAACTCACTTATCACAAGAAGCAAAGTAGAGCAAATGAATACAATCCTAGCTCATAAGCTTCAGCTCAGTATTCACAAACCCTGATTCTCTGTACATCATGCCAAACTAAATATGTGTACAGTGACATATTATATTAATTTTAAATTTTTTTAATCTGTAGCCCCTTCAGGGGGCTTCCTAAAGGCTGTGGGGGGTGGTGTCTGCAAAAGTTCCCCCTCCCCATGCTGGCCTCTAGAGCCTCGCAGGGACCATTTGAGCATGTGCAGTGGCCATTTTTTAAAATATTTTTTTTTAATGGCCGCTGAAAACAAAATGGCCACTGTGCATGCTCAAATTGCCACTGTGAGGCCTGGCATGGCCTAGGGCCTCACAGAGGCCATTAGCACATGCATGGTGGCCATTTTGTTTTGGTGGCCATTTATTATTATTATTTTAATTTTTAAAAATGGCGCCCCCTTCAAGTGGCACCCGGGGCACGTGCCCTGACTGCCCCACCCTAGATATGCCCCTGAATAGCACAGTAGGGCAAAAATTCGCAGAGGCCCTTGGGAAATGTAGAGGTCATTCATGCAATCAAAACCTGTGTCCTACCTCGGTTTGGGAGCTGTGTGTGCTCCCAATTTTCAGTTGTGTGGAAGCAAGGTAAGAAGAAAACCTGTGTAGGAGTGTTTGGGTGGAAGCAAGACAGGAGGAAAACCTGGGTAGCTTTTCCTCCTCCCTTGCTTCCACACAATCACTTCTACACAGGTTTCCCTCCAACCTTCCTTGCACACAACCCAAAATTAGGAGCACACACAGCTCCCAAACCCAGGTAGTACACACCAAGGCTCTTCTCGCGAGCAGCCAAGAGCAGGCGAAGGCAGCCATGCCCGCTCTTGGCTTCTTGTGGGAAGCAGCTGGAAGCATGCGGCTGTTGCTACTGCCACGGCAGCAAACCTGCTTGCAGAGCCCTCCTGCAAAATGAGGTTAAGAGAGCAACCCTGTGGTTATCTTTGGTAGAATTAAGAGAGCAAGTGCTCTCTTACCCTCATTTTCTTGGTTGTCTGCCAGCCCCGACTTGGGGCCGGCATCAGGGGAATCCCCACTATGCACCGTGCACTTGTGTAATGCATTGGGGGGGGTTGGGGTGGCAGGGTGCCACTTCCCATTCCCTGATGCTCTGTGCTGCCGGCAGCTACTGGCAATCAGATTGTCTGTGGAGGGAAGTAAGTGCTAGCAGGGGGGATATCTGCAGGGAGGTAAATGCTAGCAGCCTTCCTCCCTGCTTTCCCTAGAGCCCAGGGCTGAGTTTTTGATTGTGCGAATGACCTCATAGTTCCATGGGGGCTTGAGAGGAGAAGTTTGGGTTGATAGGGGGGAAATGAATCAAGCTACTTTTTGTTTTGTTTTGGGGAAATAGCTCAGCTCATTTCTGAGCCAATCTGACAGGAGTAGGAGAGAGCTCGCCCATCTCTAGTCACCACGATTCCCTACAGTGAGGGCAGGAAGACTTGGCTTCATGATGATGTGGTGATTTAGTGGGGTTATTAACCCAGTCAGAGTGAGGGCAGTGCTGAAGAGCAGATGAGACTCTTCAGGGCCTTGAGATATGCCAGGAATACATATAGTATAATGAAGAGCTCTCACATCCCACCAGAGTAAGACTGGGAACACCTCTTCTGCAGTACAGACAGGAGCCAAAACCTCAGAGGAAATGCATAGGAGGATGCACAAGGCAAATTCTCCTTTATGACCCACCATCTTAAAGTTTATTGCGGGCATTTACCAATCAGAAAACACAATTAACTTTCAAACATAGGTTGAAAACTGAAATCTCACTTATAGATAGCTTGAATAAATTATTGGTGTATCTTAAATGCAGCTACACAGAATGTAGCAACATTTAGTGTTACCCCTGGATGTTTATCCAAGAAAGAATAAATAAAATTCATCAGTATACCCTATGAAACAAGATAATAAGGGTAGAATTAAACTGCTTCTAAGATTGCAATAAATAGAGCAGTAAAGGTAAAGTGTGCCGTTGAGTCGGTGTTGACTCCTGGCAACCACAGAGCCCTGTGGTTGTCTTTGGTAGAATACAGGAGGGGTTTACCATTGCCTCCTCCCACACAGTATGAGATGATGCCTTTCAGCATCTTCCTATACTGCTGCTGCCCAATATAGGAGTTTCCCATAGTCTAGGAAACATACCAGCAGGGATTCAAACTGGCAACTTCTGGCTTTCTTTGAAAAGTCAAGTCATTTCCCCGCTGCGCCATTATGTGGCAGCAATAGTACAATAAAATATGCTCCAAATGACCCACCGTCTGAGGATAGGAGAGAGGCCTCAGGCGATCATAATCCTCCTGGCCAGCTGTATCCCACAGTCCCAGATTGACAGGTTTGCTGTCGACCATTACATTGGCAGAGTAATTATCAAACCTGTAATATAAATAAGTGTCAGTTCCTTCAACTAATGAGAGGTATTTATTTGAAGCAGAATGTTCTCTGTCCACATTGGTCGACATCCTGACTAAGCATGCAGTCCCACACTGGGAAGAAGCATTGACAGTGTGGAGCTTCCCCCCCCCCCTTTTTTTAGCTCCACAGAGCCTATTGCACAAGGTAGAATTTGTGCCAATCTCTCCTTCACCTTGAAATGCCCTGCGCCACCTGAAAATATGTCCCTGAGGGCTGTGTGGCTCTCAGAGACATATTTTTGAGTGGCATAGGGCACTTTCAGAAGAAGGAGAGATTAGCAAAAGTCCCCCCCCCCCCCCCCCCGCTTACACAACAGGCACTGTGAAGAAAATGAAAAAGCTTTCCACAGTGGGGAACGCTTCTTTTGGGCGTATGGCTGCACACTTAGTCAGGATGTCAGCCGTTGTTTTTTTCTCATATACATTAGAATAAATGATTTTTTAAAAACTCAGATCGCTTCAGACTTTCTGCAGCTATTGATTCCCTGAGAATCCTGCAGCCATCAGGGACTTATTTTAAGAGGCTAGTAAGCTGCAGAGGGAAGGGGAAATCAGCAAAAATATTCTCCAAATGCTGGTCCTCTCCCCTGTACTATACTCACACAGTAGGGATATATTCTCCTGGGAAAGCATTGGTGGTGTAGCTGATCAGGAGGCAGGTTTTACCCACAGCTCTGGAAAAAAAAGGAAAGAAGCACATGGTATTGCAACTTTTGCTACGACTATGAATCTTCTCCTTAACACAGATGGAGCAAGGAAATAAGGAAGAGCATGAAAGGAGAAATTTCGGATCTGAGCTGCACGGTTCTTCCCCTTTTAAATGCAAAGCAAGAAGGAGAGTAAGGAAGTACATTGTATTCATTCATCATTTATCAGTTAGCGTCATATTTTTAAAAATGTCAAAGCAACTTACAACATAAATATTCAATAATAAGATCATAAATAATTTTTAAAAATACCACCCGCAATCAATAGAAAAAATGTAAAAGCCAAGATAATGGGATACACAATCATTTTAGACTGGAAAGGCTTTAGTACATTAAAAAACAGTTTCATTTTGCTTCCAAGCTTGAACACTGAAGGGGATTGATGGACTTGCCTGAGGAGATTATTCCAGTATGGATGCCACCACTGAAAACACCATGATTCATGTATTTACATATTGGACAGGATCAGACATCACATGGAACCACCATTTATTTTAATTAAGGTTTATTTAATAAATCTGGATCGGCACCACAAACAGTTACAAAGCTTTGGCTTGTTTTGCCATGTTGTGGTTTGTTCCAGTCTCGCCCCCTCTCCTTACCTCTCATGATCTAGGCTTGCCTCTCTCTGGCAGAGCTCTGTGAGGGCAGAGCTATCGAAACAAACCAAGATTAAACCACAACTTCAAGTTCAGACGTCATGTGAGACCAGGGTTAGGACATACTAAGCAGCTTCAAATCTTGGGTTCAAATTGTGGTTTGACTGCCACAATAGTTTGTTGACTGGAGAAGTTCACATATATGAACTAACCACCGTTAGGTAAAATAAATCATGATTCCATGTGATGTTCGAACCCATCCACTGTACGACTCTAAAAGAAGGGGTACAGAGCAAAGCATCACATGAGGAGGAATATATGCATGGAGGCCAGTGTTCCTTGTAACAGGGATTTCCTGATGTCATTGACTACAATTCCCACAATCCCCAGCTAAAAGCCATTGCAGCTGGGGATGATGGGAGTTGTATTCAACAACATCTGGGAAGCCCTGTTACAGGGGACACTGGTGGAGGCCCTTCCAGTATGCTATGCCCAGGTCAGGGTTGCACAACTTACACCCTCCAGCTCTTGTTGGGCTACAACTCCCATCATCTCTGACTACTGTCACGCCCTCGTTCTCAGATAGCGAGGAGGAAGGGGATGCTGACAGCCCTTCAGCCAATGCAGGGGTGCCTGAGGGGCAGAGCCCGGCTGTTGGTTCCCAAGAGATGGCTGAGGCAGGTCCGGCTGATGTCTCAGCCGCACGGCAGTCTGAGGCAGCAGAGACAGGGACTGATGAACCGGAGGATGAGCTGTGTAGGCAACCCCCACTGACCCCACAGCAGAGACGGGTCACAAGGCGGCAGGCACATCTGGAATCCATCAGGAGAAGTAAGCGCCTCTTGCAGAGGGCTGATAAGCCTTGAATCCCTGCCAGCTGAGAGTTATCAGCTTGGACTATAAAGCACGCCTACAGCTTGCAGTTAGCTGCTGGAAGACAATGTACGTCATCCCTAGTGTCGACAGCCTTCAGCCTGAGCCAGAGAGAGAGAGAGATATTTCTGAGCCGTGTTTTGCTTCTGCAACCCAGACTGGTCTTTTGTGAACTATCATCCTAGACTTCCCTACTAGGTGGCCAGATTGCTGACAACTACTGGCCATTGTGGCTAGGGATGATAGGATCTGTAGTCCAACAACAGCTGGAGGGCTGAAGTTGTGCAACCCTGGCCAAGGCCATATAGGGTTGTAAAGGCAATAACCAGCACCTTAAACTGAACCCGGAAGCAGCCTAGGAGCCAGTGTCGCTGAGCTAACACTGAGTGACAGGCTTCTTCCACGCTGATCACATCAGCAGTTAGACTGCTGAATCCTGTACTAGTTTAGCTTCTGAGCCATCTTTAGGGTCAGCTCCACACAGAGCTCACTGCAGTAATCTAGTCCAGAGGTTACCAAAACATGAATAACTGTGGCTGCTGGATCTCGATTGTGGTGGAAAGGGCGCAGCTAGTCTTAAGGCAGAATCTACATTTATTTAGCTTTGATTATCAGATCAAAAGATGCCATTTCAGAAAGTTTGACACTGTCTCCAAAAGAGCAGTGCTCCTGAAGGGGTGGGGTGAAGGTCAGCTTTTACAACAAATGGGGATTTCTTGGCAGATGGCACTTGCTAAGAGAGAAGGGATCCCCATTTGTAGCAAAAGGTGTTTTTTTTATTTCCCTTCAGGAGCACTGCTCTTTTAGAAAAAATGTTACGTGCCAAGAAATTGGAACAGATTCCACTTGGTGCAAGAGGCGTTTCCTGCCAATTATTGGTCAGCTAGGATTTATATAATGACAATGGCAAATATTTATAAACCGCTTTTCAGCAAAAGTTCTCAAAATGGTTTACACAGATATAAATGAATGAATGAATGAATGAATGAAATGAAATGAAATGAAATGCCTTCCTGTCCCCAAAGGGCTCACAATCTAAAAAAAGAAACATACGATAGACATCAGCAACAGCCACTGGAGGGATGCTGTGCTGGGGATGGATAGGGCCAGTTGCTCTCCCCCTGCTAAATAAAGAGAACCACCACTTTAAAAATGAGCCTCTTGGCTTAAGTAGCAGGGGAAATAATACAATGGGCTGGTTCTCATGCGTTAAAAGTGGGTCAGAGAAGCATCCTACCAATTATTCAGCAGCCATTTTAATTTTTTGTTTTATTTTAGAAAAATGGCGCCCCCCCTTCAAGTGGTGCCCGGGGCATGTGCCCTGCCTGCCCTACCCCTAGATACGCCCCTGGTAGGAAGTGAGGAAAGTGAGCATATGGGAGGCAGGAGATGGGTAGGATGGCCTCCATAATCTGCTGGATACAAGTTCTGGGTAGGGCGGCACGATCTGACCCAGCTCCCACCTGACCACTTTCCCTTCCTCCTACCTAAGTTTTTGCAAGCACACAACTGAAAACCAGGAGTGCACACAGCTCCCGAAGCAGGGTAGGATGCTTCTCTGAGCCACTTCTTGCTCACGGGAACTGTCTAAGTAGCTCTTTAATTGAGCAAGCGTGTTGACTTCCCTCTGTCTCTCTCCTGCCATCGCTGTGGTTCAAATGAGGCTCCCCCATGAGGCAAGATGAGGTGCTGGCCTCAGGCAGCAAGTACACCACAGGGTGGCAAATGCGGGAACCTCACCCTGCCCCCTGCTGCAGGCACCACCTGCCTGCCGCTCACACTACCCTAGACTCCTCATCATTCCCACCACCCTCCCTGTGCATTTCCCCCTCTCACAGTCCCTGCCTGGAGCCAGTGTCCCAGTCCCAGTCCCGGCCTGGAGCCAGTGCTGACATCATCCCACCCTCCTCGCCAGTCCCACTCCCAGATGCCGCCCCTCTTCCCCCTGTGCCAGCCTCACCTGCTGGTATTTTCTGTCCTCTGGGCAGCCCATGCCACTGTTTACAGCCCCAGCTCACAGCTGCAGCATCCCACGGGCCTCTCTTTATTGTCACTGCTGCTGTTCCAGCACCATTGCTCACTTTCCTGCTATCGATTCAGCACAAAGTCTACTGCTGAAGTGACAGCAGGCAAGAGAGCAACGAGCAACACAACACTGCAGGTAGATAGCCAAGGTGGCAATACTGGGCTGGAAGGGGGCATTGATGGGCCAGCTAGAATCTTTAACATTGGTAGATACCCTCTAACAGGGGCGTAGCTATAATTGAACAAAAGGGTTCAAAGAACACGGGCCCCCAGCTCCTGAGGGCCCTCCAGTTCCACCTCTTCCTAGTTGCTTCATTATCTCTCTCACTCTGGGGGGCTGCCAGAGAGAGAGATGAACTCGGGCCCCCTCTCCCCTAGCTACACCCCTGCCTAAGTTTGCTAAAATCCTGTGGGAGTAAACCATCCAACCGATGCACCCTACTTCCCCCCAACTAAAGGGAGGCAAATCACGATCAGACCAACATTAGGAGCAGGCCGGGCTGATTAGATAGATAGACAGACAGACAAACCTTGTTAGCTGCCCCATAACAAATTCTTCTCTGAGTGACTAACAACATAACAATAAAAAGCATCCAATAAAAACTCCTAGAACAAGACAAAGACATTACAGCACAACTGAAAAAGAAGAAGATACAAAATACATTACAAAACATTTTTTAAAACATTTTTAAAATATCAGTTTTAAAAAACCTGAATGAACAGGGAGATCTTCACCTGACATTTAAAAGAATAGAGTGATGACACCAGGTGAGCCTCACTGGGAAGGCTGTGCTATAGATGGGATGCCACCACCAAAAAGGCCCTCTCCCTAGTAGCCACCTGCATCACCTCATTTGACAGGGTGTAGGGCCTTCAAAGAAGACCTTAAGGTCTAAAGATATGACAAGGATAAGTTGATATGTCAGCGATGCAATGCACATATTAACTCTCAACAAAAAGACCTTTTATTGCACAAAGAAAAACTAAAAGGTGGTAAACATAAATCCATAAGACATTTCAGTGAGACACACCATCCTCAGTTAAGTAAAAACAAATGAGCACAGATGAAAACCCGGTTCCCCAGCTGTTAAATTCCTTAGACGTGATAACTCACAGTCCCCTGACTGGCGGAGAGATAATGAGCAGGATGGGGTGGGGGGAGAAGGGGGAGCACCTGATTCTTCTCAGAGGCTAATAAACTACATGGCATCAGCCAGTGCATCCCGAGCATTAATGTCAGGTCTCCGTTTCTCTGTTAATAATGCTTCCTTGATTTTCCTTCTTTGTAGGTTCCTTTCAATCCCCAAAATAGATATTTTAGTGGGCACCATTTGGCGTTCATGCTCAATCCTCATATGCAATGAACAGAGTTTCATTTTCTTTGCACAGTGCCTCATATCTGCTAGATGTTGGGGATGGAAAGGAACCTACAAAGAAGGAAAATCAAGGAATCTGACCCCCACCCCCCCGCTCATTATCTCTCCGCCAGCCAGGGAACTGCATGTTATCACATCTAAGGAATTTAACATCTGGGGAACCGGGGCTTTCATTTGTGCTCATTTGTTTTCATAGGCGGATTACCGCAGAGGCAATAGAGGCAATTGCCTATGGTGGCGAATTCTGGGAGAGCGGCAGATCTTGGGGCAGGAAAAAGTTGTTTCTTTCTTTTTAAACATTTAAAACTGCTGCTGGCGGTGGTGGCGAGAGACCTGCCCCACTGCCACAGCGAGGAGGGTAGGGGTGGCGAGGATGAAGCCCCCCCTTACCTCTAAATGGCACCACAGCTGCTTCAGGGATGGGGCGTGCACTCATTTGAGAGGGAGGAGGGGAGCTGGAAGGAGCTCTCCCTTTCCATTTGAGTTTGTCCACACTGCAGAAGCTGCTTTAAGGTAAGGCGGGGGAACTTCCTCCCTCACCACAACCCTCCCTTCCAGTCCCTGTTTTAAGCCGCTCAATTCTGCCACGCAGGCAGTGGGTGGGAATAATAATAATAATAATAATAATAATAATAATAATAATAATAATAATAATTTGATTTCTATACCGCCCTTCCAAAAATGGCTCAGGGCAGTTTAATAATAATATTAAAATAATAAATAAATAAGATAAATAAATAAATAAATAATGAAAAAGGGGGACTTGCCTCTCGTCCCCCAGCGCTCCCCGCAGGCAGCAGCCACTGTGCGGCCTTCACCAGCTGCCCCGCTCCTGCAGTGGCATTTAGAAGTAAAGTGGAAGGCTTCATCCTCACCACCAACCCCTACCCTCCTCCTTGTGGGGGTGGAAAATCCTTGGCTGCCTACGGGTGGCAAAAGGGTTAATCTGCCCCTGTTTGTTTGTACTTAACTGAGGATGGTGTGTCACACCGAAACGTCTTATGGTTTTATGTTTACCAATTTTTAGTTTTACTTTGCGCAATAAAAGGTCTTTTTGTTGAGAGTCTGACAAGGACAAGTTTCCATTGCATTTCTTCTACAAATAATTACAGATTAGGGTTGCCAGTTTGTCAACTGGTCACTATAACTGTGAGAACATCAGCCTGATGTGTAGACATTAGCAGGTGATCATCGTTATGTCCCTGCTGTGAAAAGCTTCACCTGGTGACTTCTGCACATCAAGCTGCTGTTAAAGGCACAAGAGCAGGCCAGGCCATTTTCCCAGCTGAACTGGCAATGGCATATCAGACACGTCCTATGTACTCTCAACTGAAACTAAGACCAAGTGCCATCAGGTGCAAGAGCTCAAGATGCGTAGGACTGAAGTTGTCATTCAGAGGTTTATGGCAGTTTCCTGGCAAACAACCAAAATGTGTCTGGGTAGGTTATATTAATCGTCCTCTTCTTACCCCACCTGCTCAAAAGAATGCTGCTTCCTCTTATTTGAACTGTGTGTGCGTGTGCGCGCATGTTTACAGACTTCCTCCCTGGAGCATTTTAAAGAGGAAGGGCCTCGTTAAACGCAGAGAGTATAAAGGTCCCTTCATCGGTTGTTCAGTTCCTGGCCCAGGTGACATCATTATAAAGGGGGGTTTCCAGACAGCACTACAGTGAAAAACCTGCAGAGCTTTCACACGAGTTCCAAGTGTGATTTTACTCCCTGTTCACACACTACTTAAACTTCTGTGCTCCTTCCTAGCACAATTTTACCCCCTTAAGTGGCACAGCAGGGAAATGCTTGACTAACAAGCAGAAATCCCCGCTGGTATGTTTGCCAGACGATGGAATCACCTATTATCAGGCAGCAGCAATATAGGAAGATGCTGAAAGGTATCATCTCATACTGTGCAGGAGGAGGCAATGGCAAACCCCTCCTGCATTCTACCAAAGACAACCACAGGGCTCTGTGGGCACCAGGATTAGAAATCGACTTGATGGTACACACACACTGAGCAGGGACCTCACACAGTTTTCGAAGCACCACTTGCTGGCCAGCTCTTCCATCCTGAGGAGAACCTGCCCTTTTTCATTGTTACTTTTGTGGAGTCTGGGGAAATGGGTGGGTTCTTCTCAGAGTGCAAAAGCTGGCTGGCAGGCGGTGCTGTAAAAATTGTGCAAGGTCCATGCTTGGTGGGTGTACAGAGAGTGAGATTGTGCTAGGAAGGAGCTGAGAAGCCTTCAGGGGCATCTGTGCTCCTACTTACATGATCAGTAAGATCATGTTTGGAACTTGGACAAAAGTTTGGGACGAATGTGGCCCAAAATATTCTCCAAAGATTCTAAAGGGGAGAATATGAGGCAGGAAATTCTGAGAATTGTCTGCTGTGCTTTAAAATATATCCACTGAATAATTATCACACTATCGTCTCCAGAAACTGTGTTTTCTGGTATAAGAAATAAGCCTCAAACAGGCTTATTTTCAACTTCCTTAGAAAAAAGTAAAATAAAAAACATTTAGAGGGGAGAGCAAACAAAACAAAACTGATCTTTTACATTTGAGCCAATTAAGGTAGAGCACCTTGGGTTAGCCTTTATAATTTATAAATTTTGCTTTGTATACTACAAAAACATACCCTTCAAACAAGTTGATAGACCTGGTTAATATCTCTCTGTCTCCACAGCACTAAAACAGAAACTCCTAAGGAATCCTTTTGCCAAAAGCAGGCATTATAGGTACTTGGAACAACTTGGAACTGCAAATTAACAAGGTCCTGATTCTAGGCCTCTAGACTCAGGAAGTCCAGACTTTTCTTCTCTGCTCTTCCCCAAATGCTATTTTGTTCATTGAATAGACTCTATTAGCTGCTTATGTAGCTTTAAAAAAAGTCTCTGTTGATTGCGGGCACGCAAACACACACACACCCAAAGTATGCTCTTTAAGTATACTGGAGCTCTGAATTCTTTGTTAAAATGCCCCCAAGGAGCCATCCATGGATAGATATGTAAATTTTAATTATTTCTGTGTGAAGAAATTTGAGAGGTGAGAATTTGTGGATTTAGAGAATAGTTCTCTGAAATATCCTCATCCCTGCTAGGTGAAGAATAATTGGGTAAATTCGAATTGGAGAATATTCTATTCACTGTATTGCCATCTGGAAACTCAAAAAAGCTCCTAGGTGGGGAGCAGGTAAGTGCCTTGTCTGGCAGCCTTATTGGTGTGAGCTCCAAATCTACCTTCTAACATCGTCCTGACTCCTAGTCTAAGACCATCCTCCTGGTCTAGTGATAGCAAGCATGAATTGCCACCTTTGCTAAGCAGGATCAACCCATGTTTGCATTTGAATGGGAAACTACATGTGAGTACTGCAATTAGGGGATGGGGCCACTCTGGGGAAAGCACTAGCATGCTTGCATGCAGAAGGTTCAAAGTTTCCTCCCTGGCATCTCCAGTTAGGGCTAAGAGAGACTCCTGCCTGCAACCGTGGAGAAGCTGGGGCCAGTCTATGTAGACAATACTGAGCTGGATGGACCCAGGATGATCTGACTTGGTAAAAGGCAGCTTCCTATGTTCCTAGTCTTTAACGATGATGCCTGTTGCAAATTCCTGTACAGGACCTGACAAAGATGTAGGGAGCTGAGGCTGCAATTCTTTGCACATTTCCTTGAGAGTAAGTTCCATTGAACTCAGTGAGGCCTACACCTGAGTGAACATTTCTAGGGTCCAGCTTCAAATCTTACCCATGATTTGAACCATTTTATTGTACTGGTTTCTCTTCATGGAAAAGATTTGAGTCACTCAGGGGACTTCCATCAGAAAGGAGATGAAGAAGGTTCTCCTTGATGAAAAGCTCTTGTGTGTTGCAAAAGTCTGCCTCCCATTAAACCCAGCACAAACTGTTCCGATAAAGATCTCTCCCATGATGATGTCGTGCTTCTTCCTCTCAACAAACCAGAACTGTCTATGGCCCTGCAGTTAACCCAGCACAAGCTGTTCCAGTCGGAGATCTCTCCCATGTCATACTGCTTCCTATCAACAAACTGTGGGGGAAATCCGCCTATAGCTCTCCCTAGTCATCAGTTCAGTTTCCTGGGGGACACTTTAGAAAGGGTGAGGCACAAGGCAGGTCAAGGCCCTAGCCCTGCCCATACATGCTCAGCGTGTATCCTGATAGCAAGTTCCCAAAGCCATTCCTTCTTTCATAACCCCTTCCTTGCCTCCAAATTAACATCCCTCCAATGGCCACATGTCGTCTGCGAACTCCAGATGTTGACCTCTAGGCTATGAAAAGTGACGTCAAGCAGTGATAACTTTGCTTAGATTCCAGAGGCCACAGGTGCCAGATATGCTTAAGGTCCTAGGCCTCTCAGGTGTAAAAGGCCTTGAGGCTGTTCTCACGAGCCGCCAAGACCAGGCTAAGGAAGTCAAGCCCGGGCTTGGCTGCCCATGGGAACCCCCAGGAGCCAGCTGGCTCCCAGCAGTACCTTGGTGAGAAACCCACCAAGGGAGCCCGCCTCGTAAACGAGGTTAAGGGAAGCTGTACTCCCCTAGCCTCATTTCCTTGACTGTGTGTCAGCACCGTCGGCTTTCAGCTGGTGCTGACACATTGACAAGTGCTGGCCTGTCGCTGGGGGGTGCAGTGCATTGTGGGATTTCTAGGGGCCGGGACGCATTGTCTTGACCCCTGCACCTCTGCACTACAGGCATGCAGTGCTGCTCATCTGGGAGAGAGTTTTGCACTCCCAGCAGGAGAAATTGGTCGCCTGGGGGAAACGTAAGTTTACCAAACCTTCCTCCCTACCCACCCACTGCCCCACCTGCCCAGTTGTGAAAACGACCTCCTTGTGTCTTAGGCCTCCAAGGTACAAAAGGTCCAGGCCTAAGAATATAATAAAAGCCCTGCTGCATCAGGCCCAAGGTTCAGCATCCTATCCGATTCAGCATCCAAGGTTCAGCATCCTATCTAGTTCAGCATCCTGTTCCCCATAGTGGCCCACCAGATGCCTCTGGGAAGCTGATAGAGACAAATTTTTCTCCCTCTCGCATAACACTAGAATCAGGGATCATCACACAGAATTGACTGCCAAGAAATTTAGGACTGACAAAAGGAAGTACTTTTTCACACAACGCACAATCAACTTGTGGAATTCTCTGCCACAAGATGTGGTGACAGCCAACAATCTGGATGGCTTTAAGAAGGGTTTGGATAGCTTCATAGAGGAGAGGTCTATCAACGGCTACTAGTCTGAGGGCTATAGGCCACCTGCAACCTCAGAGGCGGGATGCCTCTGAGTACCAGTTGCAGGGGAGTAACAGCAGGAGAGAGGGCATGCCCTCAGCTCCTGCCTGTGGGCTTCCCAGCAGTATTTGGTGGGCCACTGTGTGAAACAGGATGCTGGACTAGATGGGCCTTGGGCCTGATCCAGCAGGGCTATTCTTATGTTCTTAAGCCCAAAAGCAGCAAATGAAGGCATGCCACTTCTTCTGCTGTTACTCCCCTGCAATTGGTATTCAAAGGCCTCCTGCCTTTGAGCCTGGAGGTAGACTGACAGACCTGTCCTCCATGAATGTGTCTCCTAGAAGCAAGTGTTCCCCCATGTTTCCATGCAAACGTTTGTTCATGAGCAACACACCACCAAGATCAGCCGTGCAAAGAAAGCATCACCCAAACATAAAGTCTCAAACCCAAAAGTAACGTCTTCATTCCTAGTGCACTTGAGAGATGGCTGCAGCTATCCTGCGGTCGCCAGCCATCAGCTCATAGACTGCAACTCCTTCTTTAGGTGCTCCGGAAGGAAGAGGGTGGAGCTGCACACATGTGAAAAGTCTATCTGCCTGAGAGCTGCTTAAGGAAGGGACATGGACCATGGGGTAAGAAACCATGCTAGGCTAGGCTGCACTCTGTCTCCAAATCTACCTGCAGCAATAGTGGGATGTGAGTAGCCCAAGGCATTTTGAAACCCTGGCCTGGATGGAGGAATGGATTAGTCAGAAACATCATGCCACCATCCATTTATCTTCTGGAAAATGCGACACAGAAATCACACACACACGCTGGGCTAGAACGTGACAGAAAGTTGCTCCACTTTATGCTACATTTTTAAAACCGAAAGCAAAGCCCCCCACCCTTACTGTCCTTGATGCAAGCCGCGGTTCCTTCTGGGGCTTGCACATCCTGGCAGCAAGAGCACAGTTGGCTGGGCATCAGGACAAAGAAGACGTTACTGCAAGGAAGGGCTTCCCTTCCCCTTTCCCGCCCCTCAGCTGTCAAAGGCGTGGTACAAACCCATCTCCCCCTGGCCTTCAAACGAGTGGTACATACCCATCTCCCACCACCACACACTTGATGGCTTGCATAGCTGTGGTCAGGTGGAGCTGTGGAATTCAGCGAGCCGTGGGCAATGAGAGCAGCTCACCAGAGTCTGATGGCAGAAAGTGTTGTACACTTTTCTCAAAAGCGAAGCTGAACTGAACAGCAGGTTGTGGGTTAGGAAAAGGAAGAGCGACTGTTTCTCAACCCGCCTACTGAGTTCCTTCCCCCACCAGGCAGCCCTGACTTGTTTGCCAGAGGAGGGGCATGCTTGCAAGCCCAGTGTGCTGTTTGAGAGATATTCCTATCGCTGCCCGCTCCAGATGGCTAAGCGTTTCCTTTCATCACACGCCGTGACTCCAGGGCTTGGGCAGTAAGGAAAGAGGTTGCTATGCAGCTTCCACCCAGGAGGAACCATCAAGAGGAACAAACCAAGAGAGAGAGAGAACACACAGGCAGGCAGAAGGAAGGCCTCTTCTCTTTCCCACAGCTCCAGCTAGCGTCCTCTGGTATCCTAGGCAAAGTTTGACTTTGGCACACACCCTGAGCCCTGGCTTAACCTTGAACTGGGCAGGCTGCTCATTTGGGAGGATGAACGACAAGTCTGTGCTGGTGTGAGGATACCATAGGAGAGAGTTCCTGGCCTGTTATGGGGGCAAAACTCTAACATCTCAAAAATGAAAAGATGCAGCTTGAGGATATGAGGCTGTTCACATGCCCGGGTTGGGTGGCTCGTGTGGGGTGCTGCGATCACTCCCAATCCCAGAGCTTCCACCTCGCCTTTTCACCCTGGCCCTTAACCGAGGTTCAGGGATGTAGCTATAATTGAGCGGATGTGTTCAAAGAACCCGGGCCCCTGAGCTCCTGAGGGCCCCCAGCTCCTGCTCTATCACTTCCTCCTCCTGCTCTATCACTCCCTGTGGTGTGGCTCATGTGCCATGTGAGCGGCAGAGCCTGTAAATAATAATTGATCGTGGGGGGGGGGGCAACTGGCAGGAGACTGCCTCCCCATTGGACCTTGACCCCACCAGCATTTTTGATTGAATGCACAACCATTGTGTGTTTTGGGGTGCAAATGTGTAAGCCCTTTTGGGAGTAGGATGCAGTATTACATATGACAGTCTTACAACATTGTGTGCATGTGCAGTATTCCAGGGGAGCAATACAAGAGGGAGAGAAAGAATAATTGGCAGGGCTATGTGTCCCCCAAGAACTGGTGCCCTAGGCGATCACGTAGGTCTGCCTTGGAAGGGCCGGTCTTGACTCCATCTTAGCAAAAGATTCCTGGCTGAAGAACTGATTTGGCTGCATGGTCCTCTCTGATACTCTGGTGAAGAATGAGAGAAAACCCCCTTCTAATGCAGAAAAAGAAATTGCCATTAAAAAAAAAGAAACGGAAAAACAGTCGTCCTAATCACATGTTATATTCAACACATGTACAGTGTGCACAGTGTTTACACAGACAGATCTATATATATTTATTCTGTATATTTATTCACATATTGGACTGATTCTCATGACCGGATTTAAGGTGGAGCAGCTCTTTGTCACGATTCCGAAGCTCTGTGTGTATGCTCCTGAAAATAGATTGTGTGGGTGGTGAAAATGTCGGGCAGAGGAAGTGATTGTGTGTGAGAAGCAACCCTGGTCAGGCAGCACAGGCAGCTGACATTGGTAATCTGGGATGTGACCTAGGGTGCAGGAGGTCCACTACCTCTACTACCCAACCAGGATTGCTTCTCACTTCCCAGTCCTCTACCTGAAGTTTCTGCCACACATACAATCCATGTTTGGAAGCACACACAGCTTCAAAATCTCAGCTTCTCCACCTTACATCTGATCATGAGAACCAGCCTTGTGGTAGCAAGCACTTATTGTCCCTTTTGCTAAGCAGGGTCCACCCTGGTTTGCATTTGAATGGGAGATTACATGTGTGAGCACTGTAAGATATTCCCCTTAGGGGATGGGGCCGCTCTGGGAAGAGCATCTGTCTGCTTGCATACAGAAGGTTCCAAGTTCCCTCCCTGGCTTCTCCTAGACAGGGCTGAAAGAAACCTCTGCCTGCAGCCTTGGAGAAGCTGCTGCCAATCTGTGCGGACAATACTGAGCTAGATGGACCAATGGTCTGACTCAGTAGAAGGCAGCTTCCTATGTTCCTAAGTTCCTATGATGCATGCACAGTAGTACAGAAGAACCCCTTTATCCACGGGGGTTCCATTCAATGGGAAGGGGGGAGATAGCAAAACTGTGGATAATGGAGCATTAGGGCAATGGGAATTGTGGGGGTTAGGTTCCCTCGCCAGCTAACATGCACAAAAGAGAGCAGAAAGTGGGGAAAATTGGAGGGAGGGAGTGCCCTACTGCAGGGTTTCTTAACCTTAGGCCCCCAGATGTCGTCGGACTACAACTCTCATAATCCCCAAGGAAAAGCCATTGCAGCTGAGTATTCTGGGAGTTGTAGTCCAACAACATCTGGGGGCCCGAGGTTAAGAAACCCTGCCCCACTGTGTTCTTTCTGTCCCCAGCTGTCCAGCAATGTCCCCCAAATCCTGTAATTTTTGTGTGTGCAAATGATTGTGTGGGGATTTTGTTGTTGGGGTGTGTGTGTGTGCGTGTGTGTGTGTGTGTGTGTGTGTGTGCAAAAACAAGCCAGAAAATGGCTCCCTTACTCGAAATGGCAGGTGGAAATGACCTCAGAAGTCATTTCCAACTACTCCTGACCTGCAGATGTGAGAGTCTTAATGCTTTTTTTGCTGCCCCCCCCACATATTCCGAAGTCAGATGCCAATCACCCAGCCGCAGATATGCAGAACTACAGAAGTCAGGTTTGTGGATAACAGGTTTCTCCTGTACCATTCCTAACTGTATCCTGCCTTTGAATGGGCTTGCACTCAGGTTCATTTTAAACATGAATTCATATGCAGGCATTCACACACAAACATGTCCACATGTACAGATAGGGATGTGCATGGAACCAGCTGGCTCAGTTCAGTTCGAGTGCGAAGTGCACTTGAACCCTACTGGGCCAGTTCAGTCCGGCACCCTGGCGAACCCCCTTGAGTTTGGTTTGGTTCGAGGGGGTTCGCGAACGTTTAAAGGTCTTTATTTTTTTTTTAACCTTTGCAGCCCTCCACAGGGTTCCTGGAGGTGGCAGAGGGGCCCGCGGGGCTCCCGCTCCCCCTGCCAGCCTTCTATATGCCCCCCCAAGAGCCGGTTAGGCCAGCTTTGCGCCCGTTCGGGCAGTCTTTGGCTGGTTTTCGACCTTCTCACAGCGGGGCGGAGGCCATGCTGAGGGTTCGGCACCTGTGCAATAGGCCTCTGTGTGGCCCGGGCAGAGAACTAGCTCTTGGGGGGCATATAGAAGGCTGGTGGGGGAGGGGGACCCCCTGTGGAACCCCCTCCCCCGTCGCCTCCAGGAACCCCGTGGAGGGCTTCAAAGGTAATTTTTTAAAAAGACCTTTAAACGT
Source organism: Hemicordylus capensis (assembly GCF_027244095.1). Taxonomy (NCBI): domain Eukaryota; kingdom Metazoa; phylum Chordata; class Lepidosauria; order Squamata; family Cordylidae; genus Hemicordylus; species Hemicordylus capensis. Next base: position 219,521,157 of record NC_069661.1, on the reverse strand, counting down.
TTGCAAACCCCTCAAACTGTCCGGGGGGGGGGTTCGGTTCTAGGTCGGATTGAACAGCGGGGGGTTCGGTTTGACCCCGAACAGCTGAACCAAACCGCTTCGACCTCGAACGGGTTCGGTGTCGAACCTGTTTTCACATCCCTATATACAGACATCTGCATGCATGTATGGTGTCATGTCTGAATATGACTAACCTGCTTTGCAATTCTGCCCTTACAAAAGAGCAATCTTCCAGAACACTGTTCACATTTCCATCTAAACCATGAAAATCTGGGAAATCAGGACCTGTACATCCTGGCCACTCTCAATTACCCACCCTGCTTTGTTTTCACTAATCATCAGCACCTTTATTCACCTTAACTCTGCCCTGTAAGATCTCAACTAGCCATTTATTCACCTTAACTCTGCCCTGTAAGATCTCAACTAGCCATTATAATAAATACTATACAGTTATCATAAGGGAATCCACATGTCAAAGAAATGAAATAAGTTAAAACTGAGTCACACACCTATCTACAAACCTATCACACACATTTTGCGTGCATTCTTCAATTAGCATGTTCCATAATAAACACCTCCATTACAACCACCACAAACAGCACAGTTCTTCTCACTGTCATCTCCCGAACACCTAGACAGACTGCAATTTCATGGCCTGATGCGTTAGATAATTAACAGTGAGTCATTAGACCAAGGAAAGCAATAGAATCCCTGCAGTTGTACCCAGCCTGTCTCCTTTGATGTCATGGTGCACCCAGCGGCATTCTTACTCCTGGACCTCGGGGCCGAAGTCCAGGGCCTCCACAGCCCCTGGGGCCCCCCAAATCCTCTTTAGTCTGTCCTGGGTGGTGTGGTTACCCGGCGGAGCATAATGATGCTTAATTTGCAGGGGGGTGGCTCCACAGGCCTTTAGGTCTAGGCTCCAAAATTACTTAGCTGCACCTCTGGGTGCCCCACCAACACTCCTGTCCCCAGTACACCTCTTGGGTTGCTTCCTTCTGAGCTTAGAAGGAAAGAGCACCCAAAGACACACCCATGCCAAACCCAGGTGATGTAGCAATATTTGCTAAATATGTGGTTTGGTCGTGTGTGTGCGCGTGCGTGTAAATTTAAATGGTAGCTGGAGGGATGGCGGATCTGGACTGGGAGCATCGTAAACAGTGGAAGGTATTTAACCATTTCCAGTCGCATCAGATTCCTAACAAACCATGTCCTGCCAAGCTTGATTTTGCTTTGGGAGTGAATCTGTCACCCAAAGCAAAGAACAGCTTGCGTCAGGAGGGCTATTTTTGTCAGGGCCACAGTGTGAGGGGGAGAGGTTACATCCACTGGCAGCCCACGATGTTTTTGTACCGGAGGCAGGGTGCCACAGGATGGCAAATGCGGCCTTCTTTTTTCCAAGCACTGAGAACTGCTGCTTGATTTCATATGCACATCTGCTGCACTCACACACTCACCCCTACCAACTGTCTCCTCCTCCTCCTCCTCCTCCTCTGTGGTGGCAATAGCCACTGTGCAATGCACATCCCCTCCTCCCCTCCGCCTCTCTTCTAATAATGAGAAGAAGCAGGAAGAAACAGAAGAGGAAATGAGGAAAGGGCATTAGAACACTGTAGACATTCTATAGAGTTTCTACATTCTAACACCCTGTCCACATGTCCTCTTCTGCTTCCTCCTACTTCTCATTATCAGTCCAGCATCAAGGGAGGAGGCGGCCGCAGCAGCAGAAGAGGAGGAGATCAAGAGGAGAGGAGAAGCTCTTTGACAAATGGTGTGTCTGTGCCATCATTAAGCACAGAGCTGGTCAGATGCCAGCAAGGGGGGAGGCAGAGGAAGGCAGGTGAGGTTGTGGTGGGTGGCAGGGTGCATTTTGTCACCCCACTAATTCATCACTTGAGGTGATTATCCTCTCCCCACATGCCACAACCTCAATTCTGATTGCTGCCTCCACAGCTGGGCATTGTTCACACAGCAGGCTTTACCGCAAGTTTATTGCGAGGCTTTACTGTGAGTTTGAAGTTGCAAAAAAAAAAAAAAAAAGACACAAAAAGTTGATTTTTTTTGTTAGCCTGGATATAAATTGGGCTACACTCATACTGTGCAGTGAAAAACCTGAATCGTGTGAAGTGCTCCCCAATAGCTCGCAGGGACTTCGGGGTAAATCTGGCCGATATATGAACACACACCCTCCATTCTGAAGGAGATGCGAGCTAAAAGCCCAGTGTGAAAAATGTCCTGGTATATTTAAATGAAAACACACACACACACACACACAGGGCCAAAGTATACATTTCACATAATGTGCAGTTTGGCCTTTGGTAGCTTGACCCGAAGAGGGGAGTGCCAGAACCAGAGGTCCACTGAACCTCCTCCCATCCTTTAAAAGCAAATCTACCAGTCTATTTGTTTTAAGCGAGGTGAATCATTGATGTGATAATTGCAGCTATCGCTTAATAGTTTAGATAATTGCTTCCACTAGTCATCACCTTGCTCTGCTAACATTAAATTATCACATAATTATTGCAATTGCCTCTCATCATATCAAGTACTTACCAAGCAATGGGAGCTAATATAGGTGCAGGTTGTAGTTCTACCTGGTGTCAGCTTACAGAACCTTGGCAAGGTACGTCTACACGTGTGTAGAGGTAGCGCAAGGCTGGCTTTAGGGGTGGGCAAGTTGGGCAGTTGCTCCCTGAGTGCCTACCTGAAAGGGGCACCAAGCTAAGCTTGGGAGCCCACTGTTCACTAAGTGTGTAGTCTGCAGTGGGCTAGGGAGTGTCTATGACCTTTTATTCAAAGTTTTGGTGGTTATTTGAGTACCAAGGGCAAAATTGCAATCCTAGCCCAGAGTGCTGTTTTTTTCTAGGGTCAGCCGTGGGCAGGGTTGCTCTCTTAGGTTCAAAAGAGAATTGCAACATTTCCCTCAACCTGTCTTCCTGTTCCTTCTCAATATCTCTTTACTGTCTGCCAGGGGCGTATCTAGGGTGGGGCAGGCAGGGCACGTGCCCCGGGCACCACTTGAAGGGGGACACCATTTTTTAAAATTAACTTTTTTTTTAAAAAAAAAAAGGCCACTGAAAACAAAATGGCCAATGCACATGCTCAAATGGCCTCTGTGAGGCCCTAGACCATGCCAGGCCTCGCAGAGGCCATTTGAAAATGCACGGTGGCCTTTTTGTTTTCAGTGGCCATTTTTTTAAAAAATATATATTTTTAAAAATGGCCACTGCACATGCTCAAATGGTCCCTGCAAGGCCCTAGAGGCCAGCGGGGGGAGAGGGAACCTTTGCAGACTCCCACCATGGCCTTTAGGAAGCACCCTGAAGGGGCTACAGGTTAAAAAAAATTAATATAATATAATATAAGTCACTGTACACATATTCAGTTTGGCACTATGTACAGAGAATCAGGACTTGTGAATACTGAGCTGAAGCTTATGAGCTAGGATTGTATTCATTTGCTCTTACTTTGCTTCTTGTGATAAGTGAGTTAAATGTGATGGCTATTAATGGTGAGTTTGTCTTTGAATCAGTGTGAAATCCTTAGTATTAAGGCCCACTGGGAGTTTCTTGCTCTCTTTCTCTCATTTTAACTATCTTTCTGAAATATAGGAATATATTCCAAGCAGTGACACAATTTTTCTCTGCATTTTCAGAGTATCTGAGAAAAGTCAAATTCTCCATTATTTTTAAAACTTGTGTAATCGTGATGCTACAATGCACAGTAGACAATTAGGCAGGCACTTCTGTTTAGTTTTCCAAGTACACCTCCACATAGTATTTGGGTATTTCATGAGCCCCAGTGTACTGAAATTTGTAGTTTTCCAGCATTTTTTTTGGTCTGGCTATGTCCACTGCTAAATAGTTTTTGAAAGATTAAAAGATTAACTAGCTTGACTTGTATTTTTGAACTGATAATATGGTAAAGTTATCTGAAAGATGGGTGTCAGATGTTTGGACAGGGGGCGCAATTTCAGTGCTTGCCCTGGGCGCTATTTTCCCTAGATACGCCTCTGCTGTCTGCAGCTCTTCTTTCCAATGCCCTTTCATAATCTCTCCCCAGCAATCCTTCTCCCAGTCTGTTCTCATATCTTCTATCGCCTTTCATTATTATTTTCTCCTCTTTAGCCATTATTTAGCTCACAATATATCCGTAATAAGTGGATGTGCATAAAGGGGAGATCTATGTGTATTTGCTTCAATGTCTGTATGGCACCAATGCCTGTACACCTGGACATACGTACACATGATCTCTCCTTATCTCCTGAATAGGCACAAGGGTGACATCAGGTGTCCATGCTGTAGCAAGAGCAGATGAGCGTTTTCCCTTACACTGGCAATGGGAGAGTAATGCCAGATCTCACCCCTTGATGCTTCTGTGTCCGGGAGCTGAGATACAAACCTCCCTAAACCCCAAAGTCTGTGGAGGTGGGCTTGCTCCATTTTCCGGCTTCCAGGAAGTATGGCCTTGTAGTCCTAAGGGCAAGGTTTTCTCTTTGAAGGACACTGCAGTTATAGAATATCCTACCCATGAAGGTGAACCATGCCACTTTGCTACGTGGAGAACGTGCTAATCTCTCAGGTGCTTTACATGCTTGAGCTGAAAAGAAGAAGTTGAAATTGCATTGCAGCTATTTTAAGATGTTGGGGGTTTTATCCTTTGTTCAAGTTGTTTATTATGATGTTTTCTTTCTTTCTTTCTTTCTTTCTTTCTTTCTTTCTTTCTTTCTTTCTTTCTTTCTTTCTTTCTTTCTTTCTTCTCCTCCTCCTCCTCTTCTCACCCTTCTTCTTTGGTACACCTTTAGTAGGAACAAATGGCTTGACCATCAGAAACTACTGGCAAGGAAGGCCCCATTAATGCAGCTGCATATTTGTGATAGCAGCAACAGCTCCCTTGAAGTTATTCTTCTAAGTACAACATATCTGAGTGATCTGCACCTTGTCAAATGCAAATTATCTTGACCTCATGCAGCCTGGTTTTCAGGTTTTGGAACTGAAAATGGGTTGGTAACTGTGGTGGATGACTTATGCCTGGAACTAGACAGGAGGAATGCATCCTTGTTGATTCTGCTGGACCTCTTGGTGGTTTTTAAAAGCATGAAGCAGGGTGTCCTTTTGGACCCCCTTGCGGGATGTGATTAGAAGGCAATGATTTGCAGTAGTTTTATTCCTTCCTGCAAAATTGGTTCCAAAAGGTAGTACTGGGGGACTCTTGTTCTACATCTTGGCTTATATTCAGCTTATGATGTCTCACAAAGGTTCTACCCCAGGGGTCAGCAAACTTTTAGAAGTGGTGTGCGAAGTGTTTATTTATTCACTTTAATGTAAGGTATTGTGTGCCAATAATACATTTTAGCATAGACAATCTCTCTCTATATATAATTAAACTATTGTTGTATGTAAAGTAAATGATGTCTGAAGGGGCGTAGGTACTATTGGTCAAGGGGAGACAGTTGTCTCCCAGCCTGCCACCCCCAAAAGGCCCCTGCGAGGCAAGTCATTTAACCCTGACTCCCCAGCACCTGAACCCAACTCCCCAGTGCCCGCTGCTGGGCTTTCTGCTGTATTCCTTCCTTCTGGACGGTCTTTCTTCATGGTGCACTCTCTCCCTCCCCTCCTTTCCCCATCTCCCTTTTACCTTGGCTCTCATTGGCTGGTGGGTGGACACGTGAGAGGGCAGCTGCTGTGTGTTTGTTTGCCATTGCTGCTGCTGCCGGGAGCTCTCTGGGGCTAATTTTTAAGCAAGCAGCCCTCGCTGCCTTGAGCATATCAATCCAAGCATAGATAATATCAAAGCTAACAAGGTTTGTGCATTGGATGCTACTTGGTACACCTCTGGTTGGGGAGATGGTGGAGGGTGCACCTCCTTGGTGCATGAGCCTCCTCCCCATCCTGCTTCTTTGCAGTGCAAAATGGAGGGCAAACAACTCTCTTCAATGCTGCTCACAATTGCCTCTCTTGGACATGGCATGAAAGGGCTAGAGCTCTTTTCCCCCCCGGTGGGCATCCATCTAAGGGCTAAAGTAAAGGAATCCATTTCCCTAGAGAGGCAAATGGGAGGAAAGGGAGGGGCTGAGCAGGAAGTCTTCCTCTCCCGCTGCCTTGCTTGCTTCCTCCCTCCCTCCCGGGTGAGGCTCAGGCGGTCTCCTCTGGCAGCTGCGGAGTTCCACGGGCGCATGAGTGAGCGAGCAGGAGTTCCCGGACTGTAGTGGCTGGATGGGGAGGGAGGGAAAAGAGAAAAGACCTGGGGTAAGGAGTGAATGGGGTGAATCCTAGCAGGGAGGAAATGGAGGGAACCGGCAGCTGCCACTTGGGAGGAGCAACAGCGATGAGAAGAGAGGCGAGAGTGAGCCCTCTTTCCCCCATTTCGCCCCCTCTCACTTTCCTTTCCCATCTCTCTCTCTCTCTCCCGGATGCCTTCATTCCTGCACTCAAAGGAGCTCAAGGGAAGCCTGTGGGTGGGGGGATTATGCAGGGCGGAAAGCAGGCTAGGCTCCTCCACTGTGCAGGACTCCCATGATAGAACCACCAAACAGCCCCCACCCCAAAATTTATCCTCCAGCTTTGGCATGTGCCTCTTTTTTCCTGCAAGGGGAAGGCCTAGGAGTGAGCTGGAAGCAGCCATATATCCTTGGAAAGGGGGGTGTTCCCAACCCCTCCCCCTTAACCACAAGATGTGCATTCCCCCCACCCCATTTTGCTGGGTGCCCCAAACCTATTGGCTTAGGTCTGGCCCTAGGGTTCTTGGTGTTCTAGGCTAAGTATGATTTTGGTGCCCTCAGCTTCCCTGCACATTCGGTATACAGTATATGAAAGGTGAGAAGTTATTTTGCTTTTTCAAAGAATTTGTAAATTGGGAGGAAAAGCCTACTCTCCTCCTTTTGTTTTTAAGATTTATTTTTTTAAAAAAACCTTCAGAGTGTGGTTCCCATTGCAATTCAACATTCACAGAAAAAGACTTTAAAGCTAATATTACAGAACAGGCTTGCAATACGGAGAGAGCTCTTCAGAGATCCTTAATGGTGCTCACCTAGCACCCTATTACACTCAAGAGAAATGTCTGAGCCACTTTCAGGGCCTGGAAATGATAAACTAAATGAGACAGAGGGGTTGATGTATCAATTGCTGCTTTCCCATGGCACAGCAACAATTTGACTTTGTCCCCACTTTGATTTAAATGTGTACCCAGAGGCGTATCTAGGGAAAATAGCGCCTAGGGCAAGCACTGAAATTGCGCCCCCTGTCCAAACATCTGACACTCATCTTTCAGATAACTTCACCATAATATCAGCTGAAAAATACAAGTCAAGCTTGTTAATCTTTTAATATTTCAAAAACTATTCAGCAGTAGACGTAGCCAGACAAAAAAATGCTGGAAAACTACAAATTTCAGTATGCTGGGGCTCATGAAATACCCAAATACTATGTGGAGGTGTACTTGGAAAACTAAACAGACGTGCCTGTCTAATTCTCTACTATGCATTGTAGCATCACTATTACATAAGTTTTAAAATTAAATGGAGAATTGGACTTTTCCCAGATACTCTGAAAATAATTAAAGGATATGCAGAGTAAACCGTGTCACTGCTTGGAATATATTCTAGTATTTCAGGAAGACAGTTAAAATGAGAGAAAGAGAGCAAGAAACTCCCAGTGGGCCTTAATACTAAGGATTTCACACTGATTCAAAGACAAACTCACCATTAATAGCCATATTATTAAGACATCACATTTAACTCACTTATCACAAGAAGCAAAGTAAGAGCAAATTAATGCAATCCTAGCTCATAAGTTTCAGCTCAGTATTCACAAGCCCTGGTTCTCTGTACATAGTGCCAATCTGAATATGTGTACAGTGTCTTATATCATATTAATTTTCTTTAAAAAACTTTTTACCTGGAGCCCCTTTAGGGGGCTTTCTAAAGGCCGTGGGGGCATGGGGGGTTGCAAAGTTTCCCCCTCCCCCCCGCTGGCCTCTAGGGCCTCGCAGGGACAATTTGAGCATGTGCGGTGGCCATTTTTAAAAATAATCTTTTTAAAAAAAAATGGCCGCTGAAAATAAAATGGCCACCGCGCATGCTCAAATGGCCTCTGCAAGGCCTGGCATGGCCTAGGGCCTCACAGAGGCCATTTGAGCATGTGTGGTGTCCATTTTGTTTTTGGCAGCCATTTTTTTTTTAAAAATTAATTTTACAAAATGGCGCCCCCCTTCAAGTGGCACCCGGGGCACGTGCCCTGCCTGCCCTACCCTAGATACGCCCCTGTGTGTACCTCAGATGTCAAAGAGTGTGGTGAGTGTGCATTTTGCAATGCAGAAAGCCAGTGTGGTCTAGTGCTAAGAATGTTAGAGTAGGATTGGGGAGACCCAAGTAAAAATCCTCACTATTTCTCTCAGCCAAGCCTGCCTCACAGACTTGTTATGAGGATAAACATAACCATGTACACTACTCTGAGCTTCTTGAAGGAAAAGTGAGATATAACTGTTAATAAAATCTCCTTGCTGTTATTCCCAGACTCCCATGCAATGCCCATCTTATTTGGGTGTACATAGATTGTATCAACCTTAGCGTTTTATCAGAATATGTGTGTGCACACACCCAGAGTGAGACAGACAGATACATTCTTCTGCACCTGAAGGATCCTTCCAAAACAAGGAGGGAAAAGTGGGCTTCCATCTGCCACCCTAAACACAGAAGCCTACACACATTGCCACTAGTCTCTGCAAAGCACCTACCCCAGCCCAAGTTCACCTGTATCTGTCCACGATCTTCCATTTCTCTTCTAGACCCCAAGTCAACCAATGCAATCCATCTCTTCCCATTGAGTACCCTATCTCCCCCCGCCACCCCTTTACAAATTCTATCTGTTACAATGGGGGTTCCCCAAACTTGCATCCTCGGATGTTTTTGAACTTGATCTCCCATAATCCCCAGCCTCCTCTCATTCTGTCCCTTTCCTTTTTCTTGTAATAAAGCTGATCTTTAAAGTATACAAGTAGCCTGCAAAAATTAATTGGCATTTTCCAACACAGAGGTTCTTCTCCAATGGGTCCCCAGATGCTGTTGGACTACCACCCCCATCATTCCCAGCCACAGTGACAATGGCTAAGGATTATTCCTACAATAGCATAAAAGAAGCTGAAATCAAGACATTCTCTTCCCTGCTTTTATACTCAAAATCAATCAAGTATGTGATCATACTTGTTTGAAAGTCAGCAAAGACAAATATTATTCCAAACTGTTATCGCTGTTATTTATTCCAAACTGGCTATTGTAGGAATATTAATGTCTGATTAAAAAGTGGTAGAGCCATTATGGGATGTAACTAATGTAGCTTTTATGTTTGAACTGTAGGTGCAGGATGTGTTTTTACCTCAGTCTTTGAAAGCATACTGAGACAATCCTCTCCATTATTTTTATTTTATATCAGGTATATTAAATACTGTTTTTTAAGTGTTCAGAAATAATGTCTTAAAGGTGCAGAAGAGGGCAAGATGATCAGGGGCCTGGAGCACCTTCCTTATGAGGCAAGACTACAGCATCTGGGGCTTTTTAGTTTGGAAAAGAAGCAACTACAGGGAGACATTATAGAGGTGTATAGAAGTATGCATGGAGTGGAGAAAGTAGACAGAGATGAATTTTTCTCCCTCTCTCACAACACTAGGGGTGTTCATGGAACTGGGAAGCCTGGTTCAATTCAAATAGAACCGGACTCGAACAAAACTGGGCCTGGTTTGGTTCTGTGCATGTCAAGCCTGGCCCCAGTTCAGCTTGAGGCTGAACCCATTCGGGCCCGGCTTGAAGGGCTTTCCCCCCTAAATGTAAAAATAATATATATATTTAAACTTACAGCAGGGTCTGGTAAGCTCTGGCGGGGGAGTGGGGGCTGCCGCAGCCATGGAGACCACCTGCCCCGGCCCCGAGCTGGCCCGGGGGGTTCGGCTTGAAGTTGGGCTGAACCTAACAAAACTGGGCCCTGTTTGGCTTGAGAGCGAGCCATTGAACAGGCCTGGCTCGATGGTGAACCAGCTTGATCTCGAGCCAGTTCGCACATCCCTACACAGCACTAGAACTAGGGGTCATCCCATGAAACTGAAGGCCAGAAAATTTAGGACTGACAGAAGGAAGTACTTTTTCACACAGATAATGATTAATCTATGGAATTCTCTGCCATGGGATGTGGTGATGGCCACTGGCTTAGATGGCTTTAACAATGGCTCAGAGGACAGGTCTATCAATGGCTATTAGTCTGGTGGCTATAGACCACCTCCAGCTTCAGGGGCAAGACGCCTCTAAATACCAGAGGAGCAACAATAGGAGAGAGGCATGCCCTCACCTGTGGCTTCTCAGAGGCATCTAGTGGGTCACTGTGTGAAACAGGATTGCTGGACTAGATAGGCCTTGGGCCTGATCCAGCTGGGCTGTTTTATGTTCAACAGCATTCATATTTATAATTAGAATGTTCAACAACATTAGAACATTCCAGCAGCCAGGCTCCAGAAGTCCATGTGAGAGGTGGGGTTTTGGGGCTTCTTGCTTAAAAAGGACTGGGGCAAGCTGGAGACAGCAAGGAGGGGGCTTGCTGAGAGGCTGGGGTCTGTTCTTTTATCAGCAGAAGTTCCCTTGCTTGAGCTTGCTTGATGCACAGTCCCTTGCTTGATGCACAGCCACTGGAGCAGGCTGCCTGCAGGTGGCCGCCGAAGCCAGCCACCAAAGAGGGCCGGCCTTTGGTGGTGTCCCTTGGGGGGTGGCACTGAGGGCTGAGGACAACCTATTGTCTTGGACTGCTTGTAGGAAGACTCCTACTCACTTCATTGTTGCTTGTACTTAGTTAGGCCTGGTACAGGTATGTGTTTTGAGTTGAACAGAGGTGGGGAGGTGGGGGACGACTCTGAGGCAGCAATACCCGTGATGGTGGGGAATCAACAAAGATATGGCATCGGTAGACCAGTGGCCCATTACAGGGGAAGGGAATTCAGAAATTTAATTGCTGTTTCCTCTTCCAGCAGGCCTACCATCTCTTTGACCATGGAGAGCAATGCCAACCACCTGAAGAATCACCATTATACTTAATTCTCTAAGCCAGCCACCAGCCATGCGTAGGGATGTGGCAATGCTATGCATGCTGGCAAGGGAGGCACCTGATTGGCTGGGCGCCGGTTGGCTGCTGTTGGCAGTGAGGAGAAGCAGGTGAGGCGACAACAGGCCCAGCCATGTTGGGGAGGCGGCGGCAGTGGGCCTGGTCACGGGGGTGGGGAGATGGCGGCTGCGGTGGCAGGCCCGGCCACGGGGGCAGGGAGATGGTGGCAGTGGGGAGGCGGCAGCTGGGGCGGGCCTGGCCGCGGCAGGAAGGTGGGGGCGAGCCCGGCCGCGGTGGGGAGGCAGCAGCAGTGAGGAGGCAGCAGCGGGCCGGTTGCCAGCGTGAGGAAGCAGCGGCAGAAGGAGAGGGAATGGGCTGGCTTGAAAGCTGGCCAAAAATGGGGCGGGGCGGGGCGTCAGAGATGCCTGGTGGAAGAGGGCACAGACGTTCTGTGCCGGGTCTGCTAGTCTCATCTTATTACTCTGTAATGCCAGGTCAGTTCAAAAGAAATCTGAGGTAGTCCATGACTTGATTATGGATGAAGGGGCTGACTTGGTATGTATTACGGAGACCTGCTCGGGAGAGGCTAGTGGTCCGGTTTGGTCCCAGCTTCTCCCAGATGGTTACTCCATGATGGAGCAGGTGAGAGGATGTGGGTGCGGAGGTGGGGTGGCTGTGGTCTATAAGAATACCATCTCCCTTACCAAGATCCCTGTCAGGGAGTTGGCCTATATTGAATGTTTGTACCTGAGTCTAGGAACCAGGGATAGACTGGGACTTCTGCTGGTGTACCCATCACCACACTGCCCAGTGGAGTCCCTAACTGAGCTGAGAGAGCTGGTTGCTGAGTTTGCATTGGAGTGGCCCAGGCTGTTGGTGGTGGAGGACTTCAATGTTCATTTGGGGACTGGGTTGTCAGTATTGGCTCAAAGGTTCGTAGCGGCCATGTCATCTGTGGGCCTTGGTCTTTGGACTGACACATGATGCTGGTCACATGCTCAGTTTGGTCTTTTGCTCTGATCAGGGTGGTGTTCCGTGGGTGGGGACTCCTGTCATCTCCCTATTGTCATGGATGGATCACCATCTGGTTAAGGTAGAACTTGCAGTCACGACCCACCTCTGCAGGGGTGAAGGGACTATTAGATTGGTCCTCCCAAGGAGGTTATTGGATCCAATAGGATTACAAGAAGCCCTAGAAGGGTTTAGGGTTGGCTCTGCTGGAGATTCTCTCGATGCTCTGGTGCAAACAGGGAATAATGAAATCACTAGAACTCACACAATCGCTCCTAAGCGTCCTCTCCAATTTGCTTTAAAGACAGCCCTGTGGTATTTGGATGAACTACAGGAGCTGAAGCAGCGAGGTAGACAACTAGAGGGTCTGGTAAATATCATAAATGCTTCTCTGAGGGAGGAAAGGATGCCTCCTTGTCTTAAGGAGGCTATTATCAGACCACTTTTGAAGAAACCCGCAATCGATCCCTCGAAGTTAGCTAATTACAGACCTGTTTCTAATCTTCCGTGGTTGGGAAGGTGATTGAGCAGGTGGTAGCATCTTAGCTCCAAGCAGTTCTGGATAACGCAGATTATCTAGATCCATTTCAAACTGGCTTTTGCGTGGGGTTGAGATTGCCTTGGTCGGCCTGATGGATGATCTCCAACTGGATATTGACAGAGGGAGCATGACTCTGCTGATCCTTTTGGATCTCTCTGCAGCTTTCAATACCACCAACCATGGTATCCTTCCGGACCACCTGAGGGAGGTGGGATTGGGTGGCACTGTTTTACAGTGGGTCTGTTCCTACCTCTCTGGTAGATTCCAGATGGTGTTGCTTGGGGACTGTTATAACACCGATTTTAAAAGAACGGCACTGGTTGCCAATGTTTTCAGGTGAAATACAAAGTGTTGGTTACAGCTTGGGCCCAGGGTTTTTAAGAGAGCACCTTTTTTGTCATGATCCCTCCCACCTGTTAAGGTCTTCTGGAGAAGTCCAGTTACAGTTGCCACCGGCTCATTTGGTGGCAACCCTGGACTGGGCTTTCTCTTTGGCTACCCCGAGACTTTGGAATATGCTCCCTGCTGAAATAAGAGTATCTTCTTCTCTGTTTGTTTTCAGGAAGACCCTTGAGTCATCTGTTCTTGCAGGCTTTTAATTAGAAATAATCTTAATAATTTGTTTTAATAACTGTTTTATGCTATTGTTTTTATTGTGTTTTGTGGATTTTAATCTGTGACTTTTATACTGTTTTAAATTTTGTATACCGCCTAGATATATCAGGCAGAATAAAAATATGATAAATAAATATGGCTATAACAACACTTGTAAGAAGTTTTCATTGGTTCTTGTTAATGTATGTATTTCCCCTTTATGCCAACAGAACTAGATTAAGAAACAATGGATTACTTTGGAAAATTATATTGTCAAATTCCTATTTGCAATCACATTTTATTTTGTGGGGTGATTTAAATGTTATATTGGGGAAGGATGATCATGAGTTATATGCTAAATATAGTCTGGTACTTCTTTATTAACACATATATCTAAAGATCAATTTTGCAATTATGCCAGACTCTGTCTACATCAGACAGTTAACTTGACTGGACTTGTATTTACTCAATGGGGCTGTTAAAATGATCACCCAGGAGAGCGTACCTTTTGGAGGAGCCATGGTTCATCCACACTAGATTATATATTAGTATCTCAAGTTGTTTAAACTAATATTTACTCCTATAGGATTGAGCCCTGTTTGGATAGTGATCATTTTCTTGTCCTGTTATCCTTTAAATTTGGATCGCTTTTCGATCTCTCTGTGGCTTTTCATACCATCAACCATGATATCCTTCTGATCGCCTGAGGGAAGTGGGATAGGATGGCACTGTTTTACAGTGGTTCTGCTCCTACCTCTCTGGAAGATTCCAGATGATACAGCTTGAGACTGTTGTTCTGATAAGCAAGAACTGAAGTGTGGAGTCCCACAAGGCTCCATACTGTCTCCAATGCTTTTAAAGATCTACATGAAACTGCTGGGAGAGATCATCAGGAGATTTGGTGCTGGGAGTTAATAGGCTGATGACACCCAGATCTACTTCTCCATGTCGACCTCATTAAGAAATGGCATATCTTTCCTAAATGGCTGCCTAGAGACAGTAATGGACTGCTGGATGAGGGATAACAAACTGAAGTTGAATCAAAATAAAACAGAGGTACTGACTGTGGGGGACCAGGATCTGAGAGATGGTTTAGATCAGCTTTTTCTGGATAGGGTTGTACTCCCCCTGCAAGATCAGGTACGTAGCTTGGGAGTGCTCCTGGACCCAAAGCTCTCCCTGGTTTCTCAGACTGAGGTGGTGGCCAGGAGCGCTGTTTATCAGCTTTGTCTGATAAGTCAGCTACGCCCGTTTCTAGAGGTGAATGACTTTAAAACAGTGGTTTGCTGGTAACCTCCAGGCTTGACTACTGCAATGCACTCTACGTGGGGCTGCCTTACTACGTAGTCTGGAGACTACAGTTGGTACAGAATGCGGCAGCCAGATTGGGCTCTGGGACAACATGAAGGGACTACATAACACCAGTTTTAAAAGAACTGCACTGGCTGCCGATATGTTTCTGGGTTGAAATACAAAGTGCTGGTTCTTACCTATAAAGCCCTTAACAGCTTGGGTCCAAACTATTTAAGAGAGCACCTCCTGTGTTATAAACCCTGCCTCCTGTTAATGATCTTCTGGAGAGATCCAGTTACGGTTACCACCAGCTCGTTTGCTGGCGACCCAGGACCGGGTTTTATTTATTTATTTGTTTATTTGATTTATATACTGCCCTTCCAAAAATTGCTCAGGGCGGTTTACATCAAAATAAAAACAATTAAAATCAATTAAACAATTACAATCATTTAAACAATAAAATAATTTAAAACCAACATTAAAAATTTAAATCCATAAATCTAATTAAAAGCCTGGGTGAATAAATGTGTCTTCAGTGCCTTTTTAAAAGTTGCCAGTGATGGGGAGGCTCTTATTTCAACAGGGAGCCCATTCCAAAGTCCAGGGGCAGCAATGGAGAAGGCCCGTTCCCGAGTAGCCG